>NW_020954610.1:50682556-50833639 GCF_900497805.2 Vombatus ursinus | reverse complement strand
AGAGAAAGAGGAGAGGAGGAAGGAAAGAGAGGAGAGAGAAAAGAAAGAAGAGGAAAAAAAGAGAGGAGAGGGAGAAGAGAGGAGAGGAAAGGAAGAAGAGAGGAGAGGGATTAAAATAAAAGAGAAGAAAAGGGAGAGGACAGAACTTTGGGGCATACCCTTATTTAGGGGGCAGGAAGAAGAGTCAATAAAGAAGTCATCAAACAAGCATTCTTGAGGTGGGAGAGTCAAGGATGTAGCACTGTGGACTGCAAGGGAACGTCAAAAAGGAAGGTTGATAATCAGTTTCAAATGCTGCAGAGATCAAGGAGCATGAGGTTTCAGTCTATTAAACTTAATAATAAGGAGTCTATTAATGATTTGGGGAAGAGGAGTGTGTTACCTCCTCCCTCTGCTTGGGACATTTGTGGCTACTGCAGATGGTTCTCATGAGGGCAGGATGCACCTTTGTTGACCTTTGGACCAGGAGCTTAGGTCTCTCCTGAAATCACCTTTCATTCATCTAGGAAGATTCCTTTGGTTTCTGGGCATACTCCCCACCCCCCCAAATCAGTGTTTACATATTGCCTGGATTCCCGGCAAGGCTGCTTTATCTTCAATGAATGGGGAATCTTAGAATTTGAGAAAGGGATAATTGGCTTTGAGCACCAGGGTGAAGGCCTGTCAATGGTATTGATTGAGGGCCCTAGCTTGACCTCTCTAGAAGCATTACAAAGAGCAGAAGAGATGGGTCTCTGATCTCTAGGAGCAAGCAGTTTCCTGCTGTGTCTGAATGTTGAGTGTTTGCTCAGTAGAGACTTGGTCACACCAGAGGAAATAAATAGTACCTCTTCCCCAGTCAGTCTCCCAGACCAAGACTAGTAAACTGTGGCATTATTTTTTACAATCTGTTAGCTCAACTGTTTCCTTTCTTCTGTTTCCTTACTACTGCCATGACCTTTCCTGATCCCAAAACAATCTTCTCCCTCTTCAGTTTGGGACCCTTAAACTCAAGGTATCCCCAAAGAAGCCAGTCCCCTTACAAAACTTAGGAGATCTATCATTTTGCTTCTCCCAAGTGGGCCAAGCTAACGATTACCAGATTAATCTTCTTTAAACACTGATTTAATCAAGTCAATACCACAGTGTCAAAAACCTTCAACAGAGTCCCAATTGCCTATGGAAAAAGAAAAAGAAAAAGAAAGAGTCTAAATTCTTCCACCTGGATTTCAAAATCTTCTGGAAAGTAGCTTCAACTTTATCACTATGAAAGTGTTCTATTTTCCCTAAACACGTCTTGCTTTTTTTTTTTCTGCCTTCATGCCTTTGTTTATACATTTTTCCCTTCTTCAATTATCTTCTTTGCCATCTCAGCTTTTTACCTTCAAGACCCAGATCAGATTTCAAGTTGGGATGATCTCTTGTCCTAGATCAGGGTGGGGAATCTGTGGCCTCGAGGCCACATGTGGCACTCTAGGTCCTCAAGTTAGGCCCTTTGACTGTATCCAAAATTAACAGTTCTGTGAAGAACTTCAGGCCAAAGTTTTCCCATTCCCGTCCTAGATATTGTAGAAGTGCTCTTCTTGGGCTAATTCAAGGATTCTTGATTTTTTTGTGTGTCACAGACCCTCTTCCCCATCATGGAGAAGCCTCTAGACCCCTTCTAGGAGGAAGTTTTCAATACATAAAATAAATTACATAGAATTAGAAAATAATTATAGTAAAATACACTTTTCAAAAGTATTATTAAAATGATTAAAATATTTAATTTAATTATTAAAAGAAAAAACAAGTTCATGAACTCCAGATTAACAAGCCCTGGTCTAACTGGCCTCTGAGGTCCCTTTTAAAGCTGATTCCAGTCCATTCCATTCCAACCAACTTAACTCTGTTACTTTTCTTAGGGATATTTGTATTTTAAAGAGTAAAAATAATGATCACTGACATTTATACAATGCTTTAAAGTTTTCCAGACCACTTTCCTACTTAAGAGGCAGCTAGGTGTCTCAGAGGATAGAGTGCTGGGCCTGGAATCAGGAAGACCCAAAACTGAAATCTGTCCTCAGACAGTTTATGAGCTGTGAGTCCCTGGGCAAGACACTTAGCTTCTGTCTGCCTCTGTTTCTTCATCTGCGAAATGGGAATGATAGCATCCACCTCCCAGGGTTGTTGTGAGGATCAAATAAGATAATGTTGGTAAAGTGCTTGACACAGTGCCTAGCATATAGTGGACAATAAATGCTTATTTCCCCTTCTCTATTATGTGTCCTGTACTGTACTAGGTACAGAGAATGCAAAGACGAAAAGGAAAAACGTGCCCACCCTCAAGGAACTTACATTCTACTGAAGGGAATCACAGACACAGAAAAATTAAACACAAGATATATACAAGATAAAGATGATGCAATTTGGGCATGGAGAACGCTAATAAAAGGGAGTGAGGCCCGGGTGAGGTGGGGGCTGTGGAATCAGGAAACACCTCTTGTAGCAAGGGGCATTTGACTTGTTAGGGGTTCCGAGAAGCAGAGAGATCCAGAGAGAAAGTATTAGACGTGGTGGGCAGGATGTACACGGACATGGAGACCCATGAAACCTTCCTTCCTTCTTCGATCATTCCAACTGAAAAGGACCCCTCTGAACGCCTAGACAGATTTAATTTTTCCTCCTCTCACGTGCCTTGGACTGTGGTTGTGTCCACGTTACCCTTTCGTCATTGGATTATAAGAATGGTAAGGATGGGGAGCAGGGTGGGGAGAGTCCATTCATATCTGTATTTTCCCTCAGACTTTTGTTTTGCCTAATGATATTTCTCTGTCTGCCCCTCTGCTTATGACCTTCTCTCCCTCCCTTCCTCTTCCTCCTCCAGACACAACCCACGCTGCTACTCCATGAGAGAGCTGGAAGATGACTCCTTTCAGTTTTTGTTTTATTCACATTTCACCCTGGACAGAATGGAGAAAGAAATGAAGTTGGTCTTTGTAGTCCCTACCTTTCCTTTGACATTTTACTTTCTTTTAGAATCTCTGTTTATGGTAATATACATAATCTAGCAATCCCATTCGCATTAAATCATTAGGGATTTCTCAGAGATATTTGTATTTTATCATTTTTATTATTATTATTATCATTATTATTTTTGCTTTTTGGTGAGGCAATTGGGGTTAAGTAACTTGCCCAGGTCACACAGCTAGTGTCAGGTGTCTGAGGCTGGATTTGAACTCAGGTCCTCCTGATTCCAACGCCTGAGCTCTATCTGCTGCACCCCCTAGCTGCCCCCAGGATATTTGTATTTTAAAGAGTAAAAATAATGATCAGAGACATTTAAATAGTGCCCTAAAGTTTTCCAAACCATTTACATACATTATCTCGTAAATATGCCTCATTAGCAACAGAGCTTGGCACATGGTAAATAATAAACTTTTTTTTTCCATTCATTCATTTCTTTTATCTTGTTTGAGCCCTACAACAACTTTGTGAGGCAAGTGCTCCAGGTGTTACTATTCCCATTTTACAGAGGAGGAAACTGAGACTCAGAGAGGCTAAAGTTATTTACTCATGATGATGAAGATAATGTTCAACCTAAAGAAATGATCCTCTAATGATAAATTTCAAACTACAACCTATCCTTCCTTCCTTCCTTCCTTTCTTCCTTCCTTCCTTCTCATTATTCCCTTCTACATATTCTAGTCTTGCTAAACTGAATTGATTACCATTTCTAGGTTGTCCAACATTCTCTGCCCTGTCCCCTGCCTCCCAACTCCTGCCACCTTTCCTGTTCTTTTGATCATACTGTTTCCTCTGCTTAAAATGTCCTCCATTCTCACCCGCACCTCTGTATCTTTCAGGCCCATGGGTTCAAATCAAGAGTCAGATACTTACTAGCTAGATAACCATGGGCCATAGGTAATTCAGTATAGTGGAGGTAATTCTGGGTTTAGAGTCAAATGATCCTGGGTTTGTATCCCACCTCACCAGTATGATCTCGGGCAAATCATTTAACCTTTCTGTGTGCCTCAGTTTCCTCATCTGTAAAATGAAGGAATTGACTAAATGACCTCTAATGTTCCTTCTAATGCTATCTCTAAGGTTACTACCATCCCACGAAGTCAGTAGCTTTTTTGATCATCAGTTACCTCATCTGTAAAATGGAGATAAAAATACCCAGAGTCCCAATATCATGGGCTTTTCTTGGGGCTCAAAGGAACTAGAAGTAGATAGAGTGCTTCAAAAATCTAAAAGCTCTATAAAAATCTTAGTTTGGATTAATAGTCCCTAAACTCCATGTTAACACCATTAAGGCTGAGGCCATGTTTTAGTTATCTATTTTCCCCAACCCTTTGCCCATACCAAGAGTTTAACAAATGATTTATTGAGTGAATGAACGAATGGCGAGAGGGGAAAAGCAGTGTTTTAGTGGAGAGAACACTTGCATATGGAGTTAGAGGCAATAGATTTAAATCTGGCTTTTGTTTCTTACTGCCTTTTTGACCTTGGACAGATCACTTAGCACCTCTCTGGGCCTTGGTTTCCCCATTTATAAAATGGAAGGGTTGAACTAAATGAATTCTAAGGTAGCTTACGGTTCTAAATCTATAATTCTATGTCTTTTTTATTTTTTTTATTTGTTAGAAGTTGAGTCTTGACCCTTGCCTCAAATCCTATGCTTTTGGAAAGCAACTTGCTCTGTCTGCTTATGAGGTTAGCCTTGAAAGCTATTGGCAATACTAGTCTCTTTTCAGGGAAATTCAGCCAGTGGGGGCTTAGAATTTTCATCTTCCTCCAAAGAATCTTGATTCTGCTAAATGCCTTGCCTGCTGAACGGTAAGGCAGCTCCTCCACCCCAGCCCCCACAAGCACACCCAGGGTTATATTTTCAGACCTGATTTCTGTGAATTTGGGAGTCCTTAAGTGCAAGGGAAATGCTGCAGAATTGAGGAAGTCTGTTACTAATTTGGCCCCAAGCTAACCATTCATCACTGATGAAATGAAGTGAATCTCTCCCTCCTGGGAACTTCCACAGAATTATGTGACACTTCTTATGTCTTGCCTTGATGACACCATAGTGCTTTTTCTTGACAAAGAAGTGGAATTTTTTTTTTAATTGGATTTCCAAGGCCTTGACAGAAACTGAAATCCCATACACACATTTTTGTTAAATAGCCACCAGAGCCAGGGTGGGTATTTTCACAGTATTTTCTTGGAGTTGTAACTGGGGGTGGATGGGGGCTTCCATTGCTGAGAGGATGTGGAGGAAGTTAGCTTTTCCCAAGTGTCTTATGCAGGGAGCCTTGTATGCACTGCCTGAAATACTTCAGACCCTCTTCTATTGCTCTAATCCAACATTGTAAGGTAAACACACGGGGATGTAAGAAAAATGCATGCAGCTGCTTTACTGGAAATCAGAAGGCTGAAGGCTATTTCTGGTCCAGTGTCTCTGAATGGTAGTTACGCTAGCAGTGTGAGAGGCTGGTCTGAAGGGCCGCACTGTACAGGGTGTGGAGTGAAAGAAATGCTATTGATTTTCATCTCAGAGAGTTACTGAAAACCAAAAGGAAGAGGGGAGCAAGCGGGGAGGGGAGGGGTATATTTCCAGGTAGAGTAAAACTGAGATAAGATGACTGCAGCCTGGGGAGGGGTGGGAGGGGGGGAGAGGAAGAGGGCAGCCTTGTTCTCTGACTGTCTTCAAAACTTTTATAATTGGGCACTAGCAAACTTCGGGGAAGTAGCTGAGTTTGTTTTCCAGGAAGAGATAATGAATGTTGAAACCTCTTTCTTGTGGCTTGCTTTCATCACATGGCTTTTAAAGTAGACGTCAGGCAGGCTTCGCTTCGTGTTAAAGCAAAGTCCTGGTAACCAGCCACTCCCTTTGAACTCCACAAGCTCAGAGAAGGGTCTCACAGTGACAGCTGTTCCCCTCTCCCACCTGGAAGGGGCCCTCAGCTACCCCACTGGGGAGAGCTCCTGGAAAAGACATTCAATAGGTTTTTTGAGGTTCTCTCCACTTAGAGCTCAGCCTCAGAAATTCCATAGAAGGCCTCTCTCCAATGGGAAGGCGGCAGAACATTTCTTCCAATGTTGCCACCCCCCAAGAGATGAGGACAATACATGTAACTGAAATTACAGTTACAGGGTACTGTACTGGTGGGCCATTAAGAGTAAGGTTCAAAGTAATCACTGGTTCATGTTGGCATGAAAATTCTGTCCCTGGCCCATGCTGTATACAAAACATCTGGTATTGAGAGAAAAGAAAATCCATCCTCCTTTAAAAAAAATTATAAGCTTAGTGGACCATTCATCGGTTTTCTGAAGAGTTTAAAATCACAGATTGTCCAAAATTTGGGGCTGAAAGGAACCTTAGAGATCATTTAATTCCTTTCATTTTACAGATGAAGAAACAGAATTTCAGAGTGGTTGTAGGGTCATGGATTTAGATTGGAAGGACCCTCAGAGACCATCTAGTTGAACCTCCTCACTGTACAGTTGAAGAAATTGAGGCCTAGGGAGTTAAGTGACTTGTCCAAGGTCACACAGATCACAAGATTATAGATCCATAGAGATCTTTTTAGTCCAAACTTCTTATAGATGAGGAAATTGAGGCCTAGGGAGGTTTAGTGATGTGCCTAAGTTCAGGCAGGTAGTGTCAGGAAGTAGGATCTGAATCCAGCTCCTATGACTCAAAAACCAGTGCTCTTTCAGGGGCAGCTAGGTACAGAGTACCAGGCCTGGAGTCAAGAAGACTATCATTCTGAGTTCAAAATCTGGCCTCAGACACTAACTATGTGACTCTGGGCAAGTCACTTAACTCTGTTTGCCTGTTTCCTCATCTGTAAAATGAGCTGGAGAAGGAAATGGCAAAAAACTATAGTCTCTTTGCCAAGAAAATTCCAAATGGAGTCACAAAGAGTCAGACACTGAAATGATGATGACACTTCAGATACAGTGACTTATCCAAGGTCACACAGGTAGCAAATGATGGAACAAGAATTTTCTCTCAGGTACTCTAATTTCTCATCCCATACTCTTTCTACTAAAACACTTTCAAGTCTTTTTATTTTTATTTTCCATTTTTTTTTTGCACTAATCCTGATTAGGAGAAGAAGGTAGGGATCATAAAGTCTTTGATTTGAAACAGACCTTACACGTCCTATTCAATGCAGAAATTCCCTGCTAGCCCATCCCTGGGAGACAGTCATCTAGCTCACTCCTTTTGGAGGTAGGCCATTCCATCACCGGACTTGAATTGTTAGGAAGCTCTCACACATTCAGAAGTGGTCAAGACTCCCTACAACTTAGGATTGTTGATCCAGAGCTTAAAGAATCCCAGAAACCATCTAGTCCAAACAAACTCATTTTACAGATGAGGAAACTGAGGTAAGCAAAGGGAAGGTAAACAAGCTGCTCAAGGCAACACAGGTGCTAAGTATCAGGCTTTGAACTCCCAAGACACTATTCTTTCCATTGCCTCTTCCTCTGCTGGTTCTAGTTTTCATCTCTGGAGTGTTGCAGAGTAAGTCTGATGCCTCTTTCACATAAAATCCTTTCAGGTAAAGACAGCCACTATGTTCCCCCTAAGATTTCTCTTTTCTAGGCTAATCTTCTTTGGTTCCTTCAACCAATCATCATAGAATGCAATCTATGATTTCTCCCAGCTCCTCTGATTGGTGGTAGAAACAGGATTAGAACCGTGGTCAGCTGTATCTCTTATTTCCTTTCTCCTCTGCCTCACTTCACATTCATCTAGCCAGGGCTAGGGAACCTGCAGCCCTGAGGCCACATGTGGCCTACTAGGTCCTCGAGTGTGGCCTTTTGACTAAGTCCAAGTTTTACGGAACAAATCCTTTTATTAAGGGGATTTGTTCTGTGAAGTTTGGAGTCAGTCCAAGGGCCACACTTGAGGACTTAGAGGTCCACAAGTGGCCTCAAAGCCAAAGGTTCCCCACCCCTAGACTAGATTCTAGTCTTCTAGAGGTAAGACAATTACTTCATATTCTCACTGTCCTGAATAAAGCCTGCTTCAAAGAAGCTCACGAGGGTTTAAACATTTACCTCATTTTTCTCAACACTTATTCTGTTTCCTCCTCTTACTGCTGTCAACAAGAGACAGTGTGTCAAAAGGTGTTGGCCCTGCGAGTCAGGAAGACCTGGGTTCTACTCCCACTTTAGACACTTAGTATAAGTGTGACTCTGGGCAAGTCACTTAACTTCTCAGGGCCTGAGTTTTCTCATCTATACAATGGGGAGAAGCAGTTGGATTCAAATGACTTCTAAAGGTTCCTTTCAACTTTAAATCTGTGAGCAAGAGCTCCAGCATGCAATAGCTTGCCACACCAATTCAAATGCCTATGCCAGGCCTTGTACTGTGCTTAGCACAGTGCCTGGAACATAATAGGCCCTCAATAGATGCTTATTGATTGACTGACTGACTGATTGTCCTAGCAACTATGGGGAATAAAAAAAATAAATAAAAGCATGCTCCTTGTCCTCAAAGAGCTTAGAATCAAATAATTATTACAACCATCACAACGAACCTGGTACCTTGGGCTAAAAAGATCCATTTAAAACCAGGAGTAGCTTCTGAAGCCCCTTAATCTACGACTCTGTCACCATCTAGATCTGTAACTAGGTCAGGGAGACTGGACTTCATCCCAAAGTGTGAAATGCAGAAGGTCAGAGTCACAGACAGGCCTATCCGGGAGCGTCACCCTCCCTCTCCCCCTTGCTAATGGTGTTAACCTTATCTGGGGATGTGTTTCCTTTCCTGACCCTCTCTTCCTCCCCAGTTGCCACCAACCCTCAGCTGCCTAGACATCTTGAGGTATCCTGAGATATTACACACCTCCCCCGCAAAATACACACACACACACACACACACACACACACACACACACTCCCTCTTTTCTCAGATATAAACATTGGTAGTTACAGCTCTGCTATTATCTCAACCCATTAAGATTTGGTCCCTGGGAATTCTGGTCACTTTTCTCTCTTCCTTCTTTAGGTGTCATAGACAAATTGCTGGTCTGTCTTCTAACACCATCAACTAACTCTGCCACTCCTGTTCAGGGTGAGTAGATTCTACCTTGTTGAGGCCTTTGGGTCTTTTGGCAGCTTTCCAAGTCAGTCCAGCCAAAATCTGGGAGTTTTCCCACAGTCTATCGACATCAGGTCTGCCTGACCCTAATCAGCAAATAAACATGGTAGCAGGAAAAAATGATTTCACTGTCCATACCCTTTAACCTAGAGATCCCACTGCTAGGCATATACCTCAAGGAGGTAAAAAGCTGAAAGAAAAGTAGAATGCATACCAAAATACTCACAGCAGACTTGTTGTGATAACAAAGAACTAGAAATCAGTCCATCAGTCAGGGAACGGCTAAACAAGGTATGGTACACAAATGTGATGGAATATCATTACTCTCATCCTATTACCCATTTCTCCTTCCCTGAAAGAGGGGCTGGTCTATGTTTCAAAATTTGAAAATACATTTAGAGGAAGGAAAAGGGGAAAAGGGCAGAGAGGGACAGAGGGAAGCAGCACAACGAGAAAGCCAGAGAGAAAGAAGAGAGGGAAATAATAATAGCTGGCATTTATTTAGCACTTTTTAAGGCTTGCAAAACACTTTACAAATGTGATCTCATTTGGTCCTTGAAAGGATTCTGTGAGATAGGTACTATTATTATCTCCACTTTACAGATGAGAAAACTGAGGCTGAGAGATTAACTGACTTGCTCAGGGTCACACAGATAGTTAAAAATCTGAGAAAGGATTTGAACTTGGGTCTTCCTGAATCTTTATAACTCCAAGTCAAACATTATCCACTGTACCATCTAATCAGAGGCATGCCAACATAAAATTCTGAAAGGCCTAAGTTTGGAAAATTTCTTCTTGAAAATAAACACTTAGGTCCTGTTTTACTGAATCAAAAAAAATTGTTGTTGTTGTTGTTGTTTTTTACCAGTTCCAATGAGATAATCACAACAGGGCATTAAAAGCTGTGGGGAGGTTTCATCACCATGACTCTCATCATTCAAGGCTAACAATTTCCTTCCTCTCCCATTTAGGGAGCAGAAATCACCCTTTCAAATTGCTCACACTAAACTTCAGTCCTTAAGCCAAAACAATAGAGCTCAGCTCTCTAGGAAAGATTCAAAGACGCTGATTTACCAAGGCTGGCTATATGTAAGTCAGCCCTTCGTAGGAATGCAAAGTCAACCAGTGATGGGCATGAGCAGATGGCCACTCAAGAAATCAACCAGTGGGTCTGCAGGAAGTGTAGCAACCTCTATGTCATGTTTCTAATGCCAATGTGTTTGGTTTTCCGGGTCCTGGGGGAAAAAGGAATTTGAATGTATTGACCAGAGTTGGTGGTGCTCCTGGAATCAATGGCCCTTATGCTTACCAGCTCATGTTGATAAGGAAGTCATCACTTCTCTGAGGCTCATTTTCCTTACCTGTAAAATGGAGATAACAATATCTTACCTAACTTAACCTACTAACAGAGTTGCTGTGAGAAAGGCATTTTGTAAGCCTCAAATGTGAACTTTTGGTCTCAGTGGAAAAGGGAGATGACAGAAGAAAGGGTGAAATGAAATGAAATGTCACTGGTAGATGTGGGTGGGTTCATGGAAATGTCCTGATCTGACCAAAAAAAAAAAACTTGTGCAGGCTGGAGGGTATAGAATTTGTCTGCAAGACTAAACTCCCAATAGGAAAAAAAACCCCCTGGAAATACAGTGGGTCCCCATTGATTGGGGAGCGGTTGAACAAATTGTGGCATGTGAATGTCATGGGATATTATTGCATTGTAAGAAATGACCACTATGAGGAATCCAGAGAAACAGGGGAAGATTTTTATGAACTGATGCATAGTGAAGTAAGCAGAACCAAGAGAACTTTATGTACGGAGAATAAAAATGTAAGTGAGAAAGAAATACTAACAGAAATCTGGACTCTGAGTAATTATAATGGCCAATCTTGACCCTAGGGACCAGACAATGAAATTCACCTTTCTCCTTTGCATAGAGAACCATGGATACAGAATGTTATATATATTGTCAAATGAGGTGACTATATCCATTGGTTTTGCTTCACTGTCTTTTTTTTTTTAATTTGTTTCACAGGAAAGATTAATGGGGGGGAGGGAAGGGCATATGTGGAAATGACTGTAATGTAAAAAACAAAAGGCTTTAATAAAACATTTTATTTTTAACTTCAGACTCTTCATATCTCTCATTCTTGGATTTAAAGTTTGTCTTTCTATGAATAGGTCTTCAGTGACTCAAATTCAAGCTTTAGTTACCTGTCTGATGTCACCCCTCAGGGCCTCAATTTCATCATCTCTAAAATGAGGCATCTGGGAGGTTGAACACTATATAATTGCAATGCCCCACCTTTGCCCCAGAGGAAAGCTGAGGAAATGGACCTCCTTCCTTTTGTTGGAGAAGGGGAGGGGTTTGTCTACAGGGTTGAAATGTCACATTGCTGTCAGATGAGATCAATGTGTCAGGCGGCTTTTTTAACTGCCTTTTCTTTGCGACAGAAGTTTTTAAGGGATGTTTGTGCAGGAAGAGTTATATCCAGAAAGACTGTGCTGTAGAAACAAAAGGCATTAATAAAACCTTTAAAAATGAAAATAAAACAAATAGCCAATTAGCCCCGATGATCTCTTAAGTTCTCTTGCAGCGGCTCTAAATGCTATGACATGAGACTGCCATGACTCAGTGGACTCAATAAAGCCTTTGGAGTGCCAAGTAGGCCAAAGTCATAGGCTCCATCCCATTGTGAGTCAGTTGGCTTCACTGGGTCCTTCAGGCCTGACTCACAGAAATCAAAGAAGTCTCTCCAGCAAAAGGCATCAGGGTCAAATTCACATGATAGGTCAGGAATGGCCCTAGGCAATGGTTTGTGGGCAAACCCATTCCTGCTGCTAAAAAAACAAGGTAAATTCCACAAGTCAGCAGTGGTCACTCACCAGAAGTGCCATCTTTGTATGGGAAAGACAGAAAGGTTACTGGTTTGCTTCCAAGGCTGGCCTAGTCTTGTGCTCAGGACCCTAGAAACAGTCATTAAGTAGGGCTGAGATTGACTAACCATTTCCTGCTCTGTCACTGAGATACCAGGAAAGCAGTCATTCTTATCTGAGTTCTATCCCCACAGGAACCAACCAGTCCTGGACAGGATCTCTTCCAAGGTTCTGTTTATTGTCAGCTTCCAGCCCAGCTGGGCAGACTGAGAAAGCAAAGATCTCAAATGGTTGGGAATTTCAATTCAATCCAGGAAGAATTTATTAAATGCCTACTATGTCCTGGACACAGCTAGGTACTGTGGATACAAAATTTTTTAAAAAATGAAAATCGTCCCAGCCCACAAGAAACTCACATTCTACTGAAACGTCAAATTTACCCCTTTGTTCAAATCTTCCCAGGTCCCTGCAGAACAGAGTGGAACTGAAATACAGCAAGATGGGATTTCTGGAGATTTGGGTCAAGGATCCTAGGAAAATTAAAAGTACCATGCAAACATGAGAGATCGAATATTCCTCACTGTTTTACTGGTTTCATTATCACGAAGATGGAGTGTGAATGAGGAAGAGGAAGGTCTAGATGACATATTCCTTAGACTGGAAACTATCTAGTCTATCCTTCTGCCCCTTGTCAGGCATCTACTTAACCATTTGTTGACCATGTGGTACTAAGGGAAAAGTGCTGATTCTGGAGTCAAAGAACCTGAGTTCAAATTCTGCCTCCAACTCTTCCTACAAATGAGACCCTGGGCAAATCACTTCACTCTGAGCCTTAGTTTCATCACAAGCTCTCTAGGCCTCTATTTCCCCATCTGTAAAATGAAGTGGATTGGAATTTCATCTATTATCCTTAGGTGCTTATTCTATTTTTAGGACTCACATGGTAATAGACTTCACTTTCTTTCTGACTATACCTCATTCAGATGCTCTGACAGAATTGGTTTTAACAGTTTATTGTTTTTTGTGCTATTTTTGTTCAGTTGTATTTGACTCTTTGTGACCCTCTGGACCGTAGCACACCGATACTGTCCATCGGGTTTTCTTGGCAAAGTTACTGGAGTGGTTTGCCATTTCCTTCTCCAGTGGATTAAGGCAAACAGAGGTTAAGCGAGTTGCCCAGGGTCACACGGTAAGGGTTTGAGGCCATATTTGAACTCAGCTCTTCCTGAATCTAGAGGATCAACTGCACCACCCAGCTTCCCCCCTGGCTTTAGCAGTAGCAACCAAAATACTTAAGACTCCCCAAATCTTTAGGGCAGAGGTAGCAAATCTGGATGATCAATGTTGTGATGAATGTAAGAGGCTTAGAGATCACATAGTCCGAGATATTTCATTATACAGATCAGTCAGTCAACAAGCATTTATTAAGCGATTAGTGCCAAGCACTGTGTTAAATGATGAGAACACCCCATCCTACACCTCTCCCCAGATCATAGGGCCTAGGAAGAGCCAAAAACTTGCAAATACAAACAAACAAACAAACAAAAAGATAGTCCTTGCCCTCAGGGGGCTAACATTCCGATGGGGGAAAATAATAGCACATAAAAGGAAGTTGAAAAGGGGTGTAAGGAGGAGAAAAAGCAGAAGGTACCAGGAGGATAACCTAGTGAGAAATGAAGAGATGGGTGGCCTGAGGGCCCTCCTTAAATGAAGATTCTAGGAGGAGTCATCTAATCAGAAGGAGGGGCCAGGGCAGGAGGTACTTATGAGGTGTGAATTGCAAAACTGAAGTGTCTTCCAGAGTGGAAAGGTTTCTGGGTCATAACAGAGAAGTCCAAAGTATAGCCTGGTGAGAAATGATGAACCAGGAATCTCAAGGATATCAGGAGACTTGCTCAAGGTCACACATCCAAGTCGTGACAGAGAAGGGACTAGAGTTCAGGTCTTCCAATCCTCAGTCACTGATAGGTCAAAAAGAAACCTTCTGTTATCCATCATCTGCCTATGTTCGTCACCAGATATTGTTGGTGACAGATCTGCAGCCTCTCTTCCCAAACCCAGCCCCAGCTTGACAGGAAGTAAAATATAGGAAAGGGTCTGCTCTTCTTGCTGGTCCAAAGTAACCGTCATGTTGAGCTTGCCTGGGATGAGGATTTAGGAGCCCAGCTGGGGACACATGAAGGATATGAGTGTGATAGCTTCAAGAAATATGGAACTTCTGCAAACCTGCTCTCTCTGACATTGGGAAAATGGTCCTTTGCTAGGCTTGATGGCTTCCATCAATGCTTCTGTTTCCTCATCAGCTTGGGAAGGTGAATGAAGAAAGGAAGTTGTTGCCGTAGAAGTTTTATCGGCCTAGGTCATGAGGTCCTCAATCTTGGGTAGGGAAGAACAAAGTAAGGGAAGAGACAGGGGAGAGGGAAGAGCAAAGTGTCAGCTTGTCCCTAAAGTGGCTCTGTTTCCCTCCTCCTTACCCAATATCACAAAACCTCCTCATTGAAGAGGTTATCTAATCAACGAGAATCTGCTCTACACTATCCCTTACTAGTATTTCATTCATCCTTGGCATTCTTTAAGGCTCAACTCAGATTCTTCCTGCTACAGAAGATCCATCCCAACTGCTACAGTCAGAAAGACCTGAGTTCAAATCTAGCTTCAGACATTTACTAGGGTATGACCTTGGGCAAGTCACTTAACCTCTGTTTGCCTCAGTTTCTCATCCTTAAAATAAGGATAATAATAATTCCTACTGTCCAAGGTTGTTGTGAAAACCAAATGAGATAATTATTAATTATAAAGCACTTAGCACAGTGCCTGGAACATAGTAAGCCCTATATAAATATTAGTTATTAATGTTATTATTATTATGTGTAAACTACTATTTATGCACATGTTGTCTCCTCCAACAGAATGGAAGCTTCTTGAGCTCAAGGGCTGTTTGTTTTTCCTCTCTATCCTGAGCACCTGGTATATAGTAAGCACTAAGTAGGAAGGATAGAAGGAAGCTTTGCAATCATTTATTAAGTATCTACTATGTACCAGGCACTGTGCTTAATGCTTTACAGATATTATCTCATTTGATCCTGGTAAAAACCCATTTTACAGTTGATGAAATGAGCAGGCAGCGATTAAGTGACTTACCCAGGATCACACAGCTAGTTAAGCATCTGAGGCTTCTTACTGACTTCAGAGCTCCATCTAATAATAATAATAATAATGAAATTTACATATATAAATATATATGTTTGTGTGTACATATATACATAGAAGAGAAGACACTTAAAAATAACATATAAGAATAATAGAGGTGGAACCAAAACGGTAAAGGCAGGGACTCACCTGAGCTCTCCCCTCCCCCAAACCCCTCCAAATACCTTTAAATAATGACTCTTAATAAATTCTAGAGTCACAGAACCCACAAAAGGACAGAGTGAAATGACTTTTTAGCCCAAGACAACTTAGAAGGTTGGCAGGAAAAGTCTGTTGCACCAGGGTAAGAGAGGAGCACAGTCCTGCACAGGCTTCGTCAGCTCAGACTGGACTCCAGTAAATCAGGAGTAGGTCTTAGTATGACTGAATCAGTGGCAGCAGTGGTGGTTTCCAAACCACTCAGCCCACAGTTGGTAAGGTGATCTGACGTTGGGTCACAGGGGTCCCTTTGCTGGCACCACGGGCAGGACTCTGTTGCATTGCCTATACTTGGATCTGGACTGCAGTCCTAGGTCTTAGTCCCCGTGTGAGGAGGAGCACTAGCAGAGCAGAGCTTATAGCCACAGGAGAGGAGGGACCCTGGTAACAGTTCCAGGGTTGAAAAGAGAACTCGTGGTTGCTCACAAACCAGTGCAGAGTACAGGAGAGTAGTAAACACCTCTCTCAGAAGAGCCAAAAATTTACAGGTTCCCAGGATTACCTCTGAAAACAGCTGCACAAAAAAACCTGAAACTTGGGACAATGCTCCTTCCACTTGGAAAGTAGAGTAAACAACAACAACAACAAAAAATCTGACCATAGAAACCTACTATGGTGACAAGGAAGATCAAAACACACAGAAGAAGACAACAAAGTCAAAATTCCTGCATCCAAAATCTCAAAGAAAAATATGAATTGGTCTCAGGCCATGGAAGAGCTCAAAAAGGATTTTAAAAATCAAGAGGTAGAGGAAAAATTGGGAAGAGAAATGAGAATGATACAAGAAAATGATGAAAAAAAGAGTCAGTAGCTTGGTAAAGAAGCATAAAAAAAAATTACTAAAGAAAATAACACCTTAAAAAACAGACTAGAAACAGACTAGGCCAAATGGTAAAAGAGGCACAAAAATACAGTGAAGAGAAGAACTCCTTAAAAAGTAGAATTAGCCAAATGGAAAATGAGGTACAAAAGCTTACTAAAGAAAATAATTTCTTAAAAATTAGAACTGGGCAAGTGGAAGCTAATGATTTTGTAAGACATCAAGAAACAATCAAACAAAATCATAAGAATGGAAAAAATAGAAGAAAACATGAAATATATACTTGGGGAAAAAAAAAAAAACTTGGAAAATAGATCCAGCAGAGGTAATTTAAAAGTTATTGGACTACCTAAAAATCATGATTAAAAAAAAAAAAGCCTAGACAACATCTTTCAAGAAATTATCAAGGAAACTGCCCTGATATTCTAGAAACAGAGGGTAAAATAAAAATTGAAAGAATCCACCTCCTGAAAGAGATCCCAAAATGAAAACTCCCTGTCATATTATAGCTAAATTGCAGACCTCCCAGATCAAGGAGAAAATACTACAAGTAGCCAAAAACAAACAATTCAAATATCATAGAGCCACAGTCAGGATAACACAAGATTTAGTAGCTTCTACATTAAAGGGTCAGAGGGTTTCAAATATGATATTCTGGGGGGCAAAAGAGCTAGGATTACAACCAAGAATCACCTACCCAACAAGACTGAGTAGAATCCTTCAAGGAGAAAAATGGTTATTAAATGAAATAGAAGACTTTCAACCAGTCCTAATGAAAAGACCAGAGCTGAATAGCAAATTTGACTTTCAAATACAAGAAGCAACAGGAGCATAAATAGGTAAATATGAAAGAGAAATCATAAGGGATTTGGTAAGGTTAAGCTGTTTATATTCCTACATGGGAAAATGGTATTTATAACTCCTAAAAATGTTTTCATTATTGGGGCAGTTAGAAGGAATATACATAGACAGAAAGCAGAGTTGTGAGTTGAATGTGATGGTATGATTATCCAAAAAAGTAAAATTAAGGGATGAGAAATAAGAATGCACCAGGAGAAGGGGAAAGGGAGAGGCAGAATGGGATAAATTATCTAACAAAAAAGAGGTCTGAAAGAGATTTTACAGTGGAGGGGAAAATGGGGGAAGTGGGGAGGAGAGCACATGAAACTTACTCTCATTGGAATTGGCTCAAAGAAGGAATAATATACATACTCAGTTGGGTGTAGAAATCTATCTTACCATACAGGAAAGTAGGAAGAGAAGGGGGAGGGGAGCTAATAGAAGAAGGGACAGTTTGGGGGAGGTAAAAGTCAGAAGCAAAACACTTTTGAGAATGGACAGGATAAAAGAAGAGAGAGAGAGAGAGAATAGGATAAACAGGGGAAAACAGGATGAAGGAAAATACATAGTTGGTAATCATTACTGTGAAAAAAAATTTTACAGTGAGTTTCTCTGATAAGACTTCATTTATCAAACATATAGAAAACTGAGTCAAATTTATAGAATTAAGAAACATTCCTCAATTGATAAATCTGGGGGCTGAGCTTCCTCCCACAGCAATAGTCTTCTTATACATTATTTCCTGCCCTCCCCCCAACAATCACCCTTATGTACTCTTCAATCCAGAGACAAGGGTCTCTTTACTGTCCCTCAAACTAGACATTCCATCTCCTGACCCTGGGCATTCTCTCTGGCTGTCCTTCATGCCTGAAATTCTCTCCCTCCTCATCTCTGCCTCCCAGCTTCCCTGGCTTCCTTCTGGTCTCAGCTAAAGTCCCACCTTCTTTGCAAGAACCTTTTCCAAGTTATCCAGTATGTATCTTATTTGTACATAATTATTTGCTCATTGCCTCCTCCATTATATTATGAGCTCCTTGAGAACAAGGACAAGTGAATCCTCAGCTCTTAGTACAGTGCCTGGCACATAATAGATGCTTAATAAATGTTTGGTGATGGACTAACTGCCACCTTAATGTGGACACTCCCTTCATATTTGTAATTAATAGCCTTAGAGAGTTACCCAGAGTGCCCTGAGATGAGACAACATGTGTCTGAGACAAGACTTGAACCCAGGTCTTCCTAAGGGTGAGACTCACCTGCTCTCTATCCACTGTGGCAGGCTGCTTTTTCAGTCAACTTTTAAACATACTAAATTTTGTAAGAATTAGAAATGTAAGCAAAAAGTAAAACCAGGTTCCTTAGCTGTTCCTATTTCAAATCGAAAATGTACAGCATAGTATGTTTCAGGGGTGACCAGTGGTTTTACCAGTAAAACTAATGGATATTATATCAACTTGCATCAAGTTGTTGATATTTTTCTAGGTACTGACTGTTCATGACTGATTGACAGGCAATCATAGAGTGACATGCTGCAGTTAGACTGTTTATCAGATGGAGCCACCTTGACTCCCACTGTTGGGTAGATTAAATGTTTCAGTGCAACTGGAATGCCTACATTGTCCTGCCCAAAAGGCATTATAAGGAGCCCTTGATGACATCATGGTCCTGGAAAAGTGCCAGCTGGGGATGGTTAAGAATGCTTTGAATTCCTCAGAGTCTTCCAAACAACCATCTGGATTCCTTTTGATCCTTTATGTTACCTTCTCACCTAGGACCCTCATTCCTCTGGTTCTGAGCCTAGCCAAGCACTTCAAAAGCAGTCCTGACCCCTGTTCTCTATTTCTCTCTCTGGGTACCCTTAGGCTTTTCCAGCATGGGCTCCCTGCCTAGAGTACATGATATATTAGCCATGTTAGCCTTTCTGTTGGGGCTGTTCCCTGTTCCTCTCTCCCTTACATTGTTTTTTTTGGGGGGGGGAGGATGGGTTGTGTGTTTCTTTTTTGCTTCTTACTAGATTTAATTATGAAGGGACAGCTGCTATTATGAAAGCTTACTGGTTAGGAACTTCTACAAACCCTGGTGTCCTTCCTTTTGCCAAGAAAAAAGTGATGGGTAAATCTCAGTAAGGGGTACCTTTGGGATTTTGTATCTTTGAAATAATGAAGGAGGGGATAAAGAGGAGGGAAAAGTCATTGTCTTTTAGCTAGGCCTTTCACAGTTTCATATTTTCCTTGTCCAAGATGGCTTAGTCCTTAATCACTGTTGCCTCAGTCAAACTGAGACCGGTTAAAGACCTTAGCTTAAAAAGGCCAAGGTCTCCCACTGCATTCTGGATCACCTCCAGTCCTCTTGATCCACATCTGGCCACTGGACACAGATGGCTCTGGAGGAGAAAGTGAGGCTGGTGACTTTGCACAGCCCTCCCTCCCTTAAATCCAATTCACTTGCATGTCATGGCATCACCTCCCTGATGTCATGGTCCTCTTCGAGAATGAAGGACAAACAACAATAGCTTAGTAAGCTAAGCAGACATGGGGGGCATCTCATCCTTCTTCTTTCCATGTTCCTTGCCTTCACTAGAGGACTGGCTCTGGTCAAGCCCAGGAAGAAGGTGAAGACTTTGATTTCTATCTCTACTGTGTGTGTGCCCTTTTCTCCATCCCTAGCACCCCTCCATACATCATTTCAGATGCCCCCCCTGTCACTGAACCCTATACCTTCTCCACACATTCTCAGAATAGTCTCTGGTATCTGCCATTTAAGCCTTAGAATTCATGAGAGACATGATGTCTCTGTGCTTGAATAAGACAATTTTTAAAATATTTGTTTTTAATAGCATTTTTCCCCAATTATGTGTTAAGATAATTTTTAACATTCATTTTTATAAGATTTTGAATTCCAAATTTTTCTCCCTCCCTCTGTCCTTTCCCCTCCTCCTAAAATGGTAAGCAATTTGATATAGATTATATGTGTGCAATTCTGTAAAACACTTCCATGTTAGTCACAGTTGTGAAAGAAGAAACAGATCAAGAGGGAAAAAAATACGAAAAAAATAAAATAAGTGAGAAAAGTATTCTTCAATCTGCATTCAGAGTCCATCAGTTCTTTATCTGGATGTGAATAGCACTTTCCATCATGAGTCATTTGTAATTGATAAGACAATATTTGTAAAGAGCTTAGCACAGTGCCCAGCACATAATAGGAGCATATAAATGCTTGTTCCTTTCCTTTTCCCCTTAAAGCCTAATAGTTATAAAACCAAAGATGTTATGTTCCATTGAAGAAATTATAGGCATGGACCAGGAGGTTTTAGAAATATAATGGAGGTGAGGAGAGAGGAACAATACTGATGGCCTTCCCAGACCTTTGAGATAATGCTAACTGATCTTTACATAGAATTTTAAGTATTACAAAGCACTTTACAGGTATTATGTGATCTGACAAACACAACACCCCTATGAGGTAAGTGCTAAAAATATTATTCTCCTCAGTGTACAGGAAGTTGAAGCACCTAGAGGTGACTTGTTAGTGAGTCAACAAGTATTTATTAATTGCTTATTATGCACCAGGCACTACACTAATCCCTGGGGAAACGAAGAAAGACAGAAGTCCTGATCCTAGTCTCAAGGAGGGCCAACTGCCTCTCATAGTACATGGAACACTGGGCCTGGAGTTGGGAAGATCTGAGTTCAAATATAGCCTCTGATACTTACTATCGATATGAACCTGGGCAAGTCACTTAACCTCTATTTGGCTCAGTTCCTCATCTGTAAAATGGGGGCACACTGGAAAAAGAAATGGCAAACCATTCCAGTATCTTTGCCAAGAAAACCCCAAAGAGGGTCACCAAGAATTGGACATGACTGAATAACAACACAACAGTCTCAAGAACCTTCCATTCTAATGGAGAAGACATTTAAATAACAAGGGATATAAAAGATAGGAGGTAAGAGGTAACCTCTGAGTGGAAGGCACTAGCAGCTGAAGGGACTGGCAAAGACCTCCCGAAGAAATCGAGATTTGAGCTGAAAGTCAAAGGAAGCTCAGGATGCTCACTGGGAAAGGAAGAAGGCTTGGCCAAGGCTACGCAACTGGTGTGTGAGACAGGAATTGAAAAATTGTCTTTCCACATGTCTCTGGACTTCATTCGTTCTTTCCAATACTCAGTACTGTCTTTCCTCTACTACTATATCCTCCACTCCAGGCTAGCTTTATATGGGGGCTAACCTGGGTTGGAAGACAAAGCCTAATAGGGGCTAGCTCAGGAAGAATTGCTGAAAAGGTGTTATTGTTACTGTATGTAGCACACATAGTCGATGTTTAGTATTGCCCAACAGTCCTAAATCATTGTGCCATCAAAGATCTTAGAGCACGGTCTTACATCCTAAGCAATACATTTGAAGACTGGTTAAATATTTCAGTCCTCAATAGCCTTTGTGCTTTCATGTCTTTTGATGACTCAAGGAGCAGGGACCAGAAAGCCAAAATAAGGAGAAAGATGAAGGTGAATAACAGGACATGGGGAAAACCTCAATTTTTAACATTTATAAATTTTAAGAAGGCATAAAAGAAAGGCCAAGACCTTTGGTAGTAAATATTTTATAAACTGGTATAATTTTTTGTCATAGACTAGCAGTTGAGAAACAATGATCCACACTCTTCAATTTATATGAAGAAAGATGAACCAGATAGATAGAGTCACATGTGGTCACTCACGGTTCCTAAAAAGAGTTCTCCATTATATCTAAATGACATTTAACTCAGGGATTAGGAAGTCCTATTGATTTGGAAAGTACCCAATTAGGTGATGTTGGGAGAAAAGCACCAGGCTTCTAGTAAGAAGATCTGGGTTCAAGTCCTGACTTTGTTACTAAATGTATAACCATGGGTACATGCATAACCTTCTCCTGAATTATTTTGGAACCTTATTCAAAAGAAATAGGATAGGTAAAAGGGAGATGGGATAATTTGTCATCAATCAGACAGTCAATAAATATTTATCAAGAACCTATGTGCCAGGCACTGTGCTAAGCACTGGAAATACAAAAAAAAGATAAAAGATAATCCCTGCTCTCAAGGAGCTCACAGTCTAATGGGGGAGAAAACATGCAAACAACTAGGTACAAATAAGCCACCTGCAGAATAAATTGAAAATAATTAATTGAGGGGAGGTGCTAGAATTGGTCAGTAGGTTGTTGTCCTTCATTCTTGAAGAGTACTAAAATGGTGTCACTATGTTGGAGTCAAGGTACAGTACATCCGACTGCAGTTGATCAGACCTGTATGAGCTCAGAACGCTCTACCACAGGTCGGGCACAAGTAGTCCACATGAACATTTGGAGTGGAGATGTCTCTAAATTTGTGCATCTCATATTTCTTCTGACCTACTGCAATTCTGCTTCACTCATGGCCCACGGTGCCTCCCTTGATGCAGGCATGCCATACTGGACAGTCCTGTGCCAGTGTCTCCCATGTCATGCAATGGATTCCAAAGTTCTTCACAGAGACCTTGAGAATTTTGTATTGTTTCTTCTGGCTTCCACATGAGCACTTGCCTTGCATGAGTTCTCTGTTAAAATAGTCTCTTAGGCAAATGTACAGCTGGCTTCTGAACAAGGTGGCCAGCCCATGGAAATTGCATTCTCTGCAGTAGAGTTTGAATGCTTGGCAGTTCAGCTCAAGAAGGGACCTCAGTGTTCATACCTTATCTTGCCAAGTGATCTTCTTATTTCTAAGACAATTCAAATGAAAGCGATTCAATTTTCTGGCATGGCACTGGTATACTACCCAGATTTCACAGGCATGTAACAATGAGGTCACCACAATGCCTCTGTAGACTTTAAGTTTGGAAGTCAGTCTAATCCCTCTTCTCTCCCACATTTTCTTTCAGAGTCTCTCAAACACTAAGCTAGCTCTGGCAATGTGTGTGTCAACCTCCTCATCTATGTGTATATCCCTGGAAAGTATACTGCCAAGGTAAGTGAACTTATCCACAGCATTCAATATTTCTCCATTTGCTGTAACCAGTTCCACGTATGGATGGTGTGGTGCTGGCTGGTGGAGAACTGTTTTCTTGGTGTGAATTGTTAGGCCGAATTCAGCACAAGCAGCAGAAAATTAATCCATACATCGTCTCAGAGGCTGCACTGAGTGCACAATCATCTGGGAAAAATTCTCCCTCCACTTTAGTCTTGGCTTATAGCCTTTACAAGTTAAATAATTTACCATCAATGTGGTAGTTGACCTTGATCCCATTTTCTTCCTCATTGAAGGCAACTGACAACATTGCTGAAAACATAAGCACACAGCCTTGTTTCACTCCATTGGTGACTAGGAAAGCTCAAAAGCATTGTCCTTTATCCAGAACCCGTGCAAGCATGCCATCATGAAACTGACATACAATACTGATGAACTTCTCCTGGCAACCAAATTTTGTCATAATTTTCCACAAGCCCTCATGACTGACACTATCAAAGGCCTTGGTCAGATCAATGAACATTGTGTTACAGACTATTCTGCTCCTGACTTTTCTCCTGGAGTTGTCAGGCAACAAGCACCATGTTAAATGTTCCTTGGCCTTTTCTGAAGCCACACTGTCAGGTAGATGACTATCTTCCAGGTGAAGGAAATGAAGCCTTTTAAGGAGGACTCTGGCAAGAATCTTCCCAGCAATGATTGAGAGAGAGACCCCCCACTCCATGCCCCATGACCAGCACAGGACAATCTATTTCCATTATCTTTGTGGAAATGGACAATGAGGCATCTTTGAACTCCTGGGAGATAATCTCCTCTTGCCATATAACCCAGAAAATTTCATTCAGCTTTTATACAAGCAGTGGACCCCCTGCCTTGTAAATCTCAGCTGGAATAGAATCAGCACCAGGTACTTTGCCACACAAGAGGAGCCTAATGGCATTCAGAACCTATTCTTCAGCTGGAAGTTTGGCTAGAGAAGAATTAACTTCAACCTAAGATATATGGTCAATGGCTTCAGCATTGGTTGATGACTGTCTGTTGAGAACACTATGGAAGTGTTTAGCCCATCTCTCCAGGATCATGTCCGTGTCACCAATCAATGTGGTTCCATCAGCACTGAGTAATTGAGATGCACCATAGGCCTTTGGCCCATAAATAGCCTTCAGGGCATCATAAAAGTGCTTTGGATTGTTACTATCAGCATAAAACTGAATTTCATCTGCATTCCTACTGAGCCAAGAATCTCTCTAAGCTTCAATTGCACTTTACTTTTGATGGAGTCAAATGCTACCTTCTTAGATACAGATGAACTATCCTGCTGGTAAATCCTGTGGAGTCCTTGTTTTTTCATTTAGTGACTTCTGAATTTCCCCATCATTTTTGTCAAACCAATCTTGATGTTTGTGAGTGTCCTGGCCCAGATGAGCAAATGCAGTGCTGTACACCAAATCTCTGAAAGCTACCCATTCCTTCTCTGCTCCACTGTTGCTGACTGTATATTGGCTCAGCTTTCCCTCCAAGTTAGCAACAAACTGTTCTTCTTGGGAAATTCTCTAATCTGTTGACATTGTCTTCTGGTAGTCATCTTACCCTGGGGCAGAATATGTTGTATACAGAATAAATTGGAAATGACTAACTGAGGGGAGGTGCTAGAATTAAGAGGGATATGGAAAAGTTTCCTATAGAAGGTGGGATTTTAGCTGGGAATTGAAGGAAGCCAAAGAATTCAGGAGATGGAGAAGAGGAGAGAGAATATTCAATGTATGAGAGACAGCCAGTGAAAATACCTGGAATCTGGAGATGGGGTATCTAGTTCAAGGAACAGTCAGGATGAAATACACTCTTAAGAATTAAGAAAATGTACCTGTATGCACATGAAGAAATCCAGGAACCAGAGCAGGGAAGCATGATAAAGAGAACATTGGGTGAAGACAAAAAAAGACCAATTACTTTAATTATAGTCATTGATACTATAGACCAGTAGTATCAAACTCAAAAAAAATAGGGGTGGCACTAAACCATATATAAGGATCCTGTGAGTTGTGCATTGACTTAGTTTTAAAATGTAACATTATCTGTATTTTACTGTATTTTTATTTATTTTGATAAATATTTCCCGATTATGTTTTAATCTGGTTTGGACTGAACTTGGGGTATTGTGGACCAAGATTTGCATGTTTGACACTTTTTCTGCTATAGACCAGGGCTTCTTAAACTTTTTCCACTTGCAACCCCTTCAGTGCTTCTTAAACAGTTTAAGAAATGATCACCTGGACAACAAAGAACAAATACATAAGGAATTCAGGAAACAGAGCCTGAGATCAACACAAAATACAGCAGCAATGGGGAGCTGTCATTGCTGAGTTGTTTTTCAGTTGTGTCCAACTCTTTGCTATCCCCTTTGGGGTTTTCTTGGCAAAGATACTGGAGTGGTTTGCTGTTTTCTTCTCCGGCTTATTTTACAGATGAAGAACTGAGGCAATGAGGATTAAGTGACTTGCCCAGGGTCACACAGATGATAAGTGTCTGAGGCTGGATTTGAACTTAGGAAGAGCCAGGCCTGGCACTCTATCCACTGCACCATCTAGGTGCCACAATGGGGAAGGTAGGGGTAAATTACTTAGAAACCTCTTTTTAGAAACAAAGAGTAGTTAAATTTTTTTTTTGGCTTGCCTTAATGATAATTCCATTCTTCAAAAGCTAGAGCAGCCTACACGAGGAATTTCTTTCTGAACTTAATTTTCACCAACAAGGGCAAACTGACTGCTGGAGTAGAAATAATGGGAACCTTGTAAGGAAGTGATCCCTCTATCTTAGAATTTGTGATTGAGAAGAGAAAAGCTAGGCATTGTTTGACATGCATTTTGGATTGGGGAAAAAGCAAATTCCAAAGGCTTCAGGGAATAAATAGGAAGGATCCATGAACTCAGCTCTACAGGGTGAGTTAGTTCTGAATGGATGGGAAGTTCCCAGAAATGAAATTCTAAAGGCAATAAAGAGATACAGAGAAGAAAAGGAGAAACTGCCTAAAGAGACTACGGTAGAAGCACTGAGAATTTATCAAACAAGATTGATTTTTAAAAGAAATTAATCAAAAATAGAAGTAAGGGCAGGTTACAGAGGATGAAAGCCAAGGTGTTGTACAGTCCTCTAAGAAAAAGAGTTTGGATCAAGAGAGGTCAGAATAAGCTAAGGCTGGCAGAATTATAACTGGGGCCATCAGTCAGTCTACAATCATTACAACAAGTCAGACAGTCAGTCAACAAGCATTTAATCAAGCTGGGGATACAAAGAAAGCTGAAAACAGTCCCTGTCCTCAAGGAGCTCACATTCTAATGGGAGATTAAAAAAAAAAGTATGCCATGGTATATGTATAGTATAAATGAAAGGTAATCTCAAAGGGAAGACACTTGGGGTGAGATAGGTCTCGAAAAACTTTCTGGAAAAGATGGGATTTGAGCTGAATCATACAGAAAGCCAGGAGGTAGAGATGAAGAGGAAGAGAATTCCAGGCATGGGGAGATAGATAGCCAGTGAAAAGGCACAAAGTTGATGTTTTGCCCTGAGATGGAAAATTTTCCAAAGGCAGGAAATTTGCCAAAATGGTGGACCACTTTTTAAAAACTTGATTTTCTTCAATTAACAAAAATCCACCTTCTCTCTTTCCCTCTTCCCCTCTTCCCCTCCCCCTATTGAAAGAGAAAGAAAAAGCCAAGTCAACAAGCATTTATTAAACACTTATTATATGCCAGGCAATGTGCTATACCACACCTGCACAACTTGGAAGTTGGTAGGGGCCAAAATTAAAATAGGCTAAACTTCTTCAGGCCATAGATAGGTTTTTAGCAGCTCACTTTCCAAGTAAAGGTATAATTAATGATTAAACTATTTTGCAAATAAACCATACTTTAAAGAAGGGAAATTTCAATTAACATCAATTAATTATAGTTATTACTTAAGATTTTTATTTATCATGAAATCACATTAATGTTTTAAAAATTACTTTTCTAAGCAGTATAAGTTTTAATACATTTTTCAGGTTTTCTTACTATTTACATTCAGTTAATGAGACGTATTAAATTTCTTATCAGCAATCAATTTATCATCAGCTACTCTTCACTGCATGGTCATACAGCACAAACATATTCTCAAAAACACTTTTTTTATTGGGACATAGTCCAGAAACTATAATGAGCAAATACTTTTTTATGAAGTCACTTTCAGTAAAAGCCTTCCCAGCAGCAGCAATTTCTTTAGAAATCTGAAAACTAACCTTAGTAGCCACCTCATTTTCTGAGTTTACTTTCTTGAAAAAACATTGTTCCCTACGGAGATTTTTCAACAATTTGGACTCTTTGTTTTTCATTGGTGTCCAAGTCAGGATGTTTTGATTCGAAATGGTGACGAAGATTGTGTTCCTTTACAGCTATTACTTCTTGGCAAACAAGACACAATACTTTGTCTCTTGTTAAGTAAACAAGTATCTGTTTGTCCACTCCAGATTAAACACTCTAAGTTCTGATTCAATCTTTCATTTCTTTTTATCATCCATTTTATAAAGTCATACCAAAAACTTTTATGTTAGAACCAAAAAATCTCCACAGCAACTGCTCACATACCAAAGAAATACTGAACTGAGTGTCTGACCTCATGGAGAGCATCAGGCATTCAAATAACTTGGAGGGTGGCCGCACAGCGAGGGAAGAGAAGAAGCCCTCTAGTTGCTACCCTCGTTGCGTAGTGGGCGTCAGCTGCATTGGCTTGTGGCTGCACTCACTTTGTCCAGATATGACTCTCACTCCTCTCAGACTAAAGACAGACTGAGGATGGTTGGTTGCCGAGGGTCATGTGACAAATAGGAGAAAGTGTGCAGTAGCAACCCACCTGCCAAGGTTACATGATGGGCACAATAGTGACTAGTGGAAGGAGGGTTCAATGGGTCACGGACAAAGCACTTGCTACATCTTTATTTTACATCCTCTACATTTTTCATGAGCTACACAAAATCCTTTGTTGGGCCACAAGCAACCCACAAACCATATGTTGTGCAGGCCTGTGCTATTCACTGTCAAGTCCTGCAACAAATCAAATCCATGAGTTGAGGAATAAAGCATCTTTAATTGAGATAACAGGGTAGCAAACCTGCCACTTACACTGCACTGCGATCCACTAGCCCTATAGTCAGGAGGACCTGAGTTCAAATCTGGCCTCAGATAGTAGCCATGAGATCATGGGCAATTCATTTAACCTCGACTGCCTCCAAAAATTAAAAAAAAAATTTTTTTTAAGTGGATTGCTAGCGTCTATTGGATTTCCCAACCAAAGAAACCCATAAAAAAGTTTTTTTATAATTTTAGGAGGAGAAGGGAAGGAGACAGGTGACGTAGTAAGGCCTGGTCATGAGACTGGTGACCTTTGGCAATCAGGCAAGGAAAACCACTTCATTCTGGCTGTTTTGCCCTTAATGCCATGAATCCAAATGGAAGGGGGCAAGGACATCAGGAGCTGAGATCTAGCTCAAGCTAGGTTCCTTTACAAGGTAAAATCCTGGGATGGGGGGTGAGGAATGGGGAACTTAGTATATGGTTCAGCTCAATCTAAGAGGAAATAGCTTAAGAGTAGGAATGCAAGGACATCAGTGAAATTCTGACATTATTAGGATCATTTAAGGGAGAGGCAAGTAATATTACACTTAATATTCACAATGTATGTCTTTATATTAACAATTTTTCTGTCAATACAAAACAATAACAGATAAATATGATCAACCAAAGCAAATTGTTGCACTGACCATGTCCAAAAAATGTATGTCTTAATTTGAACCTTGAGTCCATCATCCCCCTGGCTGGAGATGGTAGTTGTTTCATCATTAGTTCTCTAGAATTGTGGTTAATCATTGTATTGATCAGAGAACTTAAGTCTTTCAAAGTTGTCTTTACAATATAGTTGCTATTGTTCTGGTTCTATTCTCCTTATTCAGCATCAGTTCATACAAATCTTTCTCTGAAACCATCCCCCTCATCATTTCTTAAAGCACAGTAGCATTCCATCACATTCATAGAACATAACTTGTTCAATCATTCCCCATGATGGGTACTCCCTTGATTTCCAGGTCTTTGCCACCACAAAAAGAGCAGCTATAAATACTTTTGTATTTTTCCTCTTTTTTTGATCTCTTTGGGGTGTAGACCTAGCAGTGATATTGCTGGGCCAAAGGGCATGCACAATTTAGTTACATTTTGGGCATAGTTCCAAATTACTTTTCAGAGTGGCCAGACCAGTTCGTAGCTCCATTGATATAATTTGCCTGTATTCCCACAGCCCCTCCAGCATTTGTCATTTTAAAACAGGCCATTTTGTAAAAGGACCACTCACAAGGGATTATATTTCTCTAACAAAAAGGGAAAGCGAGGGGCCCACTGGTAGGGTGGGATCTGATAGTAGGATAGGGATAGAAATATGGCCAGGTAGAGCTAGTGACTGAATGGTGAGTGACAATGTGTGTCAGGCAGGGGGAGCCGGGTGTGTGTGTGTGTGTGTGTGTGTGTGTGTGTGTGTGTGTGTATGTGTGTGTAACCTAAGTGCATCCTGGAGTCCCTTAGGTGGAATTTAAGCCAGAGGGACCCAAGTTCTGGTTGGGTTGGGGAGAAAAGCCCAGTTGTAACCCAGGGAACCTATGCCCTCAATGCTGACATTTATAGTTTGAACACTGCCTAGAAAGACCTGCCCTTGCCTAGGAAGGAGAGCCAGTGGCAGGCTCAGAAGGGTCCCTTTCTCCCACCTATGATCAGCCTGTGCACAGGAGGAAGGACCCAACCCCTTCAGGGGGTAGGCAAAGTGAGGAGAGGATACAAAAGTCCCTGCTCCAATGGACCTTATCTCCCCTTCCTCTCTTCTTATCACAGTACCAGAGGCATAGACTGAGAGGTGCAAGGAATCTTACAAATCAATGAGTCTAATTCCCTTGTTTTACCGAGGGGAAACTGAGCCCCAGAGAGGTTAAGTAACTTGCCTAAGGTCACGCAGCTAGTAAGTGACATTCAAACCCAGATCTTCCTAAGTATAAATCCAGCACAGAAAGTCAGAGTTGAAAGTGTGATAGTCTGTTCTATGAGGGAAAAGGGGAGACACTGCGGGTACCTAGGCCTTTTAGGCCCTGGGAAATGTCCTGGGGAAGTGAAAATGCCTCCCCAGGCTTATCAGCTTTTCCCTTTCCAAATAAGGGAGGGTTTTTGGGGGGGGGGTTGGTTTTTGGTTTTGTTTTGTTTTGTTTTGTTTTTGCCCTGAGCATGCTCCAGGTACAAAAATTCATAGTTATGAAGCCTATTGAGAAAAGCTAAATACAATAACAAAAGGTTTAAAAAAAGAAAACTATATTCAGGGAAAAGGAGAAGATCCAAGAAAGGATGGGACCATTCACTGTTCCAAACAGATGGGATTAAGACAATGGAAGACTGAGAGGAGGCAAAATTCCCCAACTTTTAGTTTACTACTCCTGTTCCTGGCAAAAGGAATTATCTTAGACCTGCAAGGATCAAAAGCGGCAAATAAATGAAACATTGAAACCTAATCAGGGAGATAGTAAGATAGCAGCTTTGCCCTTGATGAGTTCAAAACAAGAGACACAAACCAACTAGAAGAAGGTTGGTTTGCAGATGTGATTCTGGAGCTACACTATGGATCTTTGCAAGACTGGGAGAGGTGCCACAAAATTGACAAAGGGTGAGTGTTCTGATTTTCCAAAAAAGGAAGAAAGTGAAATTTGCAAGCTCTGGGTCAATAAACTTGACTTCAATTCCAAGGAAAAATAAAAGAATTAACCACAAAATGGATGGTTTGCAAACATCTTGAAAAGGATGGAGGGGTCTCCAAAAGCCAGCCTGATGTCATCAAGAATGAGTCATGCCAGATTAGCTTTCCTTCATTCTTCAATAAGGTTCCTAGATCGTAAAGGTCTCTGGTGCAGGGCACCAGAGATCTGTGATCGGCCTTGTACTATTTATCATTTTTATCAATGACTTGTGCAACCCAGGTGACAAAGTAGAATGTTTCTTCAGCTTGTTCCCTGACCTAAGGCTTAGAATTTTTCTTGTCTCTAGGACTCTACAACAAAAGGAAAAAATCTCATGAAAATATTCAGAACTTGTACCTAAACCCTTAAAGTCAAGCTCTATGAATGTTGGCTAGATGGGGATATTTCCATTCTGGGAGCTCTTTCAGCTCTCCCTTTGATCCCAATACAAGGCTATCCCAGATGCTTAACTTGCCTGATAACCATGTTGGTGCTTACAAAGGGAAAGGTGTTCCTACCCAAGATAACTTTGGGGTTGCAGTGTTAATATCTTGCTGATTCATTGGGGGTGAGAAACATCCATGTTATGAATTTTTCCGGTTACAGAATTCTCTCCCAGAGGATCCCATTACCCATTGCTATTCTCAAACTCTGCCCTAATGCTCTGTTTTGCCTTAGATTATGGGATGACAGGTCAACTGACAAATGTTTTCTCAACAGTTTCCAAAGCTTTACTGTGAAGACATAAATAAGCATTTAAGCACCTACTATGTGCCAGACACTAAGTTAAGAGCTGTGGATACAAAGAAAAGCCAAATATATATATATATATATATATATATAGTCCCTGTTATCAAAGAGTTTCACAGTCTAGTGGGAGAGACAACATGCAAACAACTATGTATATACACAGGAAATACTGGAGATAAGCAACAGAGGAAAGGCACTAGCATTAAAGGGGATGGAATCAGAAAAAAGATCATCTAGTAGTCCATTCTATAGAGGTGAAAACTGAGACCCAGAGAGATGATATTATCTGGCCAGGATCACACAGGGATTCAAAACCAATTTCTCTGATTCTGAATCCAATGTGTTAGATTTATCACACTATACTGTCTCTTAACCTGCTGAGCTCTTCGTGTGGGAAATCAGAAGGGAAGTAGTTTGTTTGGGGCCCTTCTTTCTCCATAAGACCTATGAGAAGTTAAACCTATCTCCTGGTGAAGGGGCCCCAAGATCCTATCAGAATTCACCACCTGCTATGTTTTCTTTCACAACATGACTAATATGGAAATGTTTTACATGACTACACATGTATAACCTATATCAAACTGCTTGCCTTCTCAATGGGGGGGGAAAGGGAGAGAATTTAGAACTCAGATTTTTAAAAACAATTGTTAAAAATTATTTTCATGTGTAACTAAGGCAAAATAAAATACTAAACAAATTTAAAAAAAAAGAATTCGCCACCTGGCTGGCACCCTCCCAAGACTGTTCCACCTGCACTTGCCTGTAATCTGATTTCCAATAAATGCTGCTGTTCCTGTCACCCAGTGCTGACTACATTAGGGAAGTTGGTAAAAGGCGATATGAATTGATCAACTGTTAAGAGTGACTCTAGTATCAGTTTCATTTTCGGAGTCCTAATGTTAGGGTCATTGAGCACCAAGAGAAATGGCATCCAGTTCACAGAAGAGTGCCCTGCTGCTCGCATTGAGGCAATCCTATCTGTCTGGAATAGTGGAAAACATACTGGCTCTGGAGTACAAGGAACTGGCTTCAAATCTTGCCTTTGATGCTAAATTCCCAGTATTACGGTGGACATTTAACTTCCCTGGTCCTCACTTGCCTCATCTGTAAATGAGGATATTGGATTAGATGGTCTCTGAGGGCCCTTCCAACTCCAGATCTATGATTCTTTACCTTCCAAGATAGAAAGTCTTTCAATGGGAACGTGAGCTTATCCGAGAAGGACCCTAGTGACATCACTGCCATTCCCAAGGAGATGTTCGTAATCATCAACCAGACTCTGATAAAAATGTTAGGAAACCTCCCCACTTCCCATGGCCCAGTCTTCATCTTGTCCCCTCCTCTAGCCTGACCCTCCCTGGCTTTTGTGACTAGAATGGAAAGGAAGTATGTCTCATACCATCATACCCCTGCAAGTCCTAGGCCTCTGCCTGTCCTTGACCATCACACTGGCATGCCCAGCCCCTTCGCCTAATTCTGCTGCCATTACTCACTTGTTCCTTCCCTCCTTTCATGCCATTTATTTCTTTCTTTTCAATACCTACCACTGGGAGGTAGGGCTGATAGCATCCCTGTCCTAGTTATCAATTAATCAGTGACTGCCCCACTGGCAGGCTTTGTCATCGGCATGAGGGAGACAAAGATAAAAGCAAAAACGATCCTTGCTCTCAAAGAGCCTACAGTCTAGCTGGGGCAGGGAGAGGAGGACATGTACGTATATCGGTTTATACAAAAATAAATGCAAGGTGACTTGGAGGTAGGGAAGCAATAGGAATCAGGAAAAAATTCATGGAGTTCCTTGAAGAAAACCAGGGATTCTGGGAAACAGAAATAAGGCAGGAGTATATTCCAAGCATGGGAACAGCTAATGCAAATCCCAGGGAGTGACAAATAGAGCATCATATAGGAAGAACAGCAAGAAGACATGGTTGGACCGTGGCAGGGCAGGGTAGGAGGGGAGTAGGGTGCAATAAGGCTGGAAATATAGATTGGAGCCAGGTTGCTAAAAAATGTAAATAACAAAGGGGATTATAGTTTATTCCAGAAATAATAGGGAGTTTTTTGAGTAAAGGAGTAATATATTCAGATTTGGACTTTAGGAAAACCAGTCTGGCATCTGTGTAGAGGAAGGATTGGTTAGAGAAGAGCCTTGAAACAGGGAGCCCAATTAGATAGCTATTGCAATAGCCCTGGCTAGAAAGAAGGGGGCAGATGCAAAAAATGTTGTGATTACTGTCAAAATTGACCTCAGAAAATTTCTTTGGTCTTCAGGTGGGGATTTCACAGTAAAGGAACAGATGGGACTTTGCTCATCTGTGTAGTTAGAGACACTGGTGTAATGAAAAGAGAAATTAATTTGGGAGTCAGGAGATGAGCTTGAGTTCCTGACTGTTTTGTACTACCTAACTGTGCTGCCTTGGGCAAGCCCACTAAGTCTCAGTGAGTATTTCTTCATCTCTACCAAGCTGGTAGAGATATGAATTACTTCATAGGGCTGGATTAAGAACCAAATCCAGCCTTTCCACAGACTACTGTCTCTTATACCTGGAAAACTGTCTCTCCTCACCATCCTTGCTTGTCATTTTCAGTCACACCCAACTCTTCATGATCCCATTTGAGGTTTTCTTGGCAAAGATACTGGAGCGGTTTGCTATTTCCTTCTCCAGCTCATTTTGCAGACAAGGAAATTGAGGCAAACAGAGTTAAGTGACTTGCCCAGGGTCACACAGCTAGTAAGTGTCTGAGATTTAAACTCACAAAGATGAGTCTTCCTAACTCCAGGCCCGGTGCTCTATCAGCTGCCCCATCACCCTCCCCAGCATCCTTTAAGCTTTTACTCATGTTTCTCTTATAGGAAACCTTTCCTGTTCCTCCTAATTGTTAATGCTTTCTCCCCTTTCAAATTATCTTTAATATATTTATCCGTTTATAGCTCTCAAGCTGGAAGAGACCTCAGGGAGCATCATCTGGTCGAATGCTTTCATTTTACAGATGAGGAAACTGTGACCTGGGAAGGTTGCCCAAGGTCACAGAGGCAGTAAGCAGTAGTAAAAGGTAGTTAAGTAGTAGCAGAAAGAGTTAGTCTTTACATTGGTTGTTCCCATGCCTGGAATATACTCCTGGTTTATTTCTGTTTCCCAGAATCTCTGATTTCCTTCAAGATAGGAACTCCATGAGTTTGGTTTGTTTGGTTTTTTTCCCCCTAATTCTTCTTACTGCTAGTGCTTCCCACTTCCAAATCACTTTACATTTATTTTTTTACATACCCATACATGTACATGTCCTCCTTCCTCCTAGAAGGAGGATTTGAATGCAGGTTGTCTGAGCACACTGTGCTCTTCTCATTATGCCATACTACCTCTCTTACATGTATCCTACAGTATTATTAAGCCTTAATCACTGAATGGGTGTTGCCTCAGTCCTGTTAAAGACCTTAGCTTGAAAAGGTCCAGATCCCCCACTGCATCCTGGACCATCTCCAGTCGTCCTGATCTATATCTTGCCACTGGACCCGGAGGAGTAAGTGAGGCTGGTGACTTTGCACAGCACTGCCTCACTTAAATCCAATTCACTTGCATGTCATGGCATCACCTCCCTGATGTCATTGGTCCTCTTCAAGAATGAAGGACAAACAACAACAAAAACAGTATCCTCTCAAGTTCCTGTACAGGAAGCATTGTTCCATTTTTGTCTTGGAACCCCTAAAGCCTTGCACAGTGCCTTGCCCATATTTCTAACGAGATCTGTGGTTTCATCAGGGTAGAAAATTCCTGAAGAGGAGCTTCCTTTGTCAGGGCAGATGAACATTTTCTTTGCAATTTATAGTGCTGGAGAGTTGCCTGAGGCACAAAGAGTATATATATGACTTGTTAAAGGTCACATAGTCAGTATGTGTCTGAGGTAAGACTTCAATACAAGTCTTCCAAACTCCAAAGCCAGCTCTCTCATGCCACGACACCACATTATGTGTGCCCATTGCTATTCTCAAACTCTGCCCTAATGCTCTGTTTTACCTTAGATTATGGGATGACAGGTCAACTGACAAATAAGTTTTCTCAACAGTTTCCAAAGCTTTACTGTGAAGACTAATAAGCATTTAAGTACCTACTATGTGCCAGACACTAAGTTAAGAGCTGTGGATACAAAGAAAATCCAAATATATATATATAGTCCCTGTTATCAAAGAGTTTCACAGTCTAGTGGGAGAGACAACATGCAAACAACTATGTATAAACAAAATGTACGCAGGAAATACTGGAGATGAGCAACAGAGGAAAGGCACTAGCATTAAGGGGGATGGAATCAGAAAAAAGATCATCTAGTAGTCCATTTTATAGAGGTGAAAACTGAGACCCAGAGAGAGGATATTATCTGGCCAGGATCACACAGGGATTCAAAACCAATTCCTCTGATTCTGGATTACTGCAAGAGTAATGCCGAGATGTTCTGCACACAAGAGATGCTTGTTGAATTGAATTGACATGTCATGCCCCCATCTCTGGACCTTTACGTAGCTTTTCCTCGATGCCTGAAGAAAAGCTCCCCCTTCTCACTTCCACCTCTTACGAGATCCAGATTCTTTCAAGGCTCATTGCAATTGTGACTTCCTACAAGAGTATTGTCCTAATCAGGCCTGTTACCTCACCCCAGTTACTTTGTATATTATTTTCTTATCTGGCTTTATGTTGGTCTCCATAACCTCAAAAAGATGAAGCTCTTTGAGGGGCAGATACATTTTAATTTTTGTTTCCGTGTGTTCCTACCACAAAGTCTGGCACCTGACACGTAGCAGACGCTAAATCAATGCATGTTGGATGAAATGATGAATCAATGAATATCTTCCTAGCAGATGGTCTCTGTGAGGTGAGGCCTACCCCAAAGAAAAGCCATCTGATGGCCAACCTTCTGGTGTTGATCCTTTCTCAACTTAACTAAGTTGGTCTTCATAAAACAAAAACACAGTTTATCAGTGGGCCCATACTCTGGAACCTAAAATTAAAATGCCAAAGTTGGTCAATCTTTCCAGCTTGGGAGAAACTACTAGGGCTTGCGCTTGACTGAAATAACTATGCAGAGCCCAGAATCAACTGCCTACACATCATGACACATTGAGTGGGATTTCAGTGGAGGTTTTTTCTTGGTTCCCTCTGGTTACCTTCACATTCTCAGAAATGAGTAATTGGAGAGCATGGAGTTGACCTCAGACTGGAGGCTCGTCTTTAGATAGCCAAAGAAGACACTCTCCAGGCCCATCTTCTAGCTTTTCTCCAATGCCATGGTTCATTCATGGCCAAGACTCCAAGGGCTTTTAATGGACTTGGTTAACCAGGCCAAAAGCAAGACTGAACAATTCCCTTGATCCAGGGCTGTCCTGAATCCAAACCTAGATCTCCAAATTAAGACTGGGCTTTTTCGCCTTGGGCTTCCCAGTCTGTGCTGCAGAGAGAATTTTAAAAGCTAAGAGGGATCTTTAGTCCTTTCTAGTTCTGAGGCATCTCTGTGCACAAGGCATGACAGGAGACACAAAGATGTATAAGACATGGTCTAGATCCTTCAAGAACTTTCAATCTAGTTGGAAGGTCAAGACAGAAGTTAAAATCTCTACATATCATAAAATATAAAGTCTCTTTTACTTGCCCAAGGTCACAATCACACTGATAGAAATATAATTCAAACCCAGCTCCCCTAAGGTCTTTTTTTTTTCTTTTTTTACTGTACCATGCTATCTTTACTAGCATGAACAAAGTTTCTTCTCTAAAGTGGGCTATCTCCACTGAGAGGCATTTTCAAGTGTGGCCTTGGACAAGTCATTTAACCTTCATGGGTCTCGATTTCCTCATCTCCTTGATTTTCCTCAATTTCCAAGGGGCCTTCTTGCTCTAAATGTAGGATCCTCTCATCCTAATGTGGTGTCGTGGCATGGGCCACACTGGGTCCTGGAATGGTCTTCAAAGGCTTTGTGGGAAAAGTGATTTAGGCCTTGAAGTATGAATGGAATAGATGAAAGGGGGATAAGGCACTCGAGTGGAGGGGAGAAGGGAAGAAAAACAGATTCAGAGGAATGTAGAGCCATAAGTGAGAGGCAGTATAGTATAATCAATCAGAAAGATAAGTTCAGATCCAATATCATATATTGGCTCTGTTACTGAACCAATCATTTAACTTCTTGGGGCCTCGGTTTCCGTATCTATAAAATGGGAGTGGGGAAGGTCTTATCCAACTTGTATTCTACGACCATAGGTAGAGCTGTAAAGAATCTTAGAGATCCTCTAATCCAATCATTAATTTTCAGATGAGGAAACCAAGTCTCAGAGAGGTAAAGTAAAACTTGCCTTAAGTCACACAGAAAACAAACAGAAGCAAGTCTTTCTCCCCTTTCCTTACGGCTTGCTGTCTTTGTCAGCCAGAGCAGAGATTGGTTCTGTGAGGGCTATCTTCACTGTGAGGCAAGTGTCACTTTAGCATTTGGCCAGGTGACCTGGGTTCCAGTCCCAGTCTTTCCCCTAATTACCTCTGTGACCTTGAACAAGTTAATTTACCTCTCTGAGCCTCAGTTTCCTAAGCTGTAAAATGAGGGAGCTAGATAAGATGACCTCAAAGGAACCCATCCGTTCTGAAATTGATGATTCAAAGTCCAGCCTTGCCAGGAAGTCAAAAAAGGACTTTTCTGCTAAAGCTCCCAGATGAATTTCCCCATCTGTCGAATATTCCTATCTGCTCATGGGTGGGGTGGGGATAAATTAGCTGATATTTGCATTGGGCTTTCCCAGAAAAGCCATGGCTGCAGGGAAGTCCCCTCACAGTAATCCAAGATAGTGTCTCCTCCACTAGCTAAGGAAATGTGTGTGTGTGTGTGTGTGTCTGTGTGTGTGTGTCTGTGTTGCCCTCTTTCTTTTGGGGGTTTTGCAAAGAGGAACCTTTTTTTTGTAAGAGAGAGCAGAGATGAGCTGAGCTCAATAGATTCAGCCTGTAATCTGAGGGGACTGTTTAGTGAATGAAGAAATGAGTAACACTAAGGACTGAAAAAGGATGTCACCAGGGAATGGAGGGGAGGGGAAGGGAGGAGAAGGGGGAGGAGAGAGGAGGAAAGGGGAGGAGAGAGGAAGGGGGAGAGGGCGGGAAGTGATTGGGGGCGGGGGAAGGAGGAGGGAGGTGGTTCATCTATTGAGCCCGGTGCTCAGGATAAGAGTGAGTGACACCAGGCTGAAAGGGATCTTCTGGAGGTTGATAAAATGTTCAATAGAGGATTAAGTGCCAACGGGTGAGTGGTATTGATGGCCAGATCCGGTCAGCGGGTGGCCCCAGGGTATACTTTTTGCCTGGCTGTTGAAAGAGCTCGGGCTCCTGACGGCTGCTCCATCTTCACTTCTTGTAAATGACTCCAATCATAACAGAGTTAGCGTGACTGAGGCGTCGCTGCCGGCCAGCCCTACATTTGTCACTCCTTGCCTGTGGCCCCTGGTACCATTCCCCCCCTCCCCTCTGTTAATGGAGAGCCTGTCATAGACTAGGTTTTAATGACATTCATTAGGTGTGCCTCATTTACATATAGGCCTGCATCAGACCCTGGGAACAACCCCATTAGGCAGATTAGTTTTCTATCTCTCAGAGTCTGGAGACTTCATGGTGAAAATTCATTCAGCTGGCCCCAGAGCCCTTCATCCTCCATCCTTAGACACACACACACACACACACACACAGAGCATCGTTAAATGTCTTATATAGTAAAAAGAGTCCTTCATCTAAAGTCAAAGGAACTGGGTTCAAATTCTGGCTCTTCTGCTTACTAAAACTATGTAATTTGGGGCAAATCACTTCACTTCTAGGCCTTAGTCTTCTCATTTGCATAAAATGAAGAGGTAGGACTAAACAATTTTTAAGATCCCTTCCAGCTTTATAAAACAAACAAACAAAAAAACACTATGATCCTATGATCTCTAATGCCCCTTCTATCTCTGAGTGTGTAATAAAGGGAGTCTATATAGTACTTAAAAGTTTAGGAAAGCAGTGGCTCTGAAAAGAAATGAGAAAATTCACCTCCCTCCCTTCTTTGTAGAGGGGGGGGAGTGGAGGGGGGGACGACTATGGGTGTGTATCATATATACACTTATAGACTTGGGTGATGTTTTGGTCAGTTTGCTGGACTGCTTTTTTCCCCCTCTTTTGTGTTACATAGGCTGGCTTTTCTGGGTGGGAAGGGAAAGAACATATTAGTGGGGGAAAAGGTAAAGTAAAAATAACATAGAGCAACTTAAAAAAAATAAAAGTCTATCAAGTACAATGATCTTCTGAAGCTGAGTTGTTCTTTTCCTCAGATGAGGAAATGGTCATATAGCCAGTCAGTATTAGAGCTGGGATTTGAAACCAAGACTCTTGACTCCGGGTCAACTGTTCTTTCTTTAAATCTCAGCCAAAGTCCCACCTGCCATTTTGAATATATCTCATACATTGTTATTTGCATGTTGTATGCCCCATTAGACTATAAACTCCTTGAGAGGAGGAATTTGGTTTTTTTGCTTTTGTTTTTTTGGCCGTTCTTTGTATCCCCAGCATTTTGCACGATGCCTGGAATGTAGTAGACACTTAACAAATGTTAGTTGACTGACTGTTGGTGGTACCATACTACTTCTTATGCCTGTGTACATGCTAACACATTTATAAACATATGCACAAGCAACAAAGTGTTCTCTCCTCTCCTGCTTGCCACATTTAGGACTTAAGCAGCAAATGGATGTTGCTAGGTGTCTGTTCTATATGGTACAGTGCTTCTTGGAGTCAGAAGGCCTGAGTTCAAGTGCCTAAGCTGCTACTTCCTATCTGTGATCTTGGACAAGTCAATTCTTTGCTGAGCCTCTGGATTCCTTCTCTGTAAAATGAGGGGATTGGACTAGATGATCTCGTAAGGGCCTTGTCAGCTCTAAGTCAATGATTCTGATTGCTGCTCTGATTGTTGGCATCTAGGGTTGTGTCCTATACACCAAAACTAATTTTTTTTTAATGAGAAACCAGCTGGTTCCAGTCTCCTGCAGAGTTAGTAATCATAGCCAAAAGCACCATGGTATAGGCTTGCCACATCAGACACTCGCCTCCTGAGGAAGCTTCTCTGATAGCTACATGAGAAGGGGCAAAGCATAGGCAGAAGGAAAAGAAAAACTCCAGGGATCAGACAGGCTCCCTGACTGCTATTTACAAAAAGAGGTAAGGGGGACTGGAACTTTGAGTCTAGGTCCTGTCTAAATGGAGTAATGGAAAAGCTAATTGTTGTTCCTTCATTAATCTTGTTAGCCTAGGGGTGCCAGATAGCTAAGACTTATAATGACCTCCTTTCACTGATTGCTGTCCCCGCCATGGAAACCCCCAAATTCAGATCATTCATCAGAAAGAGAAAAAGGATGACAGACTCAGGGGAGGAAGCCAGGTGCTAGTGTTTCCTTGAAGCATGTTTCAAACTGCTCTGTTGGCTAAGTTGGGAGTTGAGTAGAGTTCAGTAGAGTAGGTTGTAGCTGAGAGAGAATCCTTGTGCTGAAGCAGTAAGGGAAGATGCTAGCTGTGAAAACTGTAGGCCTGGGATAATTCCAAGCCTTTGGCTGGGATTTTCCTAGCGTTCAAATCCAACTCTCTTCCCCTTTCCTCCCCCCCAACTTTCCTCAACTCTATTCCAAGACAACCTGTTGCCATTTAAGGTATGAATCTTTGGTTCTTTCTGTTTTTTGTCAATTGAAAAAAAAAAAAGGATGGAGTGTATGAAGTACCACAACTTTAGAGAGCCTATATCACATCTCTGAGAGACCCTAATGTTTAACAAACTGTAAAGTGCTACATAAATAAAGGTTTATTGTTATGCACAAGGACCAACACCTCTGTGAAGAATCTCTACTTTAAATGACCTCTCCTCAAATTTTCCAAGCACATTTTGGATGGTTTTGATTTGCCCTTGCATTACAGTTAGCCATCTATGAAGTCCTATGCTCCCTACAAACCATAAACTCCTTAAAAGCAGGGTCTAAGTTCTGGCAGGGGAAAATTGGTGCAAACTCCTTCTAGTAACCAGGATTAAAAAAAAAAAATCCCATCCCAGCTTCAAGTTACAGACCTTGACACCGGGAACAAAATAGAGGAAGAATGCCCGATGCCAGTGGCACTCCCTTGTCTCTACAACCTATGCTTCTAAATAGCTCTGAACAAGGAGATAGGGGTAGAAATGGTACTGGAGATATATGAGAGGACTGGGATCCAATGAGCACAGCAACAGTAGGGGACTTAGGATTCAGTAGCTATGGAGTTAGTAATTGGGAGGTAGTAAGTGTTCACGGACCTAAGTTAAGATTTAGGAAGGTACCTTAGATTGGATTATATCCAATCCAACTTCCTCATTCTATAGATGTGAAAACTGAGGAGCAGTTAAGTGACTTGCCCAAGGAGTAAGCTGAGTTCCAAATAGCTCCAAAGCTGCCACTTTCTACTATACCATTTTCCAAGGTGTCCCAGGGATTTAGACTCTGGTGAAAAAAGAGGGATAACAAGACAGACAAGCCAAAAAAACTTTCCCCTCTTTTGTCAGCCCCCCTCCTTAAATTTAACTTCAGTTCAACTTTTCTACTTCAACCATATTACAACCTACGATTCCCATTACCTGACCCTCATACACACTAGATCTTCTCATCTCACTTTTTATTCCTGTAAATTGACGTCAGCCCTGCTGAATCATGAAGCTGAGGTTTTTAAGCAAAAAAAAAAAATCTGTTAGGGCAGGGAAGCCACATGGGCCCCCTGCCTCTTCCTCCTCTTCAATGATGGTATTTTTAATGGTGTGCACAAGATTTCAGTTTTGGCAGCACATTAAAGAAAACAGCTGGTCACATGTTGGCTTTTGGCTGGGCTCTTTTTTATACACATACACAGCAATTTCTAAATATTCAGTCTATAAAATAATGTTCTCAAAGCTATTTTCCTTACCCTTAAAAATCCCAATTTCCCTCCCTCTGAAATGGACATTATAATATAATTAGATCCCTGTGCATGGCCCTCACTTTGGTCTCCTTCAGGAAACCTTTGAGTCCATCCCTAGGCTTCTCATCTGGGGACTAAGAAGGGATAATCAGTTTACAGAAGAAAGTTCACCAATCACTCACCTCTCCAGGAGCAACCCCTCCTTCTTATCCCTCGGGACAATAACCCTGGGACATTGGGGAGAGAATTGGAAACAAACAAACAAAAGAGCTCAGGCTCCCAAGAGAAGCCCTTTAGACAAGATGTCAGCTCTTTCTCTACCACTCCCCATTTATTAAAATGGGTCAACTTGAGAAAGCTTTAAGAGATCCTAAATCTTCTCTGGCCACTCTTAACCTTTGAGCCTGGAACCTATTTAATCCAAAAGCATGCCACAGTGACTCTTGCTCTCCAGCCCTAAAGTTAATTTCATGGAGCACTTTACAGTTTGAAAGGTATTATTAAATATTAGGACACTACATTATAAACATGTCGAAGGCTCCAGAGGGCCATTTTAACTTTCAAAAATGGAGAGAAATGTAGCATGAAGCCTGCTTAACCCCAAACCCTAAAGTGACTCAATTAACAGCTCTCCTTAGTGCTGAGCTTGCTGGTTCCCAGCACTGGTCATTCATCAGATTCTGATTTCCTGGATCACTGCAGCCCCCCACAACCTAGACCTCAGACATACACAGACAAGCTCGTTCCAAGTTGTTCCCTACCAGAAGCTGCTGTTGGTACAGGCAGTAGGTACTGACCGGCCATTTCTAAACCTCAATCCCTTTCCTTGGCTCCTCTGCCATTGTTTAAAAAGTTACTCTGAACAAAAATTTTAAGAGTCGATGAGGATGAACAGAGGAAGGAGACGATGGCCTTGTCCCCATCCCAGAAGTACGTAAAAAATCACTCTACTCTTACCCGAAGCTTAAACACAGCATGGGATCTTTCGAACCCAGTCAGCAGGATTTTTTTTTCACTTGACAGTTGAGGTGGTTTATTGAACTGTTAAGGACTACCCTAGTTAATTCAACCATTCAAGTTAGCTGTCAAAATCTCTAATTACTCTGGTACTTTTAGGGTATGTACTTCTATTCAGAGAAGGCAGTAAGTCCAATTAGACCAGATCCAAGGATTCTGATTAGAATCTATAGTATCCTTCAATGTGTTGTTTTCAAAGACTTTGAGGTCTTTTGGACATTTGGGGAAACAACCCCCAATGACATATGACCATTACTAGTCTTAAAAGATTCCTATAAGGGGAAGCCCTCTCTTTGTTCTATGGTAGATCCCTTCCTTCCCCATTCCAGAAGCACCCTCAGGCTGACTCAAAACTCTCTGAAGGCAGACCAACCCCAATGTAATGAACACATCAGAAATGTTTCTCCTTTTTTTGGTTTAAAAAAACTTTTATAATAAAGTTTATTACATTATTCTCTTTTAAAAATATAAAATAATAAAGTTTCTGCATAGCAGAAAAATTAAGCCAGAGACCCCAAACCCCTGGTTTGTGCAAAGATATTTGATGTTTGTAAACATGAGGAGGGAAGGGAGGCAAGTGTACAGGTCCCTATCCCAAATACATTAAAATAATAAAAAAAAAAAAATGGGCCTCGATTACCTCTGAGGCAGGAGGGAAGAAGCACCCAGGTGGGACAACTCCACCCAAGGACATTCCTTCCTGGGGAGGGGGCTTTGCTTTCTTCCACAAGCAATCAGCATCAACTCCCTCTTACTGCTATACCCCCTACCCAAGAAAAAACAAAACCAATTACCCACCCCCCCAAAAAAACCATAGTTAATGCTGCCACCACATTCTTCCATCTTTTCATATCTGGAAAGGAAAAGACTTCAGGTAGTCCTTAAGGACAGGATTTAGGGGGATCTTGCCCAAGTTGTCCCTTCCGAAGGTGGCTACAATGCTCTTTCGACACAGCTCCTGCAGGGGTCGTACCCTTAGTTGTCGCAGGGGAGTGACCAACATTTTTCGGGGAGAGTTCAGGTAATGTTCCAGCAGCTTGAAGAGGCAGTCGAAGGTCTCCCGGCTGCCATCCAGGTTGAATCGACCAGCCTGAAAGTTGACCCGGATGCTGGTGGGCCCTGAAGCCATCTTAACACTGATGGCAAAAAAACAGTTCTTCTGCCGGCTATCCCGGACCAGAAAGGTCCCCACCGGCTCGCCCTTGAGTTTCTCATGGGCCACGTTCACACTCAGAGGCCCCCAATAGAAGCCACAGGCATCCAGCAGGGCGCTGGCTCGAGTGATGCTGAAGTAGTCAGCCTGAGAGCGGAAGGTTCGGAAGTGGGTGTCCCCCTGTCCCTGGGTCGTCGCCGCCAGGGCCACCGCACCATGCTGAGGAGCCAGGCCGTGTTGGGGTCTGGGCTGTGGGCTGGGATGTTCCCGGCCAGCCCGGTGGGACCGAGGAGAAGGAGGAGAATGGTCGAATCTTCTTCTTGTGTCTGCTGTAACTGCATTGTCGGCTGCCACCTTACTGTGTGCTACCATTCTACAGACTGGGCCAGCCTGTGGGGTCGCCCATAGCGTCCGGCGGCGGGCTTGGGCTCCACTCCAGCAGCAGCTACTCTGAAATCCCAGACAGAAGGGCAGAGAGAGACACGGAAAGAAAGAGAGAGAGGCAGAGTGAGTGGGGAACATTTCCTGAGAGCAGGCAGCCAGGCGGGGCTGTGCAGACAGTGTGCCGAAGACAGTCTGCTCTAGGTTGGGGTATTCCCTAAGCCTAAGAGGCTTCTGCACTCCTGGTCCAGGGGTGGCTGAGGATGAGCATGCCAATGCTCATCTAAGCTGGAGAAGAGCCTGGGGAGCAAGCCTGACGTTTCTCTGCAAGGATGGGTTAAGTGAGGGGGCGGGGTGGGCTGCCACGCACAGTACAAATATCTATATCTTTAGACTACGGCAAGTGTCCTGGAGCCTGAGAGGTGCCCTCTCCTTGGCTCCCACCCCCCCATTCCCTGGCCACAAGCCCAGACATTTCTCTCATCGCTCGTCGCCTCCCCCTGCTGGCTAATAAGATGAGTGACAGCTTGTTCTGGGACAGTTCTTGAAAATCAGCGGGGGAAAATTCCCAATTTTCACACAGCTAGCTAGCCGCCTTTAAGGGTGCGCTGGCCAGATCGGGGAGATGGCCCCAGAGAGCAGGGTTCTTTCAGTCTTCCTGCAGAATGCTGTACAAGGACCACAGAGTCCAGGAGCTAAGGAAGGATGCGCACTGGCAGCCATCACCTCTTCCCCCCCCCCCCCAACCGGCGACTGGGACTCTAAGGACAAGGAGACCAGGAGGGAGCAGAAAGAGGGTACAAGGGATGGCCCACAACTCAGGAGACCCTATTCCGAAGGCTGGAATGCGGGCAGGCCAGGAGCGGGGTCTCCGTAGCCTTAGCTCTCCCGCTCCCTCTCGATGATGATGCTGGCAGCCCGGCAGGAGAAGGTATCCAGCCATCCCTGTGCCAGCCTCCCGCTTTCTCTTCCCTCTCGATCCCTTCCCTTCGGTGGGGCCTCTCTTCCCTCGGCTATCCTGGTCCCAAGCTGGGGATCCCGCTCCTAACTGCCCCGCACGGGGCGCATGGCGGGCGGAGAGCACAGAGACCCCAAGCTGCAGGACCTCCCTCCCTCCCCAGTCTCCAGCGGCTCCCGGTGCCCCTAGTCCCAGCTCACCTGGTTCCCAGGCGGGTGGGCGCGGCTCGGCGCCGCGGGCGGGGCGGCGGGGGAGCTCCGGGGCCGCTCAGGCGCATAGTCCGGGGCTGGGAGGCAGTGCAGCTGCTGCAGCCGCAGCTCCCGTCTGCTCCGCGCACAGCGCAGGGCGCAATCTATTTAAATCTCCGAGGTTAGTTGGCCCAGGCTGGGTGGGTTGGGGCCGGCGGGAGGGGCTGGGAGGGAGGCGGGGTCCTGAGCTCCTCCTCTCGGGCTTTCGGTTTCTATTCTGTAGGTGAGGAAGCGACGCCCAGCTCCCGCCCAGCTCCGGCCCCCTCCTGCCCGTGCTCAGCTCCAGCTCCAGCTCCAGCTCCAACTCCAGCTCCGGCGCCTACTGCTTTCTCCCCGTTGTTTAACATATGCTCTGTTTGCCGGACATCCTTAACGCCTTCTGGTTCCCATCTCAGCCCCGACTCTCTTCATCCCATCCTCACTCCCTTCTCGGTCTCTCCAGCCCACCCCCTTCTCCCACTCCTTAAGCCCCAGCCCTCTCTAACTCCAGTTAGCGCTCCGCACGACCACTGCGCGCCTCTCACCACCGGAACCCCGCTCCCTCGGCCCAGTTCCTCCTGCTCGTAGCTTTTGCTTCCCAGGAAGCCGATGCTTTTAACCACAGAGTTCAGAGGAATTCCTCGGGGGAGAGCCTTAACCAAACAGCACATCTGTTAGTTCCTCGGAAAATGGGTGTGGCGAGGGGTGGGGGCCGGGCTTGGCTAGATCCCCAGAGCCGACTCTCTTGAGTCCTCACCCGTCCGGCTCCAGCTCCACACCCAGCTTCAGTTCGGGACAGCCGAAGGCTCCAGGAACCCCGGCTCGGGACTGAGCACTGCAGCCTCAGCGGATGCTATTGTTAGACCGCGGGGGAATCTTTCTGCAGCAGGGTTTCCCGGGAGCTGGAATAACATGCGTATTTCTCCCTCCCTCAGTACAGTTTAATTGATCAAACAGTTATTGAGAGCCTACTATGTGCAAGGCCCCGCGTTAGGAAGAAAGAGCGATAGAGAAGGAAACTAAACTGGCTCCGTCACACTGGAATTCACTGGTCTGGATTGTATTCATGCTCTCCAGCACTATAGAAATGTGAACTATTATTGATTACCCTTAAAGCTATTATTGTTGTTGCTTGGGGAGGCTAGCAGCTGGGCTGGGTACCTCCCCTCTCTGTCCCTGCTCCTCTCCAATCTGAGAGGTTCCTGCTTGCTCACTCCTTTCCCTTTCCTTAAGTAGGGTGATCGGTCCCAAGGTCTGGAGGGGCAGTGCGGTGTAATGGAAGGAACATAAGACTGGGGTGGGGGTAGTGGAGACAGAAGACCTGGATTCAGAGGACTGCCTGTGAGGTCTAAGGGAAGTCGCCTCACTTTTCTGGCCTTCAGAGCCTGCATCTCTAATATGGAGATAACCACTTCTGCAGTGTAGGGCTGTTGGCAGGATGGAATGTAATGCATCATATGAAAGCCTTTCGGAAACTGGAACTCTGTACAAATGTGTATTAGTGTTAATGATGAGTCCACGACCTTGGTCCTTGCTTAACACCAGACCCCTTTCCATGTTTCTATTGGGTAACACTTACTTTCCTTGTCTGTAAAATTCTGGCTTTGAACTACTGGCTACATTCTCCTCCAACTCTAAACTTAGGAGCCTGTGCTTCTATCAACTTGAACCTAGTATTCAGCCCCAACCCTTCTCTACATCCTGGGCCCCCTCCTTTCCAGATCTCCCCTCCAGCTGCTTCCGAAACACCACATCCTTCAAAAAAAATTTTTTTTTTTAATATATCCCAGCTTTGGTCTTGTGATTATGCAATCTTCGTGGTTACAGTTTCAAAAAGGGATGATATTGTTTTCTGAACTCAAAATTGGACCATATAAGTTAACAATTTAAAAAAAATTGTGAATGGGCCAAAATATTGGAAATTAGAACAGTCTCTGAAAATACCAAATGTATGCTACTGATAGAATCCCTAAGGTTTATGTTAGGGGAGGGGAATGGTGAGAACAATGATTTTCTTCATTTTACTTACTGGAAAGTCTGCACAGACCAATTAGGGATTCTTCCAGCTAATCAGAAATGTGAGACGGTTGGTGAAATCTTGGTGCTTCAAACAAAAATTATCTTGGACAAAAAGACCTCTTGGTACAATGGGAAAAGCATCAGCTCTGTAGTCAGTGGACCAGGGTTCCAACCAAGAAAATAATTTAACCTTACTGTGTTTCTCATCTGTATAATAGGGGTTTGGACTAGCTGACCTCTTAGATCACTTCCAATTTTACACATATGGTCCTATTATCTCAGCTAACTTATTTCAAGCAAGCTGTTTCGAGGAAATGAATTCACATATTTCACATAGTAAACCATGTTTCCAGGTTGAGTCAGACTGGGATTCTTGTCCTGTCTTTGTCACTAACTAGTTATGTGACCACTGACAAACCATTCTATTACTATGAAATTCAGTTTTCTCATCTGTCAAATGAAGATAAAATAATACTTAAAACCAGTTTTCCCTCTGCTGAAACCATGGCCCAAGCATTATTGACAGGGGAAAAAAAAAAGTCCTGTCTTCACAAAAATATTGCTAGGAACACTATTTGTAATAGCTAAGATGAAACAAACCAAACCAAACCAATGAGATGTCCATTAATGGGGGACCAGCTGCACAAATTACACTATATGCATGTAATGAAATTTTATTATAGTATAAACAATTTGATGAATTCAAAGAATCCAAAGAATATAGGAAGACTTACGAAAGCAATACCATCAACTACTCCAAGAAACCAGAATCAAAAGAACAACATCAATGTACGTAAACATTGATTCCAACTACAGAACTATAATTGTAAGGTCAATAATAACTACAACCAATCTGTGTTATAGAAACAAAAAAGTCAAAAAGGATCACAAAACAAAAAGGATGGGGGGCAGCTAGGATGCTCGGTGGATAGAGCACCGGCCCTGGAGTCAGGAGGACCTGAGTTCAAATCCGGCCTCAGACACATAACACTTACTAGCTGTGTGACCCTGGGCAAGTCACCTAAAACCATTGCCTAGCAAAAACAAAACAAAAAGGATGTAGGCTCAACTATGTTCAAATCAAGATGTGCATCTTTTATGTGGATTTACAAAACAACAAATAATAAAAGTGGATGGACTTGTCTCCAATTATTTAAAGTTACTTAGGTTTTGTTTGTTCTCTTGCAGTCCTGTAATTCTTTTCTTTCCTCTTATGTTCTTGAAGAGAAAACCCAGCTGGATTGCCTTTCTTGAAATGACAAGGTTCTCACTACTCATCTCAACAGCACTTTCTACATCATAAATTCTCTTTTGATTGCTCCAGCCCTTACTGCCCTCCTTCTGAAAACTACCTTGTATTTAATTTGTTTATATCCGTATAGATCTTCTAGGTGGCACAGTGGATAGAGTGCTGGACTGGAAGCCAGGAAGAACTGAGTTCAAATTCAGCCTTAGACAGTAGCTGTTCTGTTTATCTGTAAAATGGGAGTGATAATGATAATACCTACCTCCCAGCATTGCTGTGAGGATAAGATGAGATAATATTTGTAAAGTACTTTAAGTGTCAAGGCTCTCAAGCCTTAAGGTGCTATATAAATGCTATTATTAGTATGTTTCCCACCCCACCCCCCAATAGAATAGGAACTCCTTGAAGACAGGGACTATTCCATTTTTGTCTTTGTGTCTCTAGCGCCTAGCACCATGCCCAGAACATAGTAGGAGATTAACAAATGATTGAATAACTCTAAGCTTCTTACAGAAACAGGTCCATCTATTTATCACCAATATTCTTCCTTCAATGACATGTGGCTGAGAGATATGAGTACTGTAGTCTCTGGCAACATCAGAAGATTACCCAAAGGGCAATGGAGAGACCTGTAGTGGGCATGAACAAACTGCAGTGCAATGTTGTTGTTATTCAGTCATTTTTTCGGTAGTGTCCAACTCATCATGACCCCATTGGGGGTTATTGGAGTGCTTCACCATTTCCTTCTCCAGCTAATACAGTTGAGGAAACTGAAGCAAACAGAGTTAAATGACTTGCCCAGGGTCACAAAGCTAGCAAGTGTCTCAAACCAGATTTAAACTCAGGAAGATGAGTCTTCCTCACTCCAGGCCTGGCACTCTATCCAGTGAGCCATCTAGCTGCCAATACACCATGCTACCTGTTATATGTTTGTTCTGATCAGTTTCAGGAGAGAAGGAAGTATCTGACAGTGAGACATTTCTTGGGGGGGTGGCAAGGGGACACATCTTATGGGGATGAATATTTTATCCACTATTCAAAAATGCGTTAAAGACAAGAGTAATAAAATGTTTCACCAAAAATATTCTTTCATTCTATAGACATTACCAATTCCTCAGTACCTTTTCTGCTTGGTTGTTTTGATAGCATCTCCAGCTATCAGAACTCATAGAATCTTAGAGACTGTAAAATCAAAAGGTCATAGAGAGAGAGCTGGAAAGTATGTTACAGATCATCTAACCCAATCTCCTTCCTTCTACCAATGAGGGAGCCAAGGTCCATAGAGATTAAATGACTCCACCAAAGACTCAGCACACTCTCCACTGTACCAGGATGCCTATATCTAGAAGATGTAGTCCAATCTTTTCACTGGATGAATAAGAAAAGAGAGAGAGAGACCCAGAGAGACACCAGTTAGAGCTAGTTAGTTATTGACTGAATTGGGGCTAAAATCCAGACTATCTGACTGTAAGTACTCTTTCAATGGAACTATCCCACACTATACCATTTACCTTTCTCATTTACTAAGGTTGTTCCCCCATAACTGGAAAGCATGTCTCCATCTGTTAGAATCCTTGTTTGCTTCAAAACTCTGTTCAGACACCATCTCAAGGTGATATGAGGCTTTCCTTCATCCCTCAGCTTCATCCCTTGGCTTCCCTCAATATTACCTCGTATTTACTTTGTATGTGCTTGTATGTTCACATGTTGTGTGTCCCCCACCCACCCACCCACCCAACAGAGTATGAGCTAAGCAGGGACTGTTTTATTTTGGTCTTTGTGCCCCTTGTTAAAAGCACCTAGCACAATTTATGGCTTGTGGGAATCAACTAATAAAAACTTGTCAATTGATTCCTTTGGCTTCCTGAACCCCAACAGAGTTCCATCCTACTTCACTTGCCATCTAAAACTCAAAGAATTATATCAGAAGTTGCTTGTGTTGGTGTTTTGGATCAAGCCTAAATTAGATCATTGGATTTGGAAGTGAGACATTTGTAGACCATACAACTTTTAACAAAAGAGATTTTATTAAACAATAACATTGAAAGGATATTCAGCCATTCCTTCAATTGGGCACAACTGCTCTGGCTTTCACGTTTGTTATGATGATGGCCAAGTCAAAAAGGTGTGTTGACTCCAACAGGAAGCTGTGTCAGTTGTCTGAGCCTTAGTCTCCTGGACCAATTAAATCTTACATGATGGTTTCATTGGTGGCTTTCCTAGGCTAGAAGTGCTGTCATGATCCTCAACTAAAGTAGTAGTAGATATTATTCCTACCACACCTAAGGAACACAGGGAATTAAACTCCATCTATACAATTGATCTCATTTGCTATATTTACTTCTCACTGGGGGCAGATATATTGTTTGTCACTGCAAATTTCTAAGATGGCATGGGTATTTGGGGGGGGGGGGGGAGCTCTCACTCAGGTGCATGAACATGCATGTGTATACATACTTACATAGGCGGGATCCTATGTAGTTTTAAGGGTCAGGACTGTAGCAGATGCCAACTTTAGAGACTTCAGCTTGGAGGAAAGAGAAACCAGTGAGTGAGAGGAAGATGGGAGGAGGGATGGTTAGAACCCTGCCCACGCTAGTACCAGGCTGAGAAGAGGTACCTCCGTGTCAGGCGCTGTCTTCTCCATGTGAGAAGGGCAGAATGATTCCTATTGTGAAAAAAGAAGGCTCAGGCTTGGGAGCTGATTGTTCCTTGGTCAGAGAGTATCTTTGGCAGGCTGTCAGCAGAATGGGATATAAATAGCTAATTACCCTCCCATGCGCTTACCTGCACATGTCTGGATTTGCATGCCTTATTCTGTCAGCTCATATAAGCAATGGCAATTTGGGGCCTCCAAAATCGGGTATCTTGGCTAAGGTTTGACTGGTGTACTTATGCACTACTGCCCTTCCTAAGAGCATCCCCAGGCAACCCTCTTCTTTTGGGTTCCCATTTATTTAGTTTTCATATTCCACTATCTCTCTTTGCTGACCTTGTTTCTACCTCAAATTTCATGCTAATATAAAGAATAGTTTCTTTTGCCCCATTTTTCTCCCCTCCCAACAAAGTCACCTTCTCTCTTTCCCTGACCCCTTGTTGCCCCTAAACACACACCTTTTATATATAAACCTAAGAAAAGTACAGGGTGGAAAGGGCGCCTGGCTGAAATCTTGCCCAAAGTGTGGGAAGAGACTGGGATAGAAGGAGGCCTGTCTTTCTGGGAGGTTATACAGGTTCATCTGGTTCCTCCTCTCCTTTAATTTACAGGTTTGGGAAGGTTCTGAATCTTCCCCTCCAGGCCTTCACCTCCTCCTCTGTTGATTGATGCCTTGTTATTACTTCTTATCATCTCTTTGGACAATTCCCGAGAATTACAACCTGTGTTATAGTGGTTCTGAGTTTATTAAAAACAAAAAAAACAAAAAACAATCAAACCCAGGGATGAAAAAGAAAGGGGGATGGAGAGAATGAGAGAAATGACCTCTCAGCCTAGGTTGTTCAAGGGCCAGGTGGGTAAGATGAGCAGAAATGTTCAGAAGCAAGAGCATCACAGAGTCTTGGGCTTCCCACCTGCAGAAATGCAAATAGATGAAAAGGGCCCATCAACTGTTTCTTATCCTCTCATGCCCCCACCTCCCCTGTCAATAAAAGTGTTACCTTTCATAGCCAGCCTGGGGAGGAAAAGTCCCTAGCAGCTCCTGGTTGGCAGACCGGTTGGATTGACCAGCCAGCAGTCCAGAAGGGAAATGAGCAAGGACATGGAAAGACCTGGCTGGCAGAGATGGCCTGGTACTTTGTGCTTTTTTTTTTAAAAAAGCAGGATCTGTGGTATGCTGGGGGCCCGGGAAAAATGCAAAATGACACTGTTTACAGCTATTTTACAGCTGTTTTACAGTGAGAGAAAAGGCCAGACAGGCTTATATTCTCTTGAAGAATGAATATTGCAAAATTATGGAGAAAAAGCGTGGCTCCAAAGACGGCAAATGAGAAGCAGACAGCTCAATTCTTTGGGGAGTCGGGGGAGAGACTGACCCTGGTATGGAACATTGCATTTAATGTCAGATTTATTTTTTATCTTATTGATTGCTTTTTATTTTTTTTCTCTTTCTCTTTTTAAAAATAAAATGCAGAATATATACAAAGTCATTTCTGGGAGGCAGAAAGCACTTGAAACTGAGGAGGATCCAGAAAGGCCTCAGGTAGCAGGTGACATTTGAACTTAGTCTTGGGAGAGAGCTAAGGATTCCAAGATGGGGAAGTGCTCTGTGAAAACATTCCAGGCTTGGGGGATCCTACTTTGTCAAAGACTAGAATATTCCTCTAGTGGCCTGATGAAGGAAAATGAGCCTCTTAAAACAGACTCAAGAACTCAACTCTTCTGATTCCAAAACCCAGGACTCTTTTCACTACTGCCCTCACCATTCACCACCTCCTTCCCTCCCTCTTCCCCCTTGTAGTAACCTATTCTCAATGTGGTACTTCAAGGTTTCAGTATCAGCTTTTAGGAGATTTTAATAGTAGTTCATATGAGACACCTGCTTCACAACAGCCCTGTGAGGTAGGTGATAGGATTATACCCATTTTACAGATGAGGAAAGAGAGCTGAAGAGAAACTAAGTCACAGTAGTAAGAGTCAAAGCTAAAACTTGACCCCAATTCCACTGTTATATGCCACTACACCAGTATATAATAGCATGGTAAATGCTTGTTGACTGAGTAAAGATTCATTATACAGTCATTATACAGTTACATGGACTTACAATCCATGTAATGCTAGACAAGTCACTATGTATCTGGGCCTGAGTTTCCTTCTCCGTAAAATGAGGGGGTTGAATTCAACAACTTTTAAGTTCCCTTCTCGTTCTAAATATAGAATGCTATGGTTCCCCACCTGCATCCTTCTCTCAACAAGTATTTGGTTAACATCTAATGTGTACATTACATGTTGTGTTTAATCTGGACCTATGATTTCTTTTTCTAGACTATTTAAAAAATGTTTTCTTCTCTACATCCTATCAGACTCCTTCCCTGCTAATTGAACAAAAAGAAAAGAGAAAAGGAAGCCTTCATAGCAAATATGCACAATCGAACGTAATAAATGCTCCCATTGGATATGTCCAAAAATATGTCTTATTCTGCATCTTGAGTCCATCACTCCTCTGGCAGGAGGTGCGAGGTGAATTGGAACCTCCCTCTATCTTCTGCAATCACGATTTGTTATTTTGAGGATCAGAGTTCCAAAGTCTTTCAATATTCTATATCTTTGCAATGTTATTGTCATTATATAATTTATTCTCTGGGTTCTGCTCACATGCTTCTGCATCACTTCATAGAGGTCTTCTCAGTTTTCTCTGGAATTGTTCTTTTGTCATTTTTTATGGCACAATAATATGCTATTACATTCATATGCCACAGTTGTTCAGACACTCACCAATAGGTAGCTACCCTCTTAGTTTCCAGATTTTTGCTACTACAAAAAGAGTTTCTATAAATATATATGTATATGTACATATATATATATAGTGGGCCTATGAATTTACTAATAGAGGGACCACCAATGCAGATCAACAACTTGTCTCTAACTTAGGATCTTGGAGAATTACCTGGGGGTGCAGTTAATTGTACTTGCATAGCTGGAATGAGTCAAAAAAAACTTGAATCCAGGACTTTCTGACTCTAAGGCGTACCATCTATGTGATAGCAATAACGTCTCCCATGTAACATAATCAGCTCCATAACCTCTTCCCTCTCTAGTCAGGCAGCATTCTTTACTGTTTGTCTCCTCAACAAACTAATGTATCTCACCTTCCCCTTTCTAATTCTTCCCCAGAACTACCCTTTGCTTAGCTGGCCCCAGGCCATGAGAGACAGTCTTGGAATGATGGGTGGCATTCTGACCTTTGACTGAGAATCCTAAGCTTTTAGATCTGGAAGAAAGCTTGGAAATCAGCTACTTTACTGGGGAAGAAACTGAGGCCTTGAGAAGTGATTCAATTTGTCTAAAGATAGTGGTAGAGCTGTCTGGCTCCCCTCACCCCTCCCACTTTAAGTCAAAGATTCTTAATCTTTGTGTCTGTGTCTGTGTGTGTGTGTGTGTGTGTGTGTGTGTGTGTGTGTGTGTTAGATACCCCTTTGGCAGCGAAACCTAAGGTCACCTTCTCAGGATAATATTTATTGCTTGGAAATTCTAAATTTCAATGAAGGTTTGTCAAAAAAAAAAAAAAAGATTTTTTTCCCCAACCAAGTTCATGGAGCCATGAAATCTATTACCTGTTCTTGGATCCCAGGTTAAAAACCCCTGCTTTAAATCTTTCATGCCTTCTTCCACATATGGTTAAGACTACAATTCTCCAGGCATACCATGGCTGTGTAGAAACTTAACATTCCTCCAATTCAAGATTTCAAAGCTTCAACCTTCATTTTGAAATCTGGATGTTTCCAAACTGGGGCCAGGGCAATTATGCAAATCCAAGAAATCTGATTACCTGGGGCAATGACAGTTGGAAACCCTGACTGATAGCATCTGTTTGCTATATCTGGAACCTGGGAACAGATAAAAGGATGGGAGAAAATTTTTAATAGAAAAAGGGGATGAAAGTAGGGGAAGAAGACTTGTAGAAAACTAGAGTGGATTTAATAATTTTCTTTTCAAATGCTTCCTTCCCTAACCATGACCATTCCCAACCCCAGGCTACTGGTGATTCTGAGTCTGGTGGATTGCTTGAGCTCTGGATTTCCACTTAGCCTATCAGGGTATCCTCACCACCACCATCATCATCCTCTTCATAATAGCTAACACTTATATAATGCTTACTATGTGCCAGGCACTGTGCTAAGCACTTTACCATTATCATCTCATTTGATCCTCACAACAATTCTGGGTGATAGATGCTATTATCATTCATATTTTACGGATGGGGAAACTGAGGCAAATATTGGTTTACTGACTTGTCCAGGGCCACATAGCATCTGAAGCCAAATTCAAACTCAGGTCTATCTTGGATCCAAATCCAAATGCTATAGTCATTGCATCACCTAGAATTGCCCACGAAGGCTGGCACCAACATGGTGAGACCTTTGGGAGCAGCATGAAGCTGCCTAAAAGGGGGCAAAGTGGCCCTCAATGGGGACCGGGCAGGTTAAAGATGTCAACAATAGGGTCTGGCCTGTAGGTAAATGTTCTTCTGGGTTAGATTAGGAGATTCAGTCAATAAAATTAAAAATAGAATAAAAAAACCAAAACAAATTTTCCCCATCTTCCTTGACTTTTCTTTTATAAGTAAGTTCCAGAGCTTCCAGGCTAACTTGACTATTGATGAGGTATGGGACCTGAACTTCTAAGAAGGGTCCTTGAACTTTCCCATAAATTTCAGCAGCCCAGATCTCTGGCATTCAAGTGAGGCATCATCCTTCCCAGTATAATCCTTTCAATTGTCCTTTCATTGTGCCCCCCACCCCACCCAGTCCAACCCTTTATTCTGTGTTACCTTCAGACTGCCCTAAGCTACTTGTCACTCCTAGATCCCATCTAGATCTTCCCAGTCTTTTTCCCTATAAAAGTATCAATTTTGTCCTTATCAAATGTGCAGACTCACCTGTGTCATGATAAACTCATACTTTGACTGAAAGAAGGCTTGAGTGGTTGAATTCTTTCAAGGGAGACCTCCGACCTATACCCTTGCATTTTGGGGTTCTTAGCACCCCTAGACTACAACACTATGATGCAGACACAATAACAATTGTGATGATGATGATGATAGCTCACATAATCATAACTTGTGTTTCTTAAGCACTTTTACATAATTATCTCATTTGATCCTCACTAGAGAGCCATAGGGGGAGTAGGGTAAGCCATTATAATCCTCATTTTGCTGATGCGGAAACAAAAAGTAAAAGTCCAGCGACTTGTCCAAGGTCATATAGACAGTGACCAAGCTGGAACTAAACTTCAGTCTCTCTTCTACCCCCTATACAAGGTACTTTACACACTTTAGTGATTAATTACTTCCCCTTGACCCAAGGACCTAAGCAAAATGAAAGTGTCTGTAATTCATCCCATTTTTGGAGGGAAAGGAAAACTCTTCTTCAAAAACTGAGGGACACAATGGAAAAAAATCACTGGAATTGGAATCAGAGGATCTGAGTTCAAATCTTGTTCCTGTCTCTTTGGTGCTTGAGTGACTTTTGGTAAGTCTTTTCATATTTTGGGGTCTCAGTTCTCTCCAGCAAGTCACATGGAAATCAGGGCCTACCTACCCGGCATCTAGCTGTCTGCCCTGTCCTGCCCTCCACTTGAAAGCCACCTTGGAGACCTGATCTTGGAAAGATCCAAAATAAACATTAATGTGGCACTTCCCATGTGCTAGGTACTATGCTAAGTGTTACTTGTTTTTTTTCTTTAAACAAATATCTCATTCGATCCTTGCTATGACTCTGTGAGGCAGGTGCTGTCATTATTCTCATTTTACAAAGAGGAACCAGTGGCAAAGGTTAAGTGACCTGCCCAGTAAGTGCCTGAGGCTGTATTTGAACTTAGGACTTCCTCATTTCAGGCTCAGCCCTCTATCCCCTGCACCATCTGCTGTCCCTCTACACTGTGCTGTGGTTGATCCACTCAGTTTTTATACTCTGCCCTTGAGGCTAAGATGTGCTGAATGGTGAATGAGGGAGTATAGACTCAGTTTACCATATCTACCAGGCCCCAGATTATGCTTCATATCCTATCCAACAAGCCCCATCCCATTGTATGAGGCATGGGGCCATCAGTCTCCTCTCCCTCACTTTCCACCTCTTATTCTCTCAGCCCCCAGACTTCTAACTTCCCTGACCACCACTCACCTTTTTGTACCATCTCCCCTGCCTCTTGAGGGCAAAATCTGCCTTCTTAATTCCCATGATTTCTCTCAGTTGATTATTTCCTATTTATCCTGTAAGTAACTGTTTGCCACAGAGGAGGTATTTAATATATTTTTTTTTCTTTTTCTTTCATGCATTCATCTATAAAATGAAGGGGCTGGATTAAATGACTACTAATGCCATTCACATGGACAGCTAGGTGGTAAAGTGGATAGAGTGCTGGGCCTGGAGTCAAGAAGACCTGAGTTCGAATCTGGCATAAGACACTAGCTGTATAAACCTTACTTAATAGCTATGTGACCCTGGGCAAGTCACTTAACCTTGCTTGCCTCAGTTTTCTCATCTGCAAAATGAATTGGAGAAGGAAATGGCAAACCACTCCAGTATCTTTGCCAAGAAAACTCCAAAAGGGATCACAAAGAGTTGGACATGACTGAAATGACTGAATAACCTAAAATGTCCTTTATAGCTCTACTTTGGACAGAAGATATCTGTCCTTAGATATGCTCAGTGCAGTCTGATCCTCCCTTTCTCATAGGGAAGAGAATAAACATTTACAGTGTGTCAAATACTGTACTAGGCACTTTAAAAATATTTATCTCATTGATCCTCACAACAACCCTGGGAAGGTTGTGCTATTATTACTCTCATTTTACAGATGAGGAAACTGAGGCACAGGCTAAATGACTTGCCTACTGCCACACAGCTATTAAGTATTTGAGTCAGGATTTGAACTTAGATCTTCCTGATGACTCTAGACCCAGCACTCTATGCTCTACACCATAGCTGTCTCATAGGTCTAGGTCATCTATCTGTTGTTTGGGTTTTAAGCAGAGAGAAGTGCAGCTGAATCTGAGTCTCAGGAGAAGCAGGATTTCTGTAGCACTTTCCTCTTCTGGGAATATGGGAAGTAAGGTGCTTGTTTGCCAGAGTCAAATCAAGATGTCTTCCCTCTTCTGGATAAGTGAAGGAAGCTTCTCAGCCTCAGGAGAAAGGAATTTGACAGAATCATAGAATCCCTGAATTGGAACCAATTGTGAGCTCCTGGAGGTCAGGGACTGTACTTCATCTTTCCTTATATCCCAAGTCCTTACTGTACTGGCACACATTAGGTGCTTAATAAATGCACTGGCCAACTGGAAGGAATATCAGAAGGCATCTAGCCCAACCCCTACTTGAATGAGAACTTCCTCTTTGGCAACTGAACAAGTGGTCCATTCAGCCTTTTCTTTAAGATCAACAGTGTTGTAGAAGTTGCTACATCCCAAGGCAGTCCCATTCCATTTTTGAACATTTTTGCTTTCTAAGGAAGATTTTCTTTTATGTGGAGTCTGTTGCAGACATGGCTTTAAAGCCAGTGCCCCCTTACTTCAGGTCCCATGTTGGGACTGAATGAAACACTCTGAAAAGTCACTGAATACAAAACAGGTTTGCTTTGTCCTAAGGTAGCAAGGATGTGCAACAAGGATACGGTAGTACTTAGCTTTTCTGTATGAGAGCCCCACCTCCTTTCCATCTGGAAAAGCCTCTGGTCAGTCAGTCACCAGGATATGGTGACTTGTGCAATCTCAGGCATCCAGTAAGTCTGACTATACTTGTCTGGAACCTTTTATCCCCCAGACCAGAAAACTGCATCAGAGGAGCTGGTACCAAATCAGGTAGAGTTTGGGGAGGAAGTTGTCTCAGGAACGCTTCATCAGGAAACCACTGGTCCTATCTCAGAGCCAAAATCTGCCTCTTGGCTACTTTAATCCATAGATCCTGGTTCTGTCCTCTGGCACTGAGCAGAAAGAACAAATCTAATCCCTCTTTCCCACAGCAGTGCTGCAAATATTTGAAGGCAGGAATCATGGCCACCCTTGGTCTACTCTTCTGGCTACACATTCCTAGCTGCCTTAAATGATCTTTACCCATCTGTATCCAGTTCATTCATCTCCTTCTGTATGCAGAGAAGATTTTTTATGAGCCTTTACCAGTGCTACGGGCCAAGATTATCTTAATATGTGGAGTAGGCAGTCATGTCTCTGGTATGCATTGAGGAATGATGGAAAAGCCTTTCAGTGCCCCTTCCCCCATATATCTCCTTCTGTCTCTAATACCTAAAATCCCTCCATTAATGAGTCATTCCTTAGGATGAGTATTTTGCCTCTTCTGGATGGTTCTATTGAAATATAAATTCCCTGATCTATTAAAGTCTTCTTGAGCCTTGACAACCGTTTGTAGGCAGTAAGAAATCCTGGGCACTTGGTGGTAGCAAAAAGGGGTTACTGAGAAAGAAAAGAGGGACTTTGGGAAATGGGAGAAGATTACCAAAGGTGAATTTTTTTCCCCAATTTCACTGAGGGCCCTGTAGTTGCCCTCCTAAGCCTCAGCCTTGGATCACTCCCACCATCCACTGCCTTTGCTGCCACATACATGTTATTGAACAAAGCTAGAGAAAGTCACAAAAATGTGTTAACTGGGTCCACAGAATATTTATACTATATAAACTCAACTGGGCTTTCACTGCTGCTAGGTAATCCTTTTTTTTCCACCTCTCTAATTAACTCACTATCCCACTCACCACAGTGGTTTTTCTAAACCTTTTTCCATCCCTCCTCAAACCTCCCATGACTGTCCCTACCCCCATCCTCTCAACTGAGAACCTTGTCTCATATTTAACTGAAAAAATTAAAGCCATTTGTCATCTCACATCACTCAGATGACTTTTGCCACTGTTTCCTCCTCGACCCCTGTCTCCCACGAAGAGGTGGTCCTTCTCCTTGCCAAGGCTCTGTGTGCACTAGTGATCTCATTCCATCAAGCAGGATGCACTCTCTAACATCCCCACTTTTTCACTTATCTTCAATCTCTCCTTGTCTATTGACTGTTTTCCTACTGCCAATAAACATGTCCGTGACTCGCTCATCCTCAAAAAACCTTCCCTTGATCCATCCATCCTCAATAGTGAGCATCCTATATCTCTCTTCCCTTTTTATGGCTAAACTCCTTGAGAAGGCCATCTACATTGGGTACCTCCACCTCCTTTTCTCTCACTCTCTTTTTAACTCTCTACACTCTGGTTTCTGACCTCATCATTCAACCAAAACTGTTATCCCCAAAGTTAGTAATGATCTCTAAATTACCAAATCTAATGGCCTTTTCTCAGTCCCCATTCTGTTTGACCTCTCTGCAGCCTTTGACTTTGTTGATCACCTTCTCCTCCTTGACACTCTCTTTTCTCTAGGTTTCCATGACACCACTTTATCCTGGTTCCCCTAACCTGTTTGAATGCTCCTTCCCGGTATCCTTTGCTGGATCTTTATCCAGGTCATACCCACTAACCATGTGTCTGCCGTAGAACTCTGTCCTGCATCCTCTTTCCTTTCTCTATACTATTTCATTTGGTGATCTCACCTGCTCCCATGATTTCAGTTACCATCACTATGCTGATGATTCTCAGATCTATTTATCCTCCTTAGGCTCTCTCCTGGCCTCCTAATTTGCATCTTCAACTGACATCTCAAACTGGATATGCCATAGATATTTAAAATTCAACATATGTGTCCAAAACTAAACATCATGTCTCTGCCCAGATCTTCCCTTTTCTGAACTTCCCAATTACTGTTGAGGGCATTACTATCTCTCATTCTCCTAGGGTCTCAACTGAGATGCCATCCTCAACTCCTCACTCTCTCTCACCCTCCATTTCCAATCTGATGTCCAGGTCTATCAATTTTATCTTTGTAATGTGTCTCACACATATCTCCTTCTCTTCTCCAACACTGCCACTGGCTTGGTGAAGACTCTCGTTACCTCACTCCTGGACTACTGTAATAACTTTCTAGTTGGTCCTTCTGCCATAAATCTCTCCCCACTCTAGTCCATCCTTAAACTTAACTTCCTAAAGTCAAGGTTTGACCATGTCACCCCCATCCTCTCCTCCCCCCCACACACACTTAATAAACTCCAGTGGCTCGCTCTGGGACCTCTGGGATCATTACTATAACATCCTCTATTTGGCATTCTAAGCCTTCACAACCCAGCTCCCTCTCCTAACTTTCCAATCCACTGATGCCTTTTACTGTCCCCCACATACTCTATGATCTAGTGACACTGATCTCCTGCCTGTTCCTACAAGACTCCATCTTTAGATTGCAGTCATTTTCACTGGTTCTTCCCCATGCCTGCAATAATCTCCATCCTCACTTCTTTCTTTTCCTCCAATTTCTTGGCTTCCTTCAGGTCCCAGCAAAAACTCCACCTTCTCTGAGAAGCCTTTCCTGATCTCACTTAAGACTTATGACTAGCTTCTATTACTTAGCTCCTGTCCATAATTTGTCTGTACATATTTGTTTCCATGTTGTCTGTCCCATTAGACCATGAGCTCCATGAAAGTAGGGATTGTCTTTTGTCTTTCTTTGTAACCCCAGCAATTAGCACAGTGCCTGGCAGAGAGTAGGTACATGATACATGCTTACTAACTGGCCAACCAGCTAGCTCTCGCAGGATCTGTGAGGAAGAGTAAAGTGAGAGAGAATGGATAAATTCCTGTAATCTTGGACCCATTCTGGGTCCTGGTAAAACCCAGGCCTTGCCCTGCAGTGGCAAAGGCTGGTCTTTCCCTGCCTTCTTTATGTAATAGAAACATCACAACACTTGGGATCAGAAGCCCTGGGTCCCAATCCTGGTTTTGTTTCTTGCTGCCTGTGTGACTTTGACCATGTTACTTTACCAGTCTTGGCCTCAGTTTCCTCATTAAAAAAAAAATCCTCTAAATGCCTTGCTTATGAAATGGAAGACCCAGATTAGGGCCTCTCATGTTCCACACTCCACCTCATAATTTTTTCCCATAACCTCAATAGGGCTCCCTCATGGTATCATTCTCTTAGAATCCAGGCACCTGCCTCAGTCTGTAAACATCCTTTGTTCTCTCCATGCCGTCCCACCCCCCTTTAGTGGAGGGTGCAAATTAGCTGGAATTCAGAGGGTTTGGCTACACTGACAGGCAGACTTCTTACCACACAGCTATCCATATACTTTCATGCCTCACAGTTTCACACACGCAGTTCAGTTTCCCCGAAATCAACTCTTAAAATTAAAAAAAAAAAAAAAAGCCCTCATAGACACCCAAGAGGAGAACAAAAAAAAAAAAACAAACCAAAACTCAAACCACAGTTTCATTCTTTCAGAAAAGGGAGGGGGAAGGTAGAGGTGGAGGTGGGGAGAGAGAGAAGCTGGGTTAGAAACCCAAGTTCAGGAAACAGAGCCAAGTTTGATGGTAAACTCAGCCACTGAGATGGAGTTCTGAGCTGCTGAAGGTGACCTATCTATTTTCTCCAGACAAGTGATTTAATTTAAAAGAAAAAAATCCCCAGTTGCTTCCTTTTAGATCCCAGTGTGAATCTGGGTCTGACAAGTATTCAAATAAGCCTGGAAGAGAGGTTTTGAAAGCTGTGTTCTCTTTCCTGACAATCTCCCTCCCTTCCCTATTACTCTTTTTGCCTCACCCATCAATGGAAGGAGAATGCTAGATACAGATCTGAATTAGATGCTGGTCTGCATTGGTTGAAATTTCCTCACCAAGGAGTTGGTTACCTTGATCAGTGAAATCATAGATCCGATGTCTACCCCTGTCTATGTACGCCATGACACCTCTGCCCTAGACAGCCCTGTCTAGGGCAGAATTGTAAAACACTCAGCCAGCCCGTGGGCCTCCTGTCACAATACTCCTGAGTATGGCCCAAACCAGATTAAAACGTAATTGGGAAATATTTAACAAAAGAAATACAGACACAACAAAACATAGATAATATTACATTTTTCAAACTAAGCCAATATTCGGTCCACAGGGATCCTTATGTATGGTTTAGTGGTCCACATTTCTAATAAGAGTTTGATACCATTGCCATAGGGAATATAGGAAGCCACTAGAGGTGTCAAGAAAGCTTCCATCACTTGACTCAACCTCACTCACATCACCAGATAAGATTTTTAAAGATCATTCCAGAACATAAAGACTATTATGAGTAAGGGCAATCTCAGTATGGCCAGACCACTAGGTCTGCCCATGTGCAAATGCACTAGCATACACCCTTACCCACCACTCCAGCAGGGCAATTCCCCTCTTCCCCAGACTCCTCCTGCTGGGGGGAAGCGGGGAGGAGGTCTCTGTGATTGGTTGGCCTGCTTGGGATGTGTAACTAATTAGAACTGTGGGTGTTTTCCTCTTAGGCCCAGCTTCAGAACTGACAACAATGAGTCACCTGCTGCAGCTGGGGGCTGAGAGTGTGGGTGGCCCTCTGTTGTCCAAGTTTTGCAAACCAGCCCGTTGATATAATTGCACCCTAGGTCTGGAGCTGCATCACTGGGCAGCCTTAGTGGTGGTTAGGGAGGCCAGCCCACGCTCAAGTGCAGAGGCATCTGATGCTCTAAGAGCATCTGGACAGAGACAGGTCAAAATTGGGAGGGGAGAAGGAAGACAGACAAATGAGTTCAGAGTCATCCAAGTTTCAGGTTTCATTCTTTCTCCTAGTCTCCTTTCCCCCACTTCATCTCCAGAGAATAATCTCCTCCCCTCACCCCCGCACTGAAATCTCTGTTTCTTTTTAGAATGTCAGCTTATTGAGAGCAGAGATAGTTTCATGCCTGGGACTTGCATTCCTACTGCCTGGTACAATAGGTGCCTAATAAAATAAAAAAAGAGACACCTACTATATGACCATAAAATGGGAATGGATAATAACCAGCGTGCCACCCTCTCCACAGTGCTGTAGTGATAATCAAACTCATTTGTGGGCAAAGCACTTTGTAAATCTTCTGCAAAATGATTTCTTTAAACAGGTGTCTGTTAGTTTGGGGAGCTCCTTGAGGTGAGAGGTTATTTTTCATTTTGTTGTGTATTTGCAACGTGTCATTTTGCCTAGCAAGAGGTGAGTGCTTTAATGAAACAACGCTTGCTGGATAGGACTGACTTTTCCCTGGTCTTTTCCCCCAGACCAGCATAGGTCCTGGAAAACTAATTTCCTGTAAGTGTCAAGCTTTCCTCATCCTCTCAGCCCCTGGTGTCCTCTGGTTCTCTTTTCTCACTCACAAAAGAAAACCTATTTTGCAAGAGAAGATCAGTTCTTAAAAGGCAAATACACACTTATTTAAATCACGTCATAATCAATCTAATCAATATACATTTATTAAATATCTACCATGTGCCAGGCACTGTGCCAAGTTCTGGGGATACAAAAGACAGTCCTTGCACTCAAGGAGCTTACAATCTTAATGGAGAAGACAACATGCAAACAAATATATACAGAGTGACCTATATATACAGGATAAAGAGGAAATAATTAGAAGAAGGAAGGCAGAGGAATAAAAGAGGGAAGGCAGTGGAATTAAGAAGAGTTGAGGAAGGCTTCCTGTAGAAGGTGGAATTTTAGTTGGCACATTACTAACCCTCCCTCCCAAGGGCATATTCCCATTTCTAAGGCAGTGTGGTTATAGTGTAAAGACCAGAATACAATTTTAAAATAAATTGTGATTGATTTCTTTTGTTTTTACATCACATAGATAATTCTCCTTATGTCCCTTTCTTCCTCTTCCCCCTCCCAGAGAGCCATCAATTTATTATAAGTAACAGAAGTTTTTTTTTTAAAAAAAAGAAAAGAAAAATATTCAGGAAATCTATCAAAAAATAATCTGCAATATTCTACATACATGCCTCACTGCCCTCTTCCTACCCCTCCATTTCAAGCAGAATAATCCTAATGGAGGATAAAGTTTAGCCAAAGAAATCAAGAATTTATCTAATAGTAGAATTTCAAGAATCCTTCTGCCAGTAAGGGAATGTGTTTGGGGGGAGCAGGGGCAGCCTTCCAAAGTCCCTGAAATCTCATCACATAGACAGCTGTCTACATCTATTCCAGCCAGAAATAAAAGGCAAACAGGAAGGCCCAAGGACTTGGCAGAAGGGTCCCCATGAATTTGAAACAGAAGGGAAAGATGGGGTGATGGGTCCAAAGATGGCAGAATTCAGCAAGGTTCTGAGGCTGAATCCAATGGAGGGGAGGGGGGGTTGGAAGAGGTGGGGAGAGGGGGTTGTGGGCATCTGGCAAAAAGACAGGGCAATTCTGACAACTTCCTAGGGTATCACAGGGCTGAACTGTGGAAGCAGGTCTAATCTGAACCCTGGAAGCAGCTGTGGCCTGTGGATTCCATGGAAGTAAATGAGGGCAGTAGTCAGAGATGGTGAATTCGGGAAGGAATTGGGACAGGGCGTGGAGAAGCTGCAGGGTAGGGCCTGTGCTGGTTCTGAAGCTGGACAAATTGAGGCGGCTCACTTGCTATCTAGCTCAAATCCTTGTTCATTGCCTGACTGGCAAGCATCTCTCGCCTCTTCTAGCCCTTGTGGGATTTCCTGACTTACCCCGGGTCCCAGTTCAGATGCTAACTTTCACTACTGCCTCCTCTCTGGATCACAAAATCTCAGAGCTGGAAGGGACCTCAAAGGTTTTTATACATAGTCTAAGAATCAGAGTCTCAGCTATTTTATTAGTGACTTAGCCCCTTTTCTGAGGGTAAGGAAGCTGGGAGGGGGTGGAGGAAAGTGTTGGTAGAGCAGTGAACCAATTACCTCCCTAAGGCATCCTCCATTTACTTTGCTTGGGATGGGGGGTCCTGTAATTTATTTAGCCAGTTACATTGGCTTAGCAGGTTTTCTTCTTGGTTGTCTGTGCCCTTCCTCTGCTCTAAAACATGTTGGCTGGCCCAAGGGATGCCTCTAAGTTGAAAACCTTGGTTCCTTCAGAGGGGCATGACTCCAAGGCCTACTAAGTTCTACAAGCATTGCTTGTCTTAACCCCATGATGAGGTTTAAATTAGGAGGCTAGTGCTGCTCCCTTGTCCCCCCACCCCACCCCATGACTCACATTGCCCTTCCAGTTTACTGCTATGTTCCGTCCCCTGACTCTGGATGTCCAAACCAAATCTCTGGATTTACCCTAGTCCCTATCACTTCCTCAATCACCATCCTTTCCCCTCCCAGTCATTATCTATTTTCCTCCCATACCCCTGACCTCTGAAAATATCATCTCAAACACTCTCCTCCATCTTCTGTCCTTTTCCTCTCCTCTATTTTTTTGAATTAATTAAAACTTTGATTTTCCCCTTGAGGACTCTATGTCTCTGACAATCTTCTCTAAACTCTTTGCTTCCTCCCCTCTTCCCTCTCCTCCATATCACAAAACCTAGGGAGGAATTGGCACACTTCATCTTTCCATGCCATAATAGCCCCTCCTTTGAAATTCATGATATTTAATTTGCCCTCCCTGGTTTTTATCACTTCTCCATTTATTTCCAGAATACAACCAGTCTCAATGACTGTCAGCATAAAACTCATGGTTTTCCTCTTCTTTCTTTGCTTGCCAATTATCTTCAGAGACATCTCAATGACATTGATGATGACCTTTGATGACAGTGTTTCCAGATTCTTGAATCTCAGCTCCTATGGCTCCATTTTCATTGTGCTTCAGCTACTTGAGGTTGATATGTCTTACATCCACTGCCATTTCAAAGTTCTTTCTATACTTCCAAGATTTTGAACAACAAATTTTCCATCCTGACCTTTTTCTAATTCTTCACTTTCTTTGTCCCTTATTTTCTGAACCTTACTCTCCCAATCTCTTTCCTGGACTTTCTCCCTTCCTGCTTTCCTTTTCCTTTTCTTTTAACTATGCTTTGGATTATAGTAATTTATATAGTTGTCCAATTGCCTTTCCTATTAGATGTAAGATCAGGCCAAGGTTCTGTCTTGTTTTAATCTATCCACAAACTCCCCTTGGCTTCCAGGCTCCTGCTTAAATACCATGGAGACACAGGACTCCAAAAAAAAGATGGAGAGTAGATTGTCTTTGTTCTCAGAGTTTGCCAGTTTTGGTACTGTCTTTTAGACTTAGAGGTGGTTCCTGAGACAGGAAGCTGGAAGATCCATTTAGTTTCCTACCTATAAAAGGAGAAAAGTTCAGTGGTCAGAATCAAATGCTGAACCGCTGAGACTTGAGTCCCTTTGAAGCTCCTGTTGTGGATAATGGGGGATTCAGAAGCTAGGAGAACCCCACTTTGTCATCCAAGAACTGATTGGGACATGTTGGCAAGAGGATAGAACAGTGGGAACAAGCTTTGTATTAACTCAAAGCTCATAAAACATCTTTTCCTGGTTGCTGAATGGATAAGATTCTTCTTGGTAGCCCTCCACCCCTTAAAAATGATTCTATTTTTCTTCTTCTGATAGCAAATGGCTTCGCTACTTCTCAGATGCTTCCTTACAATGTATTTTTTATGTTCAATTTGCTTAACCTGAACAATTTTTTTTTTTTTGGCTAGGCAATGGGGTTAAGTGACTTGCCCAGGGTCACACAGCTAGTAAGTGTTATGTGTCTGAGGCCGGATTTGAACTCAGGTCCTTCTGAATCCAGGGCCGGTGCTCTATCCACTGCGCCACCTAGCTGCCCCAACAATTATTATTTTTTATGAAGCTGCTTCCCTCTGCTCCCTCTCTCATCTTTATTTAAAGGAGCAACCAAATTAATACTATTAAGTATTACTAATAAAATGAACCATTAATAATAAAATCAATATGATTAATTATTAACAATAAAATTAACAACATTAATTATTAATAATAAAATTAATTATAATTGATAATAAAACTAATAAGGGCAAGCACAAAATTCATGTTTGGTGTCACTGTTGATGACAGTGATTTGAGAAGATGTTTGATAACTTTTTATTAATGGAGCTTCATAAAGAAGGAGGGAGGATAATTTTTGGGTCTTGGGATATCTAAAAGGCATGAAACACACACATATATAATATACATATGTATATATTATATATACATATGGTATGTATAATAATCACAAAAATCATACTATAATTGTGAGGCAAAAACCAGCTTTCCATAAACATATATAAAGTAGGAATTATAAAAGCTATTCATAAGAGTTCTGTAAGGGCCAAGTTAAGTTAAGTGATCACTAAATCTATGTCTGGTCTTAGAGGATAGCATGTGCCTGAGATTTGGGGAGAAGTTTGATTCCCCTCCCCCCACACATACACCCTTTTAAAGAGATGAGAGAGGTCTGAAATCAATGATACAGAGGCTGGGGAGAGATCTCCCTGGACAAATAAGAAAGACTTGATTAATAGAATCACAGAAATCATACAGTGCAAGTCCAAAGCAAAGTTAATTTTCTCATAAAATAGGGGCAGATCTGATTTCAGTATAGAGAACTACCACCACCAAACAAGTTAGTCAGTACCTTCTCTGTAACATAGAGAGTTTGCCCATTAGTACTGAGAGTTGTGACTTTGCTAGCAATCACACAGCCACACATGTAGCCAATATGAGTACAAGAGAATAGGGCTTGAATGAACCAGGTTTTCCTGCCGCCAATGTCAGTTCCCTCCCTTCCCTTCCCTTCTTTTCTCTTCCCCTCCCTTCCCCCCCTCCTCCTCACCCCTGTTCCCACCTTCCCTACTCTATTTCCCCTCTCCTTTCCCCCCTCCCCCTCTTTTTCCTCCCTCTTCCTCTCCACAAGGACATTCATCATCTGTCACAGATCAAGCTTTCACATATTACTGTAGCCACAAAGTTGATGCAGTACTGGTTCTTCATAAATTAATTCATAATTCTTCACCTTCTCCTTCTCGCCCCCCTTCCCCTTTCTCCATCTTCCTCTCCAAGATAGAGTCCATACCTTACTTCGTATCCCCAAAGCGTATGCACATATTGGTTCTTGATAAATCATTATTCTATTTATTCAAGAAACATTATTAAATTGCCTACTTATATACTCTAGGCCAGGTGAAAATTAAATGGATTCTAATTATTGAATTGACTAAGACAATTTTCATGCTTTTCCACTGGAGCTGGAAACAGCAGTTTTTGAAGGTTAATTGTACAAAACACACGTGCTAGACTGCAACGACACTATTGCCAAGAAGCAGAAGAGTGTGGAGGAAAGGCAGGGATTTAGAATCTCTTCTCCCTGCTTATTTCTTTTTTAATCCTTGATTGGCAGTGGCAAATCAAATGATGCTCAGGAACCAAGGTTGACTGACAGACAATTGAATACAGTCAGTCACAATCACTGTTCTAGAAAAGGCAACTTATAACGTTTGCCAGGTCAGTCAAGCCACTCTTTCCCAGAAAGGCAGATTCTATAAACCTTAGAAGCTGAGGATTGACTCTCCCCCCCCGCCTCCCACCACCCCCAAGTCTTTTTGGACTTAACCACTTAGAGAGCAACCTGTGTAGTATGAATAATTTTATCCTTTCACACTGTGGTAGGGAAGGAAGTTTGAGATGCTTCTACTAGACAGGGAAACTGTGGTGCCAATCAGATGTGAAGGTCAGAAAAACGAAGAAGTCCCTCATTCATAATACATTTTATACTTTGACCAGTTGTGGTGTCAGTTTCTTGAATACTTAGGCTCGTAATTTAAGCTCCTCCTCTGTCATTAGGGCTTGACACTTTCATTAGTTCCTACTAAATTGAAGTAACAGTTCCATCTTCATGCAAACAACTGCCTATCCAGGGGAGTTTAAACTTGGCCTTGGTGGGTTATAAATTGTGGTTAATAAGATTAGAAATGCTCATGTCAGAAAAGCCTTAAGGGTTTGATTTTTTTTTTTCTGCCCTTGCCAGTCTCCTCTATTTTTCTCTCCTTCCTCTCACCCCTAGGAGTTTCTTCCTTTTCTTTCTCTGCATTTTTTTCCTTTTCTCTATCCTTCAAAGCATGTTTGGCAAGAGTGGGCAACACCGCGCTTGTTAACACTTCTGAGCATCTTAGAATTCCAAGAGTCTTACCTGGTTTTGTTCTACCCATGATGACATAAAGAACAGAAGTCCACTTCTCTCTCTTGAAAGCTTTTTTTTTTAATAAGACAGACCACATATTTGATTAACCCAATTCAACATTACAGGTTTCCAAAGTCACTTTACAGGAGGGAGGTGTTCTTTCTCTCTCTCCATATATATGTAATATTATATGTATGTATGTAAATATATATATACATATATGTAGATGCATACATAGCACACACATATTATATATATATGTGTGTATATATCCTCCCCAACATGATTCTAATTCTTAACATTTTGTGTAATTCTTTTTTCCTTCATACTGCACTCCTGGATTCTCCCTCCCCATTTGAGTCTAATATATATTATATTATATACATTACAATATTTTATAATTTGCTATTTTCCCTCCTATTGAGTGGGGGAAGGATTCTTGGGTCCTTTAACTAAAATTAGCAAAAGCCATACTTTGAATATACCAGGGGAACGGGAAAATTTGGTGAAATTCTTTATTTGTTTTGTTTCCTTCTTTCTAAATGTATGGTGTTTCATAAAGTTGAAAAGCCTAACTGATACAATGATAGTTCTTTTAATACTTCTTGCCAACATTAAAAAATGTTGGCCATTTTACAATAGCAACCATATGGTTAGAAAGTTTCCTCTTAAAAAGTTTAAGTCAAGTATGGAAATGTTTTAACATGATTACACATATGTATAATATTGGATAGCTTACCATCTCAGGGAGAGGGTATGGGGGTAGGAATAGAATTTGGAACTCAAAACTTAAGAAAAAAAGTTTAAAAAATTATTTTTAACATGTAATTGTGGGAAAATAAAATATAAAAAACTAGGGATGCTAAATCACAGATAAGGAATCTCTTTGGGCTTACATATTGACACTTAGAAACCACATTATCTATGTTCTATTTTTGTTTATTTCCCACTTATATTTTAAACTGGTTCAGGCCACACTCAGGTGTTATAATTTGTATTTAATATGAAACACATAGAGTAATATGAAATAAATCTGGAAAGGAAAAAAAAATTTAAGTCAAAAAACTCCTTCTAAGTTGATTTGGTGGAGATGACGGGTATTTAAGGAATAGATTTTGCTCCCAATTATCCACAAGTTTTGCTTTTCTATTTCCTTGGCCCCTTCTTTTTTTCCCAAAGAGAGAGAGAGAGAGAATGGGATCCCAAAAAGACCCCAAACAACAAAACCCCCAAACAACAAAATGGTGATGATGTTAGTTTCACAACAGGTGATCTTTATTATCTTGAGGATGAAGTGAAATGCCAGAGTCATGGGAGACTAGCCTTCCATTTTTCATTTTCTTTTCTTTTTAAGATGTTGTGTAGAAATCACCATCTACATGTGTTCCTGTAAAAAGTTTTTTTTCTTCCTTCCTAGCTTTCAAGTTGATATTCTTCTCCTCATCAATGTAGAAGCCAGGAACAGCCCGCCCCCGCAGGTGTAAGGGGGTGGGGAGATAGATATCATTTTCTTCTCCTCCCTGCCCAGAGACAGAAAAGCAAGGTCAATAGGTGGGGGGTAGGGGTGGTGGTAGGGAGAGGTATTAGAATTAAAATATTCCCTATTACAAAAAGAGCACAAGTAGTCATCAAATCTCCCAGGGACCTCCAAGATGGAATCCAAAGCAGGTCCAAACACAACCTCCGTGCTTCTCTTCTCTTCTTCCTTTTTGCTTGGCTACTAAATGACCTTTGAGATTTGGCTATGGGGTAGGCTAAATTTATTGAAAAATTCAGGGACTTGACACCATCATGGCTTCTCCTTAGACTTAAGATACAACAACCAGAAAAATAGACCTACAATGGTGAAACAGATAAATCTCATGCATCTAAGGGGGCCCACTTGAGGGTCAGATTAAGTCTTGAAAACCAAGGCCTGAATTTCCTTTAGGAATCCTCAAGAGGTTTAGTGATGCAGGATGGTCAAGGCATTAAGAGAAAGAGAGAGGGAAGGAAAGAGAAGGAGGAGATAGGAGAGGGAGAGAGAGAAAGAGGGAGAGGGAGGGAGAGAGAGAAGAGAAGAGAAGAGAAGAGAAGAGAAGAGAAGAGAAGAGAAGAGAAGAGAAGAGAAGAGAAGAGAAGAGAAGAGAAGAGGGGAGAGGATAGGGAGAGGGAGGGAGAGAGAGAGAGAGAGAGAGAGAGAGAGAGAGAGATAAGAGTTCTTTGGGGTAGAGAGATAAGGAGGAGCTAGCCCCTACAACAGTACCTGCTCGTTTCTTCCTTCCATGCGTTGACCGGCCTTTCTTGGCCTTCCTTTTTGCTACACACATTGCCTTCCTTCTTTTAGAATAACATTTGGAGTGATGGAAACGATAGTGGGAGTGAGTGCGGGGATGGGCTAGGGATGAGGAGTGATGGCAGTGTACTCTCCTGGTACGGTGCCTGCACGGACTAGGTCTTGGACTGGCGCTTTGACTTCGGCTCCTACTGCGGCTACGGCTGGGAGTATGGCTCCAGCTCCGGCTCTGGCTGTGGCTCCGGCTTTGGCTTGGACTCTCTTGCCTACATTTGTTTCGGTTCTGGGCCTGGGGAGCAAGGAGCCCCTGCATCTTTGGTGCCCACCAACAGGCGTGGAGATCAAAGGCTGCCTACTCCTCTCCCTTCTGGTTTGGCTTTACAGAGTAAGGTTTACAGACCCTGAGTTATATAGTTGGGGGCCATTGTTAGCCAGGAAAGATGACTTATTGTGATGTCAGTGGGAAGGTGGAGGTGGGCACCAGGCAGCTGGAGCAATGAGGGAAAGTGAGGAGGGGCTTCGAGGAGAGAGGGGCAAAGGGGTAGTGCTGAAAGGAGACGTTCTCATTTGGGAAAAAAAAAAATGCTTCCCAGGGTTGTAATCTGTACATAACAGCGAGTGAAGGGGCTAGGTTGTAGGGGCTCCTTTTACAGACACCTCAATGCAGCAGAGATTTAACTAGAACTTGCTTTTAATGAGTCAACTCTCCCTAGAAGAGTTCTGCGTTCTGGGCCTGCCATCACTATCTCTCATATAATAAAACAGAAACACACAGACATGTCTATTGTCATTTGGATGTAATCTCTGTTGTATAGAGGTTAGTGAGTGTAATTTAGGTTGTTTATCACCATACCTACCCCATCTTCGTCAGGAAGACCTAGTGGTCCACCATGGGTGGCCCTGGCCCTTCTGACCTTGTTCTCTACGCTCCCTTCCCCCCTCCCCAGCCATTGGACCCAGTGTTCCCAAAATTCAGGCAGAAGGGCAGAAGGAAGATGTCACCACTGGAGGGTATTTCTCTTCCCTCATCCACCACAATTGATTGATTGCTCTTATAGCTTAGATGATATGGGAGCCATCTAATTTCTTCTGGTGATATGGAGAACTACCAGGCCATTTGTCCTGCTCCTAAGGATGTCCAGGTTAATACCTTGCCTCTAACCCCTGCCTCACTGAAATTCTGATGACCTTATGGACCTACCTAAATTACCTCTGGGCCTTGCCATCCATTTTCCTCTGCATCCTTAGGACATCTGGGCCTTCCCATTTGATTTTATAGTAGAGTGTTAGCTCTCTGAGAGTCCAGACTGCCTTCTCAAGCTTTTTGACTTGTAGCCAGTCACTTTAACCCTTTTTTGGGCCTCAGTTTTTTATGTCAAATGAGTAAGTGGGAATAGATGATTTGTATAAAGTTTCTTCTGGCTCTAAGCTCTGTGGTACCTAGTATCTTGTGCCTCAGTTTCTCCACCATTAAATTAGAATGATCTTTGCTCTCTCTTCCTTCCCTGGCAGGGACAATTTAGTTGCAATCCTTTTGGTAGGCTTTAAAGTGGTGGAGAAGTTAGGGGCAGGTAGATGGCACAGTGGATAGAATGGCAGACCTAAGTTCAAATTCAGCCTCAGATACTTACTAGCTGTGTGACTCTGGAGGCAAGTAACTTAACCCAGTTTGCCTCAGTTTCCTTTTCTGTAAAATGAGCTGGAGAAAGAAATAGTAGTATCTTTACCCCAGTATCTTTACTAAGAAAGCCCCAAATAGGTCACAAAGAGTCAGACATGACTGAGATGACTAAAAAAACAAAATGAAAGAGGAGTTAGGAGGGCCCTCCAACCAATCTTCCAGGACCCCTCCCCCTTCTCTCTGCATGTTCTGACCACCATCCATATACTGTATTCCTGGACTCCTTCCCAGGAAAGGAGCTTGCTTATAAAAAAGGAGAATGACTATTGTCAATACACTCATTTCTATTCTATTCATTTCTAAGGGCAAACTCTTCCAACAAGAATAAAGGGGAGGAGACTGGGGTTAGGGGAATCTGAGTCAGATAATATCTGACAGGGAGAAGCATTAAACAATGGATTGGGTTCTTCCCATGGGGAAAAGGGGAATGTCTTTGAACAGTTTTTAAAAAGTGAATGGATAAGGGTCCTGGTTGTCTCTCTCTCTTGCTCTCTCTGTGTATATATGCCTATATATGTATATATATATATATATGTATGTATATGTATGTGTATGTATGTGTATGTATATATACATACACAAATATATGTATATATGTATGTGTGTGTATATGTATGTATATGAATGTGTATGTATATATACATACACAAATATTATATGTATATATGTATGTGTGTATATATATATGTATATGTATATATCCCTCTCTTATTCTCATGCAAAGCTATAATTGGAAACTCTTTTACCTTGGGTAAAAATTGAGTGGGGAGAGGGGAGGAGGAAAGGGTATCATGACAGTGACAGAAGAGGAAATTTCACCTGACCCTAGATGAAATTTCAACACCAAGAGAAAGGCTATCATTTGTCCTAGATCTAGGGGTAGCCTGTGGGTCCGGTCCTTTTGGAGGAGGGAGAGAGGAATGACAGACCCTAGGAAGGGGTGTATTATAGCATTGGAATCCCCAGGGAAGAATGGCCCAGGTCCAAGTAAGGACCCTACTGAGGTTTTACCATGTAATAAAGGCCAGCAGAAGATTTTTTCATGTATGATGATGAGGCACAGGGGTGATATATTGTCTCTGAAGTCTCATGAAGAGAAAATATTTCCCCCCTAATCTGGGCAAAGCCCCAGAAATCTTGTCTAGCAGGCTTGACCCCTGTGCTCATCTCTAGTCAGGTAGAAGCATCTTAATGGTCTTGGCCTGTTCATTTCTGACTCCCAAGTACCTAAGGACTCCTCTCTAACCAATGGGACCAGAAGGGGTGAGAAATAAAATTCCTTGGAGAAGCCTTTTTATTGTTGTTTTTTTTCCAGACTGGGTTTCTTCTTGGTTCTTACAGTTATGCCCATCCTTCTCTTGGGTGGCTCTGGTCATCCATCAGAATGCAGATGGGAAAAGTTGGCCTGCTCTCTATTCTTTTGGAGGGGTCTGGTCTTCCTTTGGACTGGCAGAACAACATTCCTCTGGGGAGGACTCCTTCATCAGGAGAAGCTTTCCTTGGACTTTTGGAAACTCTTCTTCCTGATCTTCCTCCTCCGAGGACAAAGAGAAGTTGTCCTCAGCGACACAGGCCAACAACCTCTTCAGGGAATACTCATATTTCTGGCCCTGCACAATCCCTAGCTTGGTCCAGCTGGAGCCCATCACTTTCAGCTAAGCCACCTCACTACCTCTTCCAAGGATGTCTCTTTCTTAATTTTCCCTGGAGGTGGAGCCAGAAATTGGGGAGGGGAAATGGAGGGGAGCAATAAGCCATGGGGGAAGGGCATGAAAGGCCCGCATCACAAAGCAAAGCGGTCTTCTTCCCTCTCTCACGCACTCCCTTCCCCTCTCACTTTTAAGGTCAGACTGTGTGGAAAATCTGATCTCTTTGTAGACTTCTCATGTCTACTCAAGACCACTCCTTCTTCTTTCAACCCCCCACCAAAAATGAAAAACTCTCTAAAGTCATGAAACAGTAGAAAGAAATAATCCGTCAATCATTTCCTCATTCTCTTAACAAACAATTAAATCACCAAATTAGTGTATGATAAAGCCTCCAATAAAATTAACTTACTCTGATGTCTTATCATGGTGTGTGATATGTGAACCTCCTCTATGTTTTTTTGAAAGAGGCTATGCCAGTCTAAAAGCAAGCTAAGTTACGAAAGAGACGGCTCAGGGGATCAGGAAGCCTTGGAGTATATACTGTCGATTTGTGATGTTTTCTGTCTGATGCTTCTGAAGATGGCCCCATTAGGTTCAGAGAACTTCATCACCAAATTATTAATTTTTGATCTAGAGCAATTTTAGCAGATAGACTACTGACTGAAATAACAATACATGGGAAGGGCATCAGTGGAGAAGTACCCACACATACCAAAGAAATGTGAGTTCTTTTCAGGCTTGTGCTATGACTTTGCTTAGCTTGAAGGATTGAAGGATTGAATTGAAGTAAAGAATTGGGGGAGATACAAAAATAAAATAAGCCATTCTCCACTGCCACCCCCTTGGAGTCTAGGAAATCTGGTTTTGTCTCTCTTTTAAGAGGGTGGACTGTGGGATACTCCCTCTCCTCCCCTTGTGCATTGGGAGGAAAGGACCAGAGAATGACATCCTCAAGGAAGGTGTGATTTGGGAAAAGATAAAGGGTATTTTGCTGGGAAATGTTCAATAATCAAGCTCTCCAAAAACAAACAAACAAAAAAAACCCAAAACCCAGCACACTTGTAATTTTAATCTGTGTTTGAATTCACATATATTTTCTCCATAATCACTTTCTTAAGTCTAAAATAATCAACAACCCAAAAAAGCCCAGATTTGTAGCCATTTGCTGATTTCTAAGGCATAAAAATGTTCAATACTGAAATTTATCAGGGAGTAAGTAACCAAAGCAATACAACAAGAGCTGACATTTTTTCCCTCTGGCATTTCAGATTGAAATCCTACAACACCTTAGATTTTAAGGCTCAGGAAAACATTTTGTAAAACTTTGAAACTTCAATATTAAAATGTGAATTAATCATAATCATTGGTAAGAGGGAGGAAGCAGGAAATATTTCCAGTTCTCCGTCTTATTCCAACTTCCTCAGTTTTACAGATAAGGAAATGAAAAACCCACAAAGGTCAGTTTTAGTTGGCTATTACCCAACATCACACTTGAGCAGCCAGGTAGTGTAGTGGAATAGAGCTGAAGTCAGGAAAACCTGAGCTTAAATCTGGTCTCAGAATACTTATGCACTGTATTGAACTTGGACAAGTCACTTAATCATCTCTGTCTGCCTCAGTTTCCTCATCTGCAAAATGGGGAAATAATAGCACTTACCACCTCCCAGGGTTATTATGAGAATCAAAGGAGATAATAATTGTAAAGCACTAGCACAGTGCTAGGCACATAGTAATCCCTATATGAGTGTTAGTTATTATTATCATTATCATTATCAAGTATCAAAGACAGTAATTTGAGCCAAGGTCCACAATTCCAGAACCCACTGGTATTTCATGGTGCTTCCCAATATATTAAGAACAAAGATGGATTTTTTTTCCCCCTCGTAAGGTGCATGATACATTCAGGGAAATAGGGTGGAGGCATGACCAGTTGTTTGTAAGACCAGATTAGGATCCACAAATCTAGACACAGAACTTCTGAAAAAACAATGTTTTTTCTCTGGACCTCTTTGTGAGATATATGGAGAGGGGAATCCTAGGGGTTAAAGACAACTGTCTTTAACATTGATCTGTTTATTTGGGGGTCTATCTTTAAATCTTGATCCTTTGGCTAATATGTTGTTGAAGATCGGAGGTGACTTTTTTCCGCTAAAAATGTCCATTGATTTTTCCCTCTTCTCAAAGAGACTTGAAAGCTGAAGCTAAATTCTAGAATCTTTAGAATTTGGTGGTATCACTTCCCTAGCTTGGAGTAGGATACCCATTAAAGCATGAGAAAAAATAAAAAAGTCAAAGGCTGGTTTTGTCCTTGCAAGGTCAGACTAGATTACCCTGAAAGGCACTAAAAAACCATTCTTCTACCATTTTTACCCCACTCTCTCTTTCTAGGAGAAACTCTGACCCACCACTTGTCCATCCAAGGTGGCCATGCACAAGCAGTCAAGCTAGGTAGACTGTTAGCAAGCCTTCTTAGGTGCAATAAAGTGGGTCTGACAACCAGTGATTTTCAAGATTTATTGACAGGTGGCAGGTATTTGGCTACTTGGATCCATTAGCTTCTCTCAGACCTTAGACACCTGGTTTTTTCTTTGGTGTGTACCGAACAACTTTGCAAGGGATTGAAGATCTTTTGTCGCTTTTAAACTCCCAAGTAGTAGTGTTGATCCTATGGTGGTGACTTTACCTTCTTCTCCTCCTTCTGTCTGAAAGTCTCCTATATCCTCCTAATCAAAACACACACAACAGACACACACAATAGAGAGCTTAGTAAGTAACTTTGGCACCCAAGTCTGGCTTCTACTACTTAGTTATCTGGGGACCAGGTAGGCTTTTTGATTGAGTATTGGAATTTAATAGACATATTACCTCTCCTCCCTCTCCTTTGCCTCCCTTGGAACTGGGCCCTTCTCTTCCCATAAAATTGGGCCCTTCTCCCATAGAATTGTTTCCTCCTCCCATAGAATCGGGCCTTTCACCGCTGACGTTGGCCCCTCCTTCTCCTCCGGGGTCTGATTGAGTTCAGGCTTGGACTCCGGCTCCCCGTAAATCTTTGTCGTGCCATCTCTTGCTTTTTGAACCTCTCTTTTGCTGCTGTTTTTTTTTTTTTTTTAAGGGTTGACTTGAAACTGCCGACCTGTAGTTCCTGGTGGTAATTTAGTTTTGTCCTCAGGGGGTTTTCCCAAGCAGATCTATAAAAGAGGTTTGTCCATTATGACATGCATGGGGTGGGTCAGTCTCTTCCTAGCACTGTGACTGCACAGTCCTTTCTCAAGTGATGAACTCATACGCCTGCCAACTCAAGGTTTGGGGGGTGGGGGTGGAGAAGAAGAAAGTGGTTCATATAGGTCGAGTAGAAGAAGATGAAATACTTCTAAGATTTCTTTGCCTTAGAATCATAGCATTGGAGCAGAAGGGACCTCAGAAGATCAAACACAGCTCAAACTCACCTTTTGTGGCTTCAAAATGAGGAAGACCTGAATTCAAAATCCCACCAAAAGTGAAGATAAAATAAATACATTGCTCTGTGATCCCCAAAGAAGTTACTTAACCTCAATGCCCCAGGCATCTCAGACTTATTAACAAGAAAATCAGGTGCCATCTACATGGTAGAACAAGTTTTCCTCACTCTCCTGGTCTAGTAAAAAAAAATTGTAGATCACTGATGAAACATTATATCTGCTAGCTTAGCTCATAGATCACCCTCCAAAGGTGGCATTGATCCCTCTTGGGTACATATCAATACAACTTCTCAAAAACTCTATATGAATTGTGGATTAGTCATCTAAGACATATAGTTTACGCATTTTCTTGGCTTTGAGTGACTTACAAAGGACAGAATCTGAAGTCTTGATTTGATTCATTTCAATTCAATTCATAGGATCATCAAAGAATCTGGGATTCATAGATCATAGATTGAAGCTGCTGGAAGGGAACCCTCAGAGGCCATCTGATCTAACTCCCTTCTTTTTATAGATGAGATGAGGTCAGGGAGGTCTAAGTGTGCTCAAGGTCACACAAGTATTTAAAGCCTCACCAGATCTGAGCACAAGGGAGGGCACCAAACAATTTTACAAGGATTTTCCAGATCACAGGAGTGGGGTACCCCTAACCCCCTCCATGTGGAAGAGATTAACTGTTATAGTCTACTGGGATGCTCCCATGGGGCCTTGCGTCTTTAAAGTAGCCAAAATATAACTCTTCAAAAAAATATAGTATATAAAACACACACATATATATGTGTGTATATATTAGATACTTGAGACAAGTTAAACGATCTTTTTCCATTAGACCATTTGTATTTTTTTACTCTTCACCTTCCTAAGCCCAAAATGCTCTATAGAAAAGGAATTCTTGGATCCTCATTACTCTTGTTATCTCCATCTCCTCCTCTGAAGGACAAATTCCTCTGATACACATAACACTGTATAATAATCAATGTCAATTAAAATAAGCATTATTATGTGCCCACTGGTTTTGCCTGGTACTGAGGACAACAAAGATCATTGCTCTACTTTCCTGCCTTCAAAGGCCTACTGCCCCTTTCAGATGGGACAAACAAAATATATAGAAAATAAATACAAAGTAAAAATTTGGGAAATAGGCAACAATAACTGGGTATTGCCAAGTTACCCTCATGTAAACGGCCTTTATCAAATTGTAAAATATGGTTAAAGTATGATCACCCAAAAGGAGAGACCATGAAAGGATTATATAAACTTAAACTCTATGTATAGCACTGGCTGTGGTTCAGCAGTCATAACTAAGATTATCTGGATTCACAGGAAAATAAATCCAACAAAAACCAGTTCAATTGGTTGTTGATTCTTTAGAACCTTCATCTGGAATTTAGTGTAAAATTCAGGTAATGTATTTTGGGTCCATCCTCTCACCAGGGCTAAAAATACATATAATATTTAAAGATTAAGTCTAAAAAATACATTTAAAGATGTTGTGAAGCATATTTGACATGTGTTGCTGTTGTGAGACATATATCATGACATCTCTTGCTGTCCAGACTTTCACACACAGTCTTTGGTGATCATTTCAAAATCTTATCAAATAAGAAAGCCTTCAGTGATGCTCCACTTTCCCTTTGATAGAGGCTAAGAGGGGAGAAATTGGGGACATCTCTTCTTTAATTACTCCTGATTGTGGAGACATTCTCTGGGCATAGCTAGTTTTTTGTATTTTTTTTTTAATTAAGTGCCTACCTAAACAGAACATCCAAGGCATGTTAGCTGCTTTTGTTAGCTTGAAATGACCTGAAGTTTAGGGAAGGCAATTTCTGAAGTAAATTCATCTAGTTTCTATTTGTCCTTGCTTTGTATATATTTGCTTGCTTTGTATATATTTGCTTTCATTTGCAAACTTGAGGGCAGAGATTTTGTTTTTGCCTCTAATCCCAATATGAAACCTGGTACACAGTAGGCATTTAATGTTACTGGTTATTCAAGAGGTTTGGACAACTGGGAATAAAGGAAACATTTTCTTTGTGTTCTGTACCTCCCTCTTCTTCCCCTTGATCATTTCCCCCAAGGGTTATTTTTTATTTTTCCCTTTTGTAGACCCCTCTCTCTCCCCCTAAACCGCATCCCATGAATCAAGGAAATTAAACAGAAGCCCAAAAGACTGAATTTTCAGAATTTATTGACAGGTGGCATTGTTCAAGTAGCAGGCTCCTGTTGTCTTGTGGCAGTCACCATAGGTGTGCATCTCGGTGGAAATGATTTTGCTGTTTCATGATGGTCAGAAGATCCGGTTGAATTTGGTTAAATTCTCAAGCAGGAGTTCAGATGGAGTTTTGCTATTTGCTGTGTTAGTATCTTCTTCTTCTCCTGCGAGAATATCTCCTGCGATACCCTGAGAGAGGAATGAAAGAAAGGTTTAAATTCAAAAATAGAAAGTAGAGATTCGTGATCCTAATACTCTAGAGGAGCATCTTTGTCTATGCATTACTGAGTACAGGGATATAGGAAAGGTGTAAGTGACCATGATTACCTCTCCAGCCCAAACAATTACCTCGCCTTCTCCCTCTTCTCCTTCTCCTCCTGCTTCTCCCGCGTCTCCTGTATCTCCTTCTCTGACTACGGTATCTGCTTCTTTGTCTCCTCCGGCGTCGGTATCTGCTCCTACTCCGGCTCCTGCTGTGTCTATATCTTGCCATTTTTCAGTGTGATTGTGTTTGAGGATGAGGTCTTTTTATTTATGTTTCACAGCAGTGGGAGCACCACTCTGGGGTTGAGCCAGCCAACCTGTGACCTGGTGGTAGGTCTGTGGGCTTGTGGGTCAGGGTGGACTCCTGTCTCTCTTATAGGCAACGGAGGGGCACCAGCCATTGTGATGCTTCCCAATGGCCTTGCCCTGATAGGCTCCTTATGGGGACACTATCCTTGACACATGCCCATATAAGGGCATTTGATGGGAGATGGAGAGGGCTGTGGTTCTGATGAGGCAATAATACTTGTACCAACTACCTCACTGGGTGGTTTTAATGAAAGCACTTTTATTTGCTATATATGTCACTGACTAATTTTATTATTATCATCATTATCATTATAATCATCAGATTGATCAATCAATCAATTAGAAAGAATTTATTAAGCATCTTCTATGTGCGCTGTAGGCACTATTAGGCACTGGAGATGAAAATACAAAGGAGGAAACAAGATGGTACTTCCAAGGATCCAGATGGAAGAGGAGATGAGATGACTTCAATTGCCTCCCTCCTTGCCTTGAGACTCTAAGACAGGTACTCTCTAGATCCCTTAAAGCTATACCAGTTGGCCTCAGGCTTGATCTGTAATTTAAATCCCACAGAAAAAAAAATGTGCGTTTTTCTCAAAAATAGGGGAGGAAGATCTTTTCTACTACAGATTTGATGTTGTATTTAAAAGCACAAAAATTGATACTTTTTTCAATGTGACTCTAATCCATGGTGGGCGTGGGGAAAATGGGATTGGGGAGCGGAAAAGAAATGAGATAGAATCCACAATGTTTTGAGTTGGGTTGTTTTCTTGTCTTTTCAAGAACAAAATTGAGGACCTCAAATAAAATTCTCTTTTCTGAGTCCTCTGGAAATTTAAAGAACTGATAGGGTAGCCCCAGCCAGGAAGATATTGGTGGGTAGGATAAAGAAATTGAAAGAATCTCATGTTAAACAATACTTAGCAACATAGATATATCATCATATATTTAAAGCTGGAAGGGACCCCAGAGACCACTCTAGTCCTGCCACTTCATTTTCTGGAGGAAGAAATTGAGACCCAGGAGGAGGGGTAGGTGACTTCAAGGTCACACAAGGTAGTATCAGCAGTAAGATTTGAACTCAGGTTCTCTCCTCCCAGAACCAGTGCTCTATTCAGCTATCCCATGAAAGCTTCCTTCAATACTTCAACGAATCTTTAATCTTATCAATTAGTAAACACTCTTCAACAATGAATACAGCTTGCAATCCATCTCCATGTTCTTATCCTGTGCAATTCTTGTCCATGGACCATGTCCTCTGATAAATCTTCCACAAGGAGTCACCTAACATGTCGGTAGCTTTCTTCTAGATCTCTTCACATTGCTTGGACACCAATGGAGTATGCTGACTATACATCAAGTTAACCCTCACTGTTACTATATGATTGTAAATCAAACCTTTTTTTTTTTATCAATAAAATACTGTTTTAAATGCACAAAGGAGTTTGCTCTTGAAATATGTCCTAAGGATGAATCCTTCTATGAAGTGAAATGCAATTCAATGATTTATTGTAGAACCATTCAATGTTAGAGCTGAACATTCAGTCCAACTCATTCATTTGAAAAAGGATGGAACCAAAGATGTGAAGTGTGTAGCAGGGTCTGTTAAGTTTGCTTACTTTTATGTAGTGCTTTACAGTTTATTTTAAAGCACCTCCATGCATTAGTTCCTCCCTACAATCCTGTGAAATAATTTGGGCAAACATTACTGTACCCATTTTGCAAATGAAGAAACTAAGACCCATAGAAGTTAAATAACATACATGTCTAAGGTCCTATATATAGTTAGCGAGTTAAGGTGCAAAGGGCTAGAACCCAGATTTCTTTTCATTATGAACTTAACTTTTGTTTTCACACCAACTACATAAACAGTTTCCTTTCCTCCCACTAGATACCTCCTTGTATCTACTGATCAGCTGCTAACTGAGACAGTTTCCTCCATTCAAAACATACCAGGGGTGATTCAGGTTCCTTCAATTTTTGTAAACATAGATAGGTTTTGTTGGCGACCGATAAACCACCTTTGCACCTGATACTGTAGGCATATGTCTTCAGAAGGGGGAAAGTAAGGAAGAAGGGTTGACATCCCTATTCTTTCTTCCTCATCTCCCAGGAGTGGGTGAAGATTCAGGGACCAGAAAACCCTATAGGGAGAAATAGCTACCAGCCATTGATAAGTATAGTGGTTATCACTTTAATTCCAAAGACCCAGCTCAGAGAATGACTTTCAAAGCAGCCTTGGGTGGATGCTAAAGAACAAAACCCGGCGCATGGGAAAGAGTCATTCAGGCCTTAGCAGAAGATGGGAGAAAGAAAAGAATCTACATTCACCCCTTATATGACTAGGTCCAGGTAGTCCTTACAAGTTATGCCTGCTGTGGGCTTATTTTTGGAAAAGATGTTTTATTTGATCACCATTAAAATGGAAAACCAGTCCAAAAGTGCTCCCAGGCGTAGTCAGAACTAGCCCCTATGGGTATTATGAAAGGAAGCAGCCTCTAAAAAATCTAGTGAATCCTCCTCATTTTACACTTAGGGAAACCCAGAGGGTAAAAATTACTTGTTCTGGGTTTTATAGCTAAAAGCTGTCAGAGCCAGGATTTGAACCTGAATTACAGAATCATAGAATCACAGAATCTCCAAACTTCAACGGACCTCAGAGGTCATCTAGTCTGACCTGTACCTGAGCAAGAATCTCCTCTATGACATTCTGGACCACTGGGTCACCTAGTCTCTGCTTGAAGAGCTACAGGAAAGGAACAACCAAGCCCCTCTTGAGGTAGCCCTTCTGCAAAGACTAAAAAAGAAAGTCAGTAGGTTTTCTAAACCGTAACATACATCTGGGATTATTGGAAAGTTTTCCTAAACATTAAATCAGCCTTTCTACAGTTCTTCCCTAGGACTTCCTACTTCTGCTCTTTGGGATCCAGAAGGGGCATACTCCTTTTCCCTCTAACAGCCTTTCAAATCCTTTAAGAAAGTTATAATTTCTTCTCCAAGTCTCTTCTTTATGTTACATGCATCCCTAGTTCCTTGAGTCAGTCCTGGTGTGACACCTTGCTTCACCATGGTGCAGAAAGAATTTCTTCCTTTGAATCCTGCATTCCTTACACTACAATGCTGCCCCTCAATCACTGGGTCTGTTGGCTATTGCTATTCTGAGAGACTGTACAGTGTTTCAGAGCCAAGTCCTAAACAGCCTGACTAGGTGCCCTGGTTTCCCTAGTCTCAATGTGCCAACCTTAGAGACAAAGAGAATGGGGGAGGTTGGCCTACTCAGGCAAAGAGAAAAGAAAGAGTATTAAATCAATCTTTTAAATTAACTTTTTTTCAATTAACATTTATTTTCTTCCCTTCCCCCACTAAAAAAAAAAGAAAAGAAAAACAAAATCACTAGGGATTATATTTGGAATTATAGAGCCTATAGCATTCATATCAGAAGGGACTATGTAATATAACCTCCTAATTTTACATTGATTCATTCAGTAAACAATTATTAAACACCCACCATATGATCCAAAAATATATACAACATACCCCTTGCTCTCAAAGGGTTTACACTGAAATGGGGGTACACATCTAATTAATATATAAGGGAGAGCGAGATCCCATTGTATTGGAGTGGAAGATGACTACATTGACTGATGGATTGATTGAGGGAGGTCCCAGAAAAGTGCTATGAGAAATTTGAGAATTCATTTTCACCTTAGGCTTGGGTGTGTGTGTCTGGGTTGGGCCTTTATAGAAGAGGTGGCTTCTGAGTGGGGTCTTGAAAGAAGGACAGGAAGGGACTTCAGTGTTTAGCACAGTGCCTGGCATATATAGTAAGCACTTAATAAATGTTTATTGGCTGATTGACTTCCACAGATCGAGAGAAAGGGAGTTCTTTCCAGACTTTGGAGAGCTCATGAGCCAAAGCATGGAAAAGCCAGGACAAGAAGGGGAGATAGGGAGTGGCCCAGTTTAAACAGGATTCATAAGAGAACTTGAAGGGAGGTGTTTATTATTTATTTATTACTAGCAGTTAGGTTTGGAGAAACAATCTGAGAAGCTTTGAATGCCTGGATCTGGATTTTATTCTTCATTTGATATGCAGTGTTATTGTTATTCAGTCGTGTCTAACTCTTCCTGACCCCATTTGAGGTTTTCTCAGCAAAGGTACTGGAGTGGTTTTGCCACTTCCTTCTCCAGCTCATTTTGCAGATGAGGAAATGGAGGCAAACAGGGTTAAGTGACTTGTTCAGGGTCACACAGCTAGGAAGTGTCTGAAGGCCAAACTTGGGTCTTTGACTCCAGGCCCAGCACTCTATCCACTGTGTCACCTAGCTGCCCTTGATATACAGTAGAAAGCTACTAAAGAAAGATTTTTGAGTAGAGAAGTGACAGGACCAGGATGTAGGATATTTACTTCTGCAAAGGTATAGGCTGAAGGGAGGATGTTCAAGCCATTGACAACTGTCCAGAGAAGAAAAAGCCTGGATTACAGCTACTGTGGTAAGAGCAGAGAAATGAAGCTGCATAAGGGAGATATGATAAAGACATGACAGAACTTAGTAGTCCTATCAAGGTATGTGGGGTACAAGAGATAGGATAATAATGCTTTCGGTTTGGCAGCTCATTCAAGCCTCATACCCCTTTCCCATACCTTTTCCCCCACAACTCTAGGGAGGGAAAAAGTTGAACTGAGTCCCCAATCCAGCATGATCCTTGTTTCCTTTGGCCTCTTTCCCAAAGCACCAGAGGACCTTGTTACTTTGGGTCTCAAGAGCTGCCTTTATTGTCCTCTGCTCTACAGCCAAGCAATGGCTACAGGGTGGCAGAGATGTCTCTGAGGACAAATATTGAGGGGTTGCTCTCCTGAGATCAGAAAAGGGAGGCAGAAGTTTTCCATCTATAAGACTGATTATAACCATGTAGAATGTAAGCTTCTAGAGGGCAGGAACTGTTCTCATGTTTTTATTTTTGTCTTTGTATCTGTAGTGCCTGGAACACATAGGAAGGGTTTAGTAAATGCTGTTTAATGCTTGAGCCTGAAAAAAGAGATGAGAAAGTATACCTTTCTCTATTCCTCCTTCTCTCCTTTTCAGAAGTAAGGAAATCATGGTTTTGGAACATCACATAAGCTGTCAGATTCAATTGTTTTGGTTTGTCTTGCTGAAATACTTTTCTTTTTTCCTTCTTTTTTAAAAATTATTTTTTAAAAAAGAAAATGGCTCTCTGGCTAGGGGAGAGATATATTTGGAAATAAAGGTGATGTAAAAACAAAAGATACCAGTAAAAATTAGTGAAAAGATAAATGAAGTGAAAAAAATTTTAAAAATTTTTTTTATTGAATTCAACTGAATGTATGAGATAAAGGTGGAATCTTACTTGAGTGACTCATAAGTCTCAACACATGATTGGTTTTAACTTCTTCCTAAGGTGGCTAAACTAATTGCAAGGGCAGCGAAGATTTTATCCAAATACCATCCACCCACATAAGATTTACCCAGAAAAGGCCCACAATATAGAAGTTGCCCTAGTTTATGTTCCACACGCTCCTTCAGACTATGAGTACCTCTTCTCCTCTAAACCAAGCTCTTTCTTTCCTCCTTAGACCATAAATCACAGGGTAAGGTCTGCTCTTGGGGGAGGGTGGGACTTAGTCTCATAAGCCTATACCCTATTAATAATTGTAGAATAAGATCTTTTTCCTGGAAAGGAATTTCAGACAAAACCAATTGAACAAAAAGACATTTATTGAGGTGAGGACCTGTGTGCCCCCTCATAGTTCTTGGCACTGTGGCAAACACAAATGAACATAAAACATGGTTCAGGCCTTAAAAGGACCTTACAGTTTGAGTGGTAGGTTTAGGGAGGGAAGGAGGGAGGGGGAGTGAAGAGTTAAATAACAGTGCAAGGCAACAATCCAAGAGATGTCACAGAGCAGTCCAAGATTAAGTGCCAAATGTGTACAGATGATAACTGCTGTGAGAGTTCACAGAAAAGAGAAATCCCTTCTAAGTGTGTGTGGTGGTCAGACAAGGCTGGAGGTTGGGAGAGTCTTAATAAATAAGGGCGGTAGGGAATTTTTTGGTGGCATATCAGATAGAGTCTTGAACTTGGGGCCAAGAAGACCTGGATTGAGTCCTGTACCTGTATTTTTATTAGTATAGAGAACTCCCAGCTTAGAAAACTCCCTTTACTAATACAGCTTGGCACATTCTCTGCAACTTTTAAGTTGGCTGGAGTACTGAGAAGTTAAGTGACTTTCCCAGGGTCAACCAGTATGTATCAAAGTAGGACTTGAACCTGGGTCTTCTGGCTACAAAGGGATGACTTTCTAATCTACACTATACATAACTGCCTCTCAGATGTGAGCTATTATTTATTGTGGTCATCATCCCCTGGGATTCTTCCCTTTATGTGATAAGCTGAGTGTCCGGGTGCAGCACTTATCAGACCCCAATCTAATTTGCTTCCAGAATCCAGCATCTCTTCTATCCTCTTAACAGAGCTAAGAACTGAAGCTACTTGCACTCAACTGAAGGAAGGCACTGAGAACCATCCCTCTACTCAGGGAAATGGAATGACTAGGCTGGGGATTGACTGATGCTGGCTGTTCTCCCAGGGAGCAAACTAGGGGGTAGCTGGTGGAAACAGTGAATTCTTAGGAAAAATCATTCTGACTGAGTGATGTCTGTATTGGGACAGAACTGTCTCCTTAGGGGAGGGGTATTACTCTCTAAAATAAGACAGAGATAGCTTTGGCAATTGGCAGGGTGGGTCGAAGGGAAGTAACCTAGAGTATTGGGGATCAGGGATGGTCTGAGGAAAATCTGAGAAGGAAGCGGTTTTTCTTCAGATGTTGTTCCATCTCCTGCATCAGAGTTGTCCCTTAGATCCAACTTTTAATTTTTGGTTGGGACCAAATCAGTATAGGGGAACTTTCAGTATGGAAATTCCCTCAACTTGATGCAAGTTCAGCTGATTGTAACTAATTCTTAGCCTTAAGGGTGGGGAACCTGCAACCTCCAGGCCACACGTGGCCTTCTAGGTTCTTGGGTGTGGCCTTTTGACTGAGTCTAAGTTTTACAGAACAAATCCTTTTATTAAGGGGATTTGTTCTGTGAAGTTTGTATTCAAAGGGCCACACTTGAGGACTTAGAGGGCTACATGTGGCCTCGAGACCTCAGGTTCCCCACCTCGACTTTAGGTTGTCTGTGGCACCAAGAGGTTAAGTGACTTGCCCATGGTCATACAGATAATATGTATCAGAGTCAGGACTTTTAGGAAGACCTAACCTACAATGGCCTCTGGTTCAAAAAACTGGGGGAAACAGATCCATCCAACATTAAATCTGAAAAACATTAAATCTTAGAAATCATAGCATCAGAGATTTAGAACTGGAAGGGACCTGTAGAGGCATCAATTCATCTTCCTCCTTCCACAGATCAGGAAACAGACACAAAAAAAATTCTTTTGGATTTGCTCAAGGTCACACAGATGGTTATAGGATTTGAACCCAGGTATTATCAATTCGTTCTAATTATCAGATGAGGGACTTTTTAAGCCCAGAATACCAACTGACTTGCCCACTATCCCCCTGGTCCCTGATTTTGGGGAGCCCATGTTGCTGTAGAAGAGTAACTCAGCTAGGTTTACAGGAAAGGGAGGAGATACTTTTAAAAAAATCAAATATTTGGAACACTAAGGCATTGTTGGTGGAGTTGTGAACTAATCTAACCATTTTGGAGAGCAATTTGGAACTATACCCAAAGGGCTATAAAACTGTGTATACCCTTTGATCCAACAATACTACTATTAGGTCTGTATCCCAAAAAGATCATAAAAAAGGGAAAAGGATACACATGTACAAAAATATTTGTAGCAGCTCTTTTTGTGGGGGGAAAGAACTGGAAACTGAGGAGAGGCCCATCAATTGGGGAATGGCTGAACAAGTTGTGATATATGAATGTAATGGAATACTGTTGTTCTATAAGAAATGATGAGCAGGCAGGTTTCAGAAAAACCTGGAAAGACTTATATGAATTGATGATTGTACACAGTGACAGCAACACTGTTCTATGATCAACTATGATAGACTTAGCTCTTCTCAGCAATGCAAGGATCTAAGACAACTCCAAAAGACTCATGATGGAAAATGCTATTCACATTCAGAGAAAAACTATGGAGTTTAAATGCAGATCGAAGCATACTATTTTCACTTTTTTAGTTTGTTTTTTCTTTCTCATGGTTTTTCCCTTTTGTCCTGATTCTTCTCTCACAACATAACTAATGTGGAAATAATGTTTAATATGATTGTACATGTATAACCTATATCAGATTGCTTGCTGTCTTAGGAGAGGGGACGGAAGGAGAAAAATTTGGAACTCAACATTTTACAAAAATGAATGTTGAAAACTATCTTTACATGTAATTAGAAAAAATAAAACACTATTAAGGGGGAAAAATCCAAATATTAAAAATTGTTTTAACACATAATTGGGGGAAAAAGAAAAAAAATTTTTTTAAACCAGCACTAAAAAACAAAACAAAACCCTGAGTTTTATCCTAGAACCCTCCTTCATACTCCCCCTCCCCCAATCACCAAGGTGACCATGGCACAGCTGGGTTTGGCTGCCTGGCAACAACATACCCCTACCCCTTTCCTTTCTCCTCCCCTTTGTCCAGAGCTCCCCCTCCTCCACACACCCCTCAGTCAGTCTGGTGCTCTTTTATGATGCCTATCAGCAGCCCCTCCCCTTTTTTTTCTTTTCTTCTCAAGGCTTATCCTTGATGCTAATTTTTGACCTGATTTGATTCCATTTGGATAAAAACTCATAAAAAGGGTAGGGAGAATTCGAATAACCACCTTCCCTCCCAGCACTTCCCCCACCTCCAGTCAAAGACAACTCTCTTCTCCTTTTTCCAGGTGTCCTATATCCTGATACTGTGCCTCTCCTCCCCCCAACTCCCAGTGTCTCTTGACCTCCCTCAGTTGCGTGCTCCTTTCCATCAAGGCCCCACTGTTTCTGTTGCCTATATTTAAGGAAAATGGAGGCATTGGGATACATAAAAGTGGAAGACCTTGTTTGCCCAAGAAAAATTCCTCCACGATGGACCAGGTAGGCTGGGACTACCTGGAGCTGAAACAACTGGGGCTGATTGCACCAGCCCCTTTGCCTGGGGATTTAGGAGAGCCAGGAGAAGCCTGGTGGGTCTTGAATTTAAACGTCCTACAAGGCATAAAGAGCATGTACCAGGTGAGAAGGTGAAATGAGTACCTAAGGCCAGGAGTAAGCTGTTCAGTGCAGGTACTTTATGGTGTTTCATCCTTGTTTATATTAGTCTAGCCCTTGGAGGGTGTCTACAGGTCATGGGATCATAAAATATAGAGCTGGGAAGGGGTATTGCACATCAAGATCCCCTCCTCATTTTACAGAGGAGGAAACTGAGACTGAGAGGTCCAACTTGCTCAGGTCACCTAGGTAAATAGCAGATCTGGGATTCCAACCCAGGTCTGCTGATTCCAAATCCAGCACCCCTTCCACTAGACAATACTTCCCTTCCCACCATCCCCAATCCTGTCCATTCCTCTCTCCCTTATAGATGAAGAAACTGAGGCCCAGAGAAATTAGATGACTTGTTCAAGGTGATGCAATTATCAAGTGGAATAGGGATGGGAATCCAGGTCTATCTGACAACAAATCCCTTTTCTACTAGATCCCCATCTTTGCTATCTCTATACTTGTGTTGCTCCAGAGCCCACACCCTGGGAGTACCAATGTTAGTGAAGGAAGAGATGATTGAGGACAACAATCCAATCCTTTGTAAGAGCTGAATCATAATAGCTAAGCTCCCATTGATGAAAAAGGTGGTGCCCCAGTGATTCAGGCTTGGGGTCACCCACAGGCTTAATTTGATGACTTATAATGTGCCAATGGGTCATTGTTTATTCATTGGCATATATAGGGAGGAAGAGTGAGCCTAAAGCAGTTATTGTCCTACCTACTTATCAGCAACAACAAAATTTATTGAAAGCCTACTATGGGTTTGATGGTATCATGAGTGGATTATCTTGCAAAGAGACTGATGAGCAACCATTGCAATGTTGTAACTTTTTTTCACAGAGGTCTGTTTAAATTGGAAAGGTCCTTCTGGTCCAATGTTCTCATTTTGTGCATGAGTTTGAGCATTACAGCATTTCAGAGTTGCAAAGAACCCCTCAGCTGCTAGGGTCACCTGACCAAAATTATCTTGTATTTATTTGTGTATAGGAGACAGAGAATGGGCCTGTGGTTTCATTTGGCATGGGGATCTCCCGGATGAGAAAACTTTCTCTACCACTACAAGTTGACACCTCTTAGCCTTAGAGAGTTACCCAAAGAACTGAGATTAAGCCACTTGCTGGGGTCACATAGCTTTCTGATTCTGAGACCACTTCTCTAAGACATTCTACCCAGCTGCTTTTCTATTTTGTATTGACTTCTGCATGTTGTTTCCTCTTCATAGAATGTAAACCCCCTGAAGGCAAGGACTGTTTCATTTTTGTCTTTTCATCAACATTGCCTAGCATGGTGGTATGATAGGCTTTATTGATCGATTGCCCCTAGTTCTGACCTCTGGGGCCAAACAAAACAAATCCAATCCCTCTTCCACAAGACAACCTTTCATATGCTTGAAGACCCTGTAACACCCTATCTGAGCCTTCTTTTCTCCAGAAGGCCCAGAGAGATAAGTGACGTTGCCTGATAGCACATAACTAGTTTGGTGGCAGTCATAAATTGACTGCATTATAATCCAGTTCTGCAAATTTCCAGCTTTTCATTTTTATTATCCCCTTTTCCATTTTCATTACACCCTCTGGACTCTACTCTAGGGAGGAGGTGACCAGGGGAAGGGAACAAGCATTTAAGTTCCTACTAATGTGCCAGGTACTGTGCTAAAAGGTAACCAGAATCTTCTCATTTGATGAGATAGATTAGCCCTCTCAAGGACACACATGACTCCCTGCCCCACCCACATAGTGCCTTTGCTTAGGGAAGTACTCTTTGATGATTCTGAGACCTTGAATCCACATTCTGGCTCCATCTGTTTTAATGGGGGCAATTAGGGGACTGGCAGTAACTCAGAATGGAGCTCCTCCCAAGGAGAGTTAAAAACGCTGGCTTCTTAAGAAAGGGAAACTCTGAAGGTGGTTTTACTTTCACTTTCCTGTTGAGTCTTGTTGGTGATCAGGAATTGCTCAGTACATATATGACTGTTGTCAAATTGAAGGTTTGCTATGGCTTTTGATTTTGGATATCCCTCCCCCCACACCCCCAATACTGGGGCTCTTGCCAATTTTTGTTGTGTTTAACATAATTCACGTTGTGCTCAAGAGGGGACTGACTGCCAACATGGAGACTTTATGGACCTTCAACCAAGAGACTCTTAGAGGCTGGAAGAGAATCAATTAATTGTCAGGCACTTATTGAATGTCTCTGCTGGGGATAAGACAAAAATTGAGTGATGTCTTCTCTCAAGAAGCTTCCATTCTACCGATGGACTTAGAGATCATCTAATGATTAGATTGTAGGTGGACCCTGAAAAAATTATGGCTTAGAAAGTGAAATGGTTTTGCTCAAGGTTATGGATCAATTGAGGGGTGGAGTTGGAAGCAAACCAACAACAATAATTCATATCTATGACATTTTTGTGTTCTAAGCCTTTTCCTGTGAATTGGTAGTGCAAATATTATTGCCCTCATCTTGCAGATAAGGGAACTAATTAAAACTTATCGAGGTTAAATGATTTGGAGAGGGGGGCAGACTACTACATACAGCCAGTAAGGATTAGAGAACCAGGTTTGAAACCTAGGGGCTCCTAGGTCCTTTCTGAAATATGTGTAGAAAATGAGAGATAGATTCTGACTCCCTCATGTTGCCGACGAAGATACTGAGGCCCAGAGAGAAGCCTAGGGCTATCCAACTGGCTAATATCATACTAACGTCTTCTGGCTCCCAGTTCAAGAGAAACATGGTAAAGCAGAATAAGAGTTTTGAACCTTTTTTTTAATTTGCATCAAAGACTCCCTTGACAATCTGGTGAAACCTATGGACCCCTTCTCAGAATCATGTTTTGAAATGTACAAAATAAAATATATAGGATGACACAGACTCAATTCTATTAGAAGCATTATAGTTTTTTTAAAATAAGCTTACAGATTCCATGTTAAAAAACCTCTTCTTTATACCAAACATCTTAACCCTGTCTAGGTTTAGAGGAGACAGATAGAAGGAGACAGACCTCTTTGCTTTCACCTTTACTAATGGCTCAATGCTGATAGGCCTTGGTCACTTTAACAGGGATGTTCTGAGCAAGACTGGTTTTATAAAAGTGTCAGAGCTATAATTAGAAATTCTTTTACCTGAGGAAAAATCCATATGAGGCAGGGGGGGTACAGAATAGTATAGCTGGTGATGGGGGAGAGGGGGTCAAGACGTCATGACCCTGGGGCAAGTTACACCATAAAGGCACTGGTTTGTCAGAAGAGGAGCTTGAGAATCACCATGAGGAGAATCACTCCTCCCACCTTCCCCTCCGCCATAGTGGTACTCAGGGGCAAAGCCCCATTTACCCCAGGCTATTTATGGCTCTGTGTGGAGTTACAGTAGGAGGAAGAATGTTTAAGTGGTTTTCTCTGGGCAGGGCCACCTCCCATCTCATTCCCCCTTCCCATCTCTCTCATGAATTAAAATGAATCTCACAACTTCACCAATGGCAGTTCAGAGCTCCTTATTAAAATACAGACATGCTCATTGGAAGTAACACATTAAAAAGTCATCTGCTAACCCCGTGGACAAGGTCTACAGAAAGCTGCCTGCAGAGAACTCAATAACTAGTTTGTAGTCAGAGGGACACTGAAGGGGAGTGAAACCACCATTTGGCCAGTGTCAGCTACGGTCTGGAGGCTGAGTAATTCCCAACTAACTGTACCCCTCTGTGTTTGGATATCATGCCCTCCCCCTAACCTCTCATTGTATAGTAACCATATGTTGGACACAGGCAACTTAAACTTGACTCATTATAAAATCAATATCTAAGGAAAGTAGTTTCATTCTTCTCCACTGAAGGTCAAGCACCTAATGCTCCCAGCTAGGGAGACAGTAGGGCTTTCCCAGGAGGAAAAAATGCCTTCTGGTCCACAAAGGTCTTCTTTATTTCCCAGGTTCATGACAGAGCCAGAAGTCACTCCTGTCTGGAGGCCATGGGCTAGACTAGATAAGCTACACTTCTCACTTCTCTGTAAACTCATATAATTCATTATCTAGGGTCAGCTACCCAGCCAGGAACTAGAACAACTAAGCTGACCTGGCCTTAGATCCGTAGTGGAGAGATTACTTTTCAGGGAATCAAGAGAACTGGTCTCTAGCCTGGGCTCTGCCAATGACCTGCTGTGTGAATGTGGGCAAATTACTTCCTTTTTATGGGTCTCTTTTTTCTCACCTAGAAAAAAAAAAACAACAACACACACACACACACACACACACAAACAAGACAACCATACCTGCCTGACTGACCTAATAAAGTTGTTTTCAAGATAATTTGAAAATAATGAACGTGCTTTAAAAACAAAGTCTTGCTTGTATGGTCTGATGCTGAGTGAAGTAAGCAGAACCAGGAGAACGTTGTACACAATAACAGCCACGTTGTGCGATGACTAATATTGATAAACTTAACCCTTCGCAGCAATACAAGGTTCTAAGACGTCTTCAAAGGCCTCATGATGGAAAATGCTATCCATATCCAGAGAAAGAACTATGGAGTTTGAATGCAGATTGAAACATACTATTTGCTATTTTTTTTCTTCTGTTGAGTATTGTTGCCTCTTTCTGGTGGTTCCTCCAGTTGGTTCTAATTCTTACTTACAACATCACTAATGTGAAAATATGTTTAATAGGAATGTATATGTGTAGCCTATATCAGATTGTGTGCTGTCTTGGGGCGGGTGGTGGGGAGGGAGGTGGAGAAAAATTTGGAAATATGGAAGTGACTGTTGATAAATCAAAATAAATTAATTAAAAACAAAATAAAACAAAACAAAAAGTCTTGTGGGTTGTTTAAAAGGCTATATGTATTTTTTAGAGAGTGGTCTTCCCCAAGAGGAGATAGGCCTCAGCCACTTGACTCAATCAAATAAAAGCAGAGGTAATAAAAGCAAAACAGGCCCATTGCCTCATTGTTTGGGATCCCCCTCTCCCAGCCCAGTTTAAGGCAAGCAAAGCATAAGGAAGGGAGGCTAGTAATAGGAGGAAGTCATCATCTCCCAGGTCAAGACAGACCTCCGAGTTTTAGCCACGCAAGACAGAGTTTTGGTCTGCTCCCAGGCTTGCCATTCATTCCCTCTGCTTTCCTCAACATGCAGTTAGTTAATACTCTTGTTTTCTCTAGGTTGGGGATAATAACAGAGGGGGCAGATTAATTACTGGCTGGCTATTCCTGTTCCAAATACGTGGAGTGCTAAAAGCACATGACTAATCCTTCATCCTCAGCAGGTTTGTCTCAGCCCCTTGGAATCTTGAAACATGCCTCCATGTGTCTGTGTTTGCCCACCACCACCTCCTCCTCCTCCTCTTGGGACTTCTTGGGTATGGCTTTGGAGAGACTTTGCCAAGGCTCTGCTAGCCCACATGGAGATGCTAGGTCACCTGGGGCTGTGGCCAGGGGAGAGAATAGACTAAGGAGACACATTCCTGCACTCGTCTGCTACTTAACAGGTTCCGGCTAAATCTACCTGGAAGAAACACTAAGAGGAATTGGGTGTCCTGTCTTTCTGTTGCCTGTGTGCTGTGCATGGGCCCATCTGGATTATTAAATCACTTGCTCAGGGCCATTGACTCCTTTTCGTCTTTATCTCAGACTGCAGCTGCTGAGACTAGCAACTTTTGTTCCCATATATCTTTTGTGAAATTTCAGCTTCTCTGGGGTCGTAAATTGCCTGGCCATGTTTCCTTAGTGCTGGGAGCACCCAGGTTCAGAAATCGCCTTTAGAATTCTTGAGGCATGAACATTCCATCACTGGAAGGAAAGAGAAGGAAGCATCTCACTCATATTTGTCAGATCCAGTTGGGGAAGGAAAGAGAAAGGAACAAACATTTATTAAGCTCCCACTATGTGCCAAGCACTGCGCTAAGTGCTTTTTACAAATTATTGTCTTATTTGATCCTCACAGAGACCCTGGGAGGTAGATGCTGTTATTATCCTTATTTTATAGTTGAGGAAATTGAGGTAGATTGATCCATAGCATATGCCCATCTGTCTGCCTGGAGTATAAGCACTGTGTCTCTCCTTCAAGTGCCTCAAATGAGAAAGGTTCAAAACAGAAACAGGAAGCAAAACAACATATTTTCTTCCCTTAATGTACCCCATGGGAATGTGGGAAGCTTGGTGTAGGAGTTAATGAGTCTGTCATCTATAAGATCACACCTGACCAGCTACATTCACTATCAGAAACAGTGCATAAGGAATGGAAACCAGCACTATGCTATCTAGGTCCATTGGATTGACTGGTCTGTACTTTCATTAGTCATTTAAGACAAAATAAAGTTGTTCTCTCAAATCATTTTTCTAATAATCAGATTACATGTTCCTTGACAGCAAGGACCACATCTCCTATTTGTTTTGTCTTTACCACGGCACCTAGTGTAGCATTAAGCACATAGTAAGTGCTCAAAAAATCTAAAAAGGGAAGAAGGAAAAAAGAAGAGAGAAGAATTGGGGGTCAGAAAAGCTAGATTCTAGTCCCACTCAGCTTTGCTATTAATTAGCTGTGTGACCTTGGGAGGGTTCTTCATTCCTTTGGACTTTATTTTCCTTTTTTCGTAAAATTCTAGTTTTGACATTCTATGGTTCTTAAATGTCTATTGTCGGAGGCAGATCTGGGAACTGATAGCATCTGAGTCTGTTACTTGGGACAGCAGCAGGAATCCAGCCTGGCTGGTGATCAAGCAAGGCAAATAAATAGGTGTAGCCAACAGGTGGCACATCATGAAAACTGGTCACTAGTGGCTCAAGCAAGGACAACACAAGACAGAGGATCTCAATTCCAGCAAGTATAAAGAAGAAGGTGACCTTCAAAGAGTAAAGAGTGTGCTGTATTTGTCTTTCTGACAGTACTAGGTAACATGGCTAAGCCTGCACACAGTGCTAATCTGCACTGAAAAGTGAAAGGACTGGAGTCATACCTCTCTTATCTCCATATTATCAGGAACAATGGAGTGTTCCTTGAAAAAATAGAAGGCATTTCAAGTTAAAAAAAAAAAACCAACAGGAGAAACAGGATATGAAGAAGCAAGTAGAGAATTTGAACCTAGTCAGGAGTCTGGAGGGTGGAAGGATGTAGTGCAGACAAGGAAGGAGAAGAAGGAGCACTAAGTACATAAAAAGTCTGAAGCTCTTCCCATAGGTAAGAGAATATCTTATACTTCAAGGAATGATGATGTGGTTCAGTGAGATGGTTAAGAAGAATGGCTACCCAGAAGCAGACGAAGGGGAGAAGGGAAGAGTAATATGGATTGGTGATTATCAGCTGTGAGATACCAAGGCAGGCTATTTAATAACGATGCTAACAATGGATTCCTTGGGGGACACAAATCTGGCATAAATGAAAAGGCATCCAGAGACCGGTCAGATCTGAGAATTGCTCCTCCCTTTATCAAGGAAACCTAAAAACATTGCAAAGGATCACAAATTCCTTGGGTAAGATATTAAAAATTGTAGAGGCATAGCCCAGGCTGCTTATTGAAGGTAGGAGCTTCAGAAGAAGAGACAGGCAGATAGCAAATTTTGAAAAAGAATGTATGTAAGAACAAGATTTGGATTTGTGGATTGTAATTTAAAATATGGAAATAATGAGTTCTTGGCTAAGATTGGAGAACAACCAACAAAAGACTAGAAACATATATTGGCAGTCTTACAGATCTGTTCAAAAAGGCTTTAAAATGAAAAAGGAAGTGGGCTTGGAGGAAAATACTGCCTCCATAAGTCTGCCAAAGTAAATAGTATAGAGAATAGCAGCTACAATGTAGGAAGAAGAATAGCAGAAGAGAGGTCCAGTATTTTATAGGATGTGTAATCCAAGAAGGGAACTAGCAATAAAAGCCATTGCCTCAGCTGTATATGCACAAGGTAATAAATACGATGAACTAGAGCTCTTTATGCAAGGAAGCAAATTGTACCTCATACATATAAATGAAAAATAGTGAGAAGGAACTTAGAATTGTATAAGTCTTTGAAAGGGTACACATGATTTAAAAGGAACAGCATAAACCAAAGGGAGATGTGTGTGAGATAGCCCTCTAGATTAAGAATACTTACAAGTGTTAGGAAGACCAGGAACCATAAGTTGGAGAGTATTTGGGTAAAAAATCAACAAAAGGAGAAACAGAGGTAATATTATCATGGGAATATACTATAGACCACCTAGACAGAAGAAGAAAATAGATGAAAAGTTTGGGAAACAGACAGAGGCATGACATATTGATGATGGGGCATTTCGTCTATCTGCAAATCTGTTGAAACTTTCTGTCTCTGCAGAAAGCAAAACAATTCATTAATTCTTGTTTTCCCTCAATGATAATTTTGTTTTTCAAAATTTGGAGGAAGCAACAAAGGGGCTATTGTTCCGAATCTCATTTTAACCAACAAGGAAGAACTGGTGATTGAAGTGGAAATGGCAGGTACATTGGAGGCAGTGGCCACTTTATCATGTAACTTGTAATAGAGAAGAAGAAAAGAAAACTGAGAAACGACAGACATGCAACCTAGATTGTTGGAAGAACAATTTTAAACAGTTTAGAAAAATGATAGTTGGATCTTATAGACTAAAATTATCTGGGAGAAGTTGGTCCAAGAAGAAGGGAATGTTCTAAAACATTGAATTCTGAAGATGAACAGAAATCATTCCAGTATTGCAGGAAAGGGCGAGCTTCCTGAAAATATCAATGTAACAGGCAAATCAACAACCAACTCAGCTTCCTAAAAGGTGTGTCGTCCAAACTCCCTATGCGAAAAAAGCCCACAACCCTCTATGCTCATACTCTCCATTTATCTCTGCATGCTTACTTCTCAACCTATTTCATAGGTTGAGGTCTGGATTTTGCTCTCATCACTCAACTAAAACTGCTCTCTACAAGGTTACCTCTTAATTGCTAAACTTAGTGACTTTTTAGTCATCCTTGTTCTCTCTGCAAGTTGGCCACTTGTCCTCAGCCTGCAGCTGACCATTCCCACTTTCCTCCTAGATACTCTCTCCCGTGGGTTTTCTTGACACGGATCTCTCCTGATTCTCCTTCTTTCTTTTTCAAAGTTATTTGTCTTTAACTGGCATAGTTATAGTATGTTATTCTCCTGGTTCTGTTCACTCCTCATCAACTTTATATGAGTCTTCTTAAGTTTCTCTGAAATAGTTTCCTTTGTCATTTCTTACAGCGCAATAAGTATTCGATTACATTCACATATCATAATATGTTCAGTCATTCTCTAACTGATAAGAACCCCCTTAATTTCTAGTGGTTTGCCACCACGAAATATTTTTGTATTTATAGATCCTTTTTCCTCTTTTTCAATCTTCAGAGTATAGGCTTAGTAATGATATTTCTTGGCTAAAGGGTACTCTACTTTTCCTTCTCCAAACCTCTCCCCTGAAAAAAAAAATTAGACAAAGAAAAAAAATCATAACAAATACACATTATCAAATAAAATGATCATGTCCATAATTAAGCAATGTGCCATGTCCAAAACTGTCACCTGTGTCCATCACTTCTCTATCAGGAGAAGGGGTAAAATGCTTCTTCACAGATCCTCTGGAGACATGATTAGTAATAGCATTGATCCAACTTCTTAGATTCAAAGTTGTTTTTTTTTTACTATGTTGTTGTCCTCATATAAAATGTTGTCCTGTTTCTACTCACTTCACTCAGAATCAGTTCATGCTATCAAGAATTCTCTAAAATTAACTCTTTCATCATTTCTTACAGTGCTATAATATTGTATTGCATACGTATACCACAATTTGTTCAGCCATTTCCAAATCGATGAGTACTTTCTTAGCTTCTCATTCTCTTCTTTTTCTTTTTTAATCCCCTCTTTAGAATTGGGAAGTTTGTTTTGTTTGTGACTGATCTCTTTCTGGTTTTACCCTTTTTTTTTTTTAAACGTGCCTCACTTGTTTCTCTGTTAAGCGTAATGTATTTCAACACCAAACTGGTGGTGTGTGGGGGGGTGTGTGTGGGTGTGGGTGGTTGTTTGGGGTGTATGGGGTGTTTGAGGAGGCCTAGCACCTCTGGGCTTGCTGAGCCCTTTTCAGGGAGGCTCATTCACTTTTGGTGTCTACCTGGCGCTCAATTCTCACCTGTGGCTCCAAGAAGCTGTAGCATGTACAGCAGCCACACCTTGGCAAATTGTCTTCACAGATGGGCTAAACCAGTTTGAAGGTAACCAACCAGCCTCCAACCCATTGGTGAATTAGGGTGTTGTCTTCCCCAAGCATGTGAAGACTTCCCCCAGGAGATGGGAACAATTTGTTCCAATAGCCATGAAGGTAGCTGAAACAGGCATTGTGGAGTGCTTAGAACTTGGTCAGACATGGAAGATGCCAAGGTCATCCACTGCCTCCCAAGCCATCACCGATCATCTCAACACGTTTGTCTCACCACTGGACTTTGATTACTCTGGAAGAGATAGTGAGGCTGAAGACTTTGTGCAATGACGCTGCACTTAAATCCAATTCACCCAGGAGTCAAGATATCACCCTTCTGATGTCCTCTTTGAAAATAAAGGACAATCAACAACAACAACAATGTGTATGTGTGTGTAATCTTCTTTTATGTAGTGCTGATAAGAGCAAGGTTCTTATGCCTCCTTCCTTTACTCCTTAGTCCACATTTGTATATTCTTCTTCTTTTGCTGTTTATGATAGAATGAGGATGAGTTAAAGGCACTGGGGATGTTAGGCCTGAAAAAGAGAAGATTCAGGTGGGACATTATAGATGAATATTTAAAGGACTGTCATGTAGAAGAGTGATTAGACATCTGATTTACACAGAGAGCAGAACAAGAGAAGTGGGTAGAAATTTCAGTGGAGCAGACTTAGATTCGATATAAAGAAAAACTTCTTAACAGTTATTATCCCAGAGTGGCATGTGCTGCTTCTGAAAACAATGGGCTTACCCTCGTTGCCTATATTTTTTCTTTTAAATAGCATTTTGTTTTTTCCAATTCCATCTAAAAACGATTTTTAATGTTCACTTAAAAAATTTTTTTGAGTTCCAAATTTTCTCTCTCCCTCTCTTACCTCCTCCCTCCCTAAGACGGTAAGCCATTTGATATCGGTTATATATACATATATATGTACATATATGTATATATATATAATCACCTCATTGTCTATCTTAAAATAGAGATCAGTAAGCCATTTGTTGGAAATACTGTAAAAAGGGATCCTTGGTTAGTTACAAGTTGAAGTGTATGAACGTTGAGGTTCCCATCCTACTTTCTCTATGATTCTATCACTCTGAGTTTCTATGAGGCTACACTAAATATCCATTACAATGTAATGTATTAAGTGCTTTGGGATAAAATGTAGTAATGGACCTCACTTTACAGAGTTCTTTTCTTCCTATAAAGCCACTCAGTCTAAAAGAAATAAGGAAGGTTTTATTTTCATTTCAGTTCAACAAGGGAAGAGGAAAGGAAATACACATCTATTAAGTTCCTACTATATGCTAAGCACCTTACAAATATTATCTCACTTGATTCCCACAATAACCCTATGAAATAGGTGCTATTATGATCTGCATTTTACAATTGAGGAAACTGAGGCAGACAGCTGTTAACTGACTTGCCCAGGATTACACAGCTAGTAAGTGTCTGAGTCCATGTTTGACCCCAGGTCTTCTTGATTCCAGGGTTAGCTCTCTCTCTACTGTGCCATCAACAATTTTACAGATAGGTGTTAAATAACATACAGTACAAAGTTAGACAATATTTTGACATTTTGACTTTGCTTTTGTTTAATAGTTTTAGGATATACAATAGATGGACTCTGATGAACCCAAAACGGGTTCACTGGTATTTTGTCAAAACAAAAACCTTGGGTTCAGTTCATAGGTCATTAAAGAATCAATATTTGGGGTTAGTTTATTTGAAGTTAAGAAATAAAATCAGATATTTCCTGTTTGGTTAATTTTAAGACCCTGGTAGAAATCAGTTTGTTATGTATCCTATTGGATTTATGATACCTTAGCTATTTAACAGCATATTTACATAAATATTTTTCTAGAATTAAGAATCCTTTTGTAATGTGAAGAATCACCCCTTTGTGCCTAGTTGGTATGTCACCTTTGGGCCAGCCAGCATACCCCTCACAGAGCTGGCTTCATGGGTATGTATGTGGAGAGGGATATACCCAACATGGCTCAAGGCCCCTCCTCAGAATGAAACTGAGAGCCTCTAAGGTCTGCTTTGGTAGAGATACTTGCTTCTTATCCTGATAGATACCTAAGCAAACAACATCGTAGAATTACTAAATGCATTTAATTTGAAAAAGAAATGGAAATGAAGCAATTACAAATGTTCTTAGAAACTATCCTTAAATGAGTACATTTCTGCTTTCTACCTCCTCAGCATAGTAATCCAGAGAAGAAACTTCTCTTGAACTATGTTCCTACTTACACACTGGGGAAAATGGTGCATTGCCTGGTGGCCATGAGTCCCACACTATTTGTAGCTTTTAGAGTCATCATTCTAGCTGCTCATCACCATCTTTACATGCTGCCAGCAGACCCTGAAAGTCTCTGAAACTCAGCTATCAATCACCTCTTCCAGCTCATCTGGCTTACTGCACAGAAGTCAAATCGTACTTCCATGCCTGTTTAATTCCACGATCCCAGGATCTCTAGGTTCCCCTTTCTAATCTCTGGAACCAGAATGTGGCCAGTGAAATCTGCAATGCAAGCATCTCTGTTCAGCCAACTGTATCTCATGTCATTAGTCTTGACGCACTGTCTTTGTAAGCCCAGGACTCTCAGATATCATGCCTAATCTTCTCTTCTACATAACTTCACTTGGGCTCTCCTCTTTCCCTTTTCACCTTTGCAAGATTTCCATCTTTTTCCTGTGATGAAACATCTCCTCTGCCTAGATATAAATCTCCAGAGATATGGAACTCATAGAAATTTCTCTCAATTAGTGTTCCCATGGTTCAGGCCTTATGGAAAATGTAGTCATATAAGCATGTTCTTATTACTAGTATTTTCATATTTGCTTAAGGAAAAGGATACCTGTAAGTCATAGATGAGTCCCTAGACATTGAGAGTTTACAGACAAAAAAGGGGGAGGAGTTAGGTTCTTAAAAAATTAAAAGGTAGTGATAATCCTGGTAATCTGGTGTTAGCAGAGAAAAAAAGGATGAGTTGGTTGGATGAAAGACAGACTGTGGTATCTCAGAGAACCACTCAATTATTAAAATATTTAAATACAAATAAAAATAAATAATAATATAGAAATATATTATATTATAAATATATATAATATTCAAAATAATAATTAAAATATATAAAAGAACAATTGGAAATCTTTCCCCAATATAAATCCGTTATAGAATTATACCGTGGCTGATAGCAACTGGTCCTTGATCTAGTCACATTTCACTTTCTGTTTCTTGGAAATGGAGGCCTTCTCCCAGCATTCCCCACCCCCACCAGACTTTTCCCCTTCAAACTCATGCCATCTGGCTTGGAGGTGCAATTGGTGCCAACAGAATTAAGACTGTTGATACCCAAATGCCTTGCATCTCTATAGCTTAAAATTTTTCACTTTCACTTTCTAATTTAAGGATGACAATAGCCTTGTAACCCTGATTAGATAAGTATTTTCATTTTCCAGACGAGGTAAATCCAGAAAAGAGTATAGCAGCTTGGCATAATGCAGGGGTGGGGAGCCTGCAGCCTCAAGGCCACATATGGCCCTCAAGGTTCTTGGGTTTGGCCTTTTGCCCGAGTCCAAGTTTTACAGAACAAATTTTATTAAGGGGATTTATTCTGTGAAGTTTAGATTCAGTTGAAGGACCAAACTTGAAGACCTAGAGAGCCACATGTGGCCTCAAGGCCCCAGGTTCCCCACCCTGGATAGTGGAAAGGGCACTAACCTGGGAGCCAGTAGACTTGAGTTCTAATGCTGACACATCTTACAGTAACAAAGTACGTTCTGGTATTTTTGTCTCATTTAATCTTCTGACACACCTGTGAGACAGGAAGGGCAGGAACTATTATTTTAAAATTTTTATGCCATTTTACAAATAAGGAAACTGAGGCTTGGATGAGTTAAATGACTTGCTCAATGTCACACAGCTAGCTAGTGTCTGAGAAGAAGTTACATGACTCCAAGTTCATTGTTCTTTTTATGACAATACTCTCCCTTCTTCTGTTTCTGCCCCTGCCACCAAATCACTCCCACTTTTCCTACCTCAGTTGCTCTGTGTAAATGAGCAAGGCTAGACAAGATCACCTCTAAGGTCCTTTTCAGCTCTGACATTCTATGTAACTTGCCCATCCATGTTCTAAGTGACTAGTTGAGGTCCAAGAACAAGTTTCCTCTTAATTTGGATTGAATTCAACTCCACCAACATCATGTGTGGTGAATTGTGAAGCCAAGTTTCACTTTGGCTCATTCCCTTTTGATGTTCCACACCTTTTTCCAGGTCTCACCATCCCATCCATGTATTTGATCTGCTATTTACTACCAGTGTGACCTTAGGCAAGTCACCTAACTTCTTTGGGCCTCAGTTTACTCATCTGAAAAATGCTATTAGAATAAATGATAGCCAAGGTCCTATCAAGCTCTAAAGCTATGATTATTTGAGGTCTAATCTTCCTGACCTGCCATCCCATGCTAAATCCCCACTCCTAAGAATGTAATCTCGTTCAGTTTTCTATTCTCATCAGTTACTGAAACTTACTTGTCTTATACTTTATCCCTTCAAAGCTAGTCTTTTTTGGAGAACAATTAGCTAATCTGAGAATTAGCTCAGGAGGCAGCTAGGTGGCTCAGTGGATAGAGCACTGAGCCTGGAGTCAGGAAGACCTGAGTTCAAATTCAGCCTCAGACACTTATTAGCTGTATGACCCTCGGCAAGTCACTTGACCTCTGTTCACCTTATCCACCAGATAAGGAAATGGCAAACCACTCCAGTATCTTTTCCAAGAAAACCTCATGAACAGTACAGTCCATGGGGTCATGAAGGGTCAGACGTGACCACTGAACAACAACAATCCACGTTATTGTCCTAATGGAAAAAGAATAAAAGAGACAAACTCCTTCCTTTTCCCTTCTCCCTGCCCTTCCTCAGGAAATGGGGGAAAATGTGCATTTTGATGTTTTGGTAGTGACCTTCTAGAGAAAATATCCCCGCCTTTCTTGTCTTACAAAGGAATGGCTGGCCGTGAATTGTGAGCCCATGAAAGTGTTAGAGGAAGGAAAGAGAACGTCCTGGACTGATCATACCGCACCACCAGCATACCCCTCACAGCTATGTAAGAGATTTCCTTCCTCACTGAACGCTTCATTCCACTGTCCAGTAGAGAATCCAAACCAGATATTGTTTCCTTCCCTTTTTCCCTTAATAGGAATTCTTCTGATCCAGGTGTGCTGTCATTGAGAGTTCTTACTTAGTCACTTGTCAACTCATTTTAAGAAACCAAGGCTAAGATTGGGAAATTCAGTCTTTCTGTTTCCTCTGTCTGGTTGCATTTCTTCCCTCTGGGGCTGTTTCAAAGAAGCCCTTTCTCCTCTTCTCTGTATGGCTCTGATTCAGCACCATCTAGACTGATTTCTTTGAGAATTTGCTCTTCTCCCTCCCGGTTTTGACACCAGACCCCCACTTAGGGGCCAGTGTCCTCTTACCCCACTAATCTGGGTAACCTGCTTTCCTTCCACTATTCCTGGATTTTCCTAACTCCACAACCTTCACCCACTTTTAGCGCTGCCCTGGGGGACAACATCCGAGGCTAACATGGTGCTTCCTCGTTAGGGTTGATATCTGAGGGTGGGATTACAGAAGGCTGAGGAGTCCAGGGCCATAATGGCCACCTCCCAATAAACTCCAAGCTTTGTCTGGACTCCTTCAGGAAGATTTCTTGGATTCATTTGAGCCAAAATAAGGTTTTTCTCTTCCCATGATTTACTTATAAAACTCTGTATCCTTCCAACTCCCCATGTCTTTTGAAAGCCCGGTAGATATATTTTGAACCACAAAGATTTGAAAAATAGACTAAGTTGGACTGAGTCTTTTTATTTGAATGAATGAATTAAAAAGCATGTATTAAGAACTTACTGTACGCATTAAGTCTGGAGCCTTAGTATGGTCTCCTGGGCATTTCTTATCAAAGTGTCCCGGGGGTGGGGAACCTGTGGCCTTGAGGCTGTATGTGGCCCCTTAGGTCCTCAAGTGTGGCCCTTTGACTGAATCCAAACCTCACAGAACAAATCTCCTTAATAAAATGATTTGTTCTATAAAACTTGGACTCAGTCAAAAGGCGGAACCCAAGGACCTAAAAGGCCACATATGGCCTTGAGGCTGCAGGTTCCCCACCCCAACTCTAGTCTGCTCTTCCAAGTCCCCCAGGGGAGAGGTCAGTGATGAGTGACTCAGACTCTATTCTCATTTCCAGAAAATAGCACTTTGTAACAGAAATAATGAAGTAGAGATTACCATCATTTTGTTTCTATTAGTTGCTTCCTCTTGCTAAGAAAGGGAAATGAAACTTTGACTGTTATTCTCGAGTTCTACTGGACAGGTGTGTCTCTGTCCAAATGAAAGACATAGATAGATTCAAGGCTTTGGAGCAGATATGTTTAACAGTGGACAACACCATGATTCTGTAGAGTGCTAGACTGACAGTCAGGAAGACTTGAGTTCAAATCTCCCTGATAGTTACTTGCTTGGGAAAGCGACCTAATCTTTCCGAGTCTTACTTTCATCATTTGTGATGGAATAAGGGTATTGGACTACATGGCCTGCTTGGTCCCTTCCAGCTCTAAATCTTTGTGCCTATGACTTAGATCTCTCATTTCATGGAGGACTAAGAGAAGGCCCATAGTGGGAAAGAGTCTCGACCAGGGTAGTTACTTACAGAGTCTAAGATTGGAACTCAGGTCCTCTCATTTCCAATCCAATACATTTCTCACTAGATAAAGGCACTTTGGAGAGTGTGGGGGTGACTCAAGAATATCCAAGGGTCTGGTCTACCCTGTAGAGAGGCAGCATGGTTTAGTGGAATGAATGCTGGGTTTGGAATCAAGATTCTACCTCTGACATTTACTAGCCATGGGCAAGGGAGGATAATAGTTCTTGCTGTGACTTTTTGATGGGGTTATTGTGAGGATTAAGTGAGATAATATATTGTTGTTGTTGAGTTGTTTCAGTTGTGTCTGACTCTTCATGACCCCCTTTGGAATTTTCTTGGCAGAGATACTGGAGTAGTTTGGCATTTCCTTCTCCAGATCATTTTACAGATGAGGAAACTGAGGCAAACAGAGGTAAGTCACTTGCCCAAGGTCACACAATTAACAAGTGTCTGAGACTGGATTTGAACTCAGGTCTTCATGACTCCAGGCCTGGGGCTTTATCAACTAAGTCACACAGCTGCCCTGAAATAGTATATGCTGAACACTATTTAAATGTCAGAGTAGTTAGGTGGCACAGTGGCTCGAGTGCCGGGTCTAAAGTCAGGAAGACTCATCTTCCTGAGTTCAAATCTGCCCTCAGATAATTGCTAGCTGTGTGACCCTGAGCAAGTCACTTAACCCTGTTTGTCTCAGTTTCCCCATCTGTAAGATGAGCTAGAGAAGGAAATGGGAAACCATTCCAGTATCTCTGCCAAGAAAAGCCCTAACAGGGCCATGAAGAGTCAGACATGATTGAAATTACTGAATAACAAAATTTAAATGTGAGCTTTTATTTTCTGTCCACATCTATATTGTTTTTTTTAGTCCTTCATTCTCCAGGAGGACCATGACACCAGGAAGATGATGCCGTGACTTGCAAGTGAATTGAATTTAAGTAAAGGAGGGCTGTGCAAAGTCACCAGCCTCACTTTCTCCTCCAGAGCCATCTGGGTCCAGTGCCAAGGTATAGATCAAGATGACTGGAGATGGCCCTGCATACAGTGTGAGACCTTGACCTTTTAAAGTTACCACCTCTAAGACTCCATCACTGAAGGAACTCTCAGTGTGGAACCTCCCTCCAGATCAGCAACTCCTCTATTACTAACAATCTTAGGAGGTAGATTTGAAATACCAACAGGCTGTGAATTGTCCAGGGGCACATAGATAGTAGGTATCAGGGGTAGTGCTTGAACCTAGATGGTCCTGACCTCCAGGCCAGTCATTTATCTACTGCCCCTTTACATTGACTCCACACTGGACTACCTCTCAGCTATTAATAGAAAGGAGAAGCACTCTCCAGACTTCCTTCCATCTATCTCTGGGTCTCTGGAAAAAAAAAATAATGTAGCTAAACCAATTCAGGCTAATGATTTGACCCCTGTTCTTAAAAGTTTCTATGGAAGGAGATTTCACCCACTTCCCTTGGAGGCCTCTGCTCAGAATAAACAGGTTCTTTATCATACCTTAACTGTTTGGGCAATAAGACAGGGCCTTGTTCATCGAGTACCCTTTACCCTAATAGATGAGACTAAAAAACAAAAGCCTGAGGCTGTTATGATCATGTCATGAAAGCTGCCCTAACAAAGCAAGGTCTGTCCATCCCTCCCCAGTTCCAAAACTCCCCTCCACCTACTACAGATGCATTCTTTCCTTTCCAGACTACTTCTGCCTTTAAGGCCTACCTTGATTCATCTTAACCTGGGTATAAACAGTAGTAGGAAGGTGCACAATATGATTTGGCCTGGGGCCAAACCTCTCATGAGGCCCCTAAGTTCACTAGAGATAGTCCTGCTTGTAGCCAAGCCCTCCTATTTCAATTTTTAGATGAATTTTATTTTATTTTTTAATTGATACCTTAGAGGGGAAGTAAAGAAATCAACCTGACTCAGGAGTTAGAAGATCTGAGTTCAAATTCACTCTCTGATGCTTATTTACCTGGATGACCTTGGCCTAGTTATTTAACCTCTCTGGGCCTCGGTTTCCTCATCTGTAAAAAATGTATGAGATGGTCCCAGAGGTGCTTTCCAAGTGTAGTTCTATGAAATAACAAAATATCAAAAGGGTGTGTGTAGGGGGATAGTTCAACAAAGCTAATCAACTCATCAATCAAGTCTGACATTATATGCAATGTTCCACACCTGTAGGCCCCCACCACCGCAAAGAAGTTGTTGTTCAGTTGTATCTGACTCTTCATGATCCCATGGACCATACTGTCTATAGGGTTTTCTTGGCAAAGATACTGAAGTGATTTGCTATTTACTTCTCCAGGGAATTAAAGGAATCAGAGGTTAAATGACTTGCCTGGAGTCACACAGCTAGTAAGTGTCTGAAGTTAGATTTGAACTCAGGTCTTCCTGTTTTCAAGCCCAATGCTCTATCCACTGAGCCACCAGCTGCCTCCCAATTTAAGATTATTCACAGTAAGTCCTGAGATTGATGGAGAACAACCATTCATTCATTTATTCATTCATTCAATAAACATTTTCTTTTGTGTTTTGCAAGGCAATTGGGGTTAAGTGACTTGCCCAGGGTCATACAACTAATAAGTGTCAAGTGTCTGAGGCTGAATTTGAACTCAGGTTCTCCTGACTCCAAGACTGGTGCTCTATCCACTGCACCACCTAGCTGCCCCTCAATAAACATTTATTAAGCCCTAGTATGTGTCAGGCATGGTGCTAAGTGCTGGGGATACAAAAAGAGGCAAAAGATAGTCTCTTCCTTCAAGGAACTTATAATCTAATGGGATAGATAACATGCAAACAAACATTTACCAAGCAAGCTATGCACAGGATAAATAAGAAATAATTAAAAGAGGAAATACAAAGGCTTCCTGTGGGAAGGACCAATTATCATCATCTATTTGGTCACCCTATGAGTATTAATATTGATAACTTGTGTTTTGAATCCAGGCCCTGCTACTTGTGTGACTTGACCTCTCTGGGCCTCAGTTTCTCATCTGTAAAATGAAGGAATTGGATTATATGACCTCTGAGATCCCTTCCAACTCTAAATATACAGTCATAGAATCCTGCTTTTGTACTTTCCTCACAAGGACCATGTGAGGTAGGTAGGTAGTAGTTATTAATAAAATATAAACTCCTTGAGGGCAGAAACTATTTTTTGTCTTTTTGTGTCCTCATGTAGTAAAAAATTAATAAATGCTCTTTGATTGACTGGTTGTTGTTGTTGTCCAACTCTTCGTGACCCCACTTGGGGTTTTCTTGGCAGATATACTGGAGTGTTTTGCCATTTCCTTCTTCAGTTCATTTTACAGATGAAGAAACTGAGGCAAAAAGAATTAAGTGACTTGCCCAGGTTAACATAGCTAGTAAGTGTCTGAAGCTGGATTTGAACTGAGGTCTTCCTGACTCCACGCCTAGCAATCTAATCCACTGTGCCACCCATTGCCTTATGATTAGTCTCTAGTGCAAGTATTATTACATAGAGAGAAATTCAAGTACAGTGATTTACCTAGGGTCAGTGGAACTAAGATTTGAGTACAGGCAACAAACATTTATTCAATATTTACTATGTGCCAGACATAGTACTAAGCACTGGGGATGCAAAGAAAGCCAAAAACACGGTCTGTGCCCTCTGCCTTTGCTCACATTCTAATGGAAGAGACAACATCGCAAACAACCGTGTACATACAAGGTCTGGAGGCAGCTGGTAGTATACTGGATAGAGCATGGACCTAGAGTCAGGAAGTCCTGAGTTCAAATCTAGCCTCGGATCCTCCCTAGCTGTATTTCCCTGGGCAAGTCATGGAATCTCTATATGTTTCATTTTCCTCATTTGTAAAATGGGAACAGTAATAACACCTCCCTCCCAGGATTGTTATGAAGATTCAATTTGTAAAGTGCTTTGTAAACTTCAAAGTGTTACATAAATGTTAGCTGCTATTACTATTATTATTTGGTATTAATGGGAACCACCCACACACCCCATTTACACAGGTTTCTCTTTTTTTCCAAAATCTATTATTCATTCTACTACCTCACCTTGCCTATCATGTGACCTCTACTTTCTCAGTGATGAATGATTGATTCTCCTGTCCTTTAATTTTCTCCTTGCAGGGACAATATCATGGAAACTATTCTTCAGAATCTTTCTGGTTCTCCAGCCTTATTTCCTGACAGCTTCCCAAATGTGGAACCCACATTTAGAGCCTTCTTTGGAATTCTCCAAAGATTTGCTGACTTTCTGGCCTGCCCCTCAGGGGACAGAGGGCTGCCTTGGAGTAAGGTTTCCTGGAATTCTGGGCAATTAAAATACTGAATTCACATAATATGTGGCTGGAACCCTAGGCGGCCTCTCTGCCACACTCCCTGATGGGGGCTGATGTGCCATGATAATGCCAGGGCTCGAAGCCAATCAGATGTTTGGCTAGAAGGGAAGGTTCAATCTCTCCAAAGCAGTCTCTTCCCTGAGAGAAGCTAGGGATTGGGGTAAAATGGCAGAAATGTAGGAGGTTAGAAGTGGCTAGTTAACTACCAGGGCAGATCTCCAAGGCCAGAGGGTGAAGCTGCCTGCAATTCTCCTCTTGGGGAGGTTTGCTTTGGGAGGCTGTGGATCCAGAGATGGTACAATGTGCCTTTTTCTTCTAGGGCTGCTACAGTGTTTTCCTCTGTGCTCTTAGGGGAGACTTGGGTGAGAATAAGGAGGATGTTAATAGGAAGAGGCATGGAAGATTGAGAATCAGACCTAGGGAAATGGCATTTCTCTTTTATATGGGCAACATCGAGCTTTCATCTTCTTCCTCCACTCCGCCAACAGCAGTGAAATAGGAGTCAAAATTCCAGAGCCTTCTCGCTGACCCTAAAATGTTACTGGCCTGTGTGAAGAAGCGCCAGGATCCTAGATCACAGTGGGAGATGATGGGACTTAGAGACAGAGTCCCTTCAACCCAAAGATATTAATGTCGAATCATAGGATGTTAGATATGATGGCAAGGAAGTAAGAGGACCTAGTGGAAAGAGGAAAAGTTGCCAGCCTTCTGGGGCATCTTTAGGATGTGTGGGACCTGGAGAAAATCATACTGTGATTTTCATACTGGGAATTTCTGGGAAATCTGTTGGGATTCCCCCCCCAGCATTTTTAGGTAAATGAAGTCACATTAAAATGAATATTAATAAAAGTAATAACTGATTTTATGTAGCTCTTTAAGATATGTAAATACTACTAGCTGTGTGACTCTGGGCAAGTCACTTAACCCCAATTGCCTAAAAAAAAAAAAAAGATTTGTAAATTCCTTTACATACATTATCTCATTTGACCCCCACAACAATCCTGAGAGGTAAGCGCTATTATTATCTCCATTTTATGGATGAGGCAACTGAGGCACAAAGAAATTAAGTGAATTGCCCATGGCTAGTGATTTGAACCCAGGTCCAGTTCAACACATCCTTGAAGATGAAAATATGCAATTAAAAAACTAGTGTCAATGGTATCTATGGACATAGAAAGGTAACACTTTGGCCTGGTGATTGGGAGTGGGAATGGAGAAGTTGTTATGGACTGATTATATGAATTTGTGCCTTAGTTTTTTGCCTTCCTCCAAAAGAACACTGTTGGCCACTAGCATGATCTTCTTCAAAGTAAGATCCAGGCACCGAGCAGTCACACTATCACCCTCGTGGTTTTGTGTTCCACTCAACAGGCCTTATTCCCAGTCATCCATTCTTTTTCCCATCTCCATCCTCCTTGTTCCAGTCAAAGGTGGGAAGCATGAAGACTCACTATGCCCCTACAAGGAGGAGTATTTGGGAATTGCCAAGTTCTCTATTGTTTTCAGAAGTCTGTGTCCTCAGGTCTACCTTTTTGTTGTTGATAGTTACTCACTTAGCCTAGAAGTTTGGTCAGTGCAGGTTAATCAGATCAAAATCTTAGCTTGAGCCCCACCCACCCAGAACAATTCACCCTCATCCTTAAAGTTTTGTTTTTCAGTTGTTTCAGTTGTGCTCCACTCTTTGTGACCCCAATTTGTGGTTTTCCTGGCAAACATACTGGAGTAGTTTGCCATTTCCTTCTCCAGTTCATTTTACAAATGAGGAAACTGAGGCAAACAGGGTTAAATGACTCGCCCAGGGTCACACAGCTAGTTAAGTGTCTGAGGCCAGATTTGAACTCAGGAAAATGAATCTTCCTGACTCCAGGCCTGGCACTCTATCCACTGTGCCACTTAGCTGCCCATGCCTGGCACATAGTAGATGCTTGATAAATATTTGCTGACTGATTGGTTTTCAGTCTCACCCCAGAAGTAGCCTTTCCTTTTCTCTATTTTCAGCTCCTCTCCCCCAGGCCATAGTGTTCCTCAGCCTTCTAATCCTTAGAACCAGAGGAAATAGTCTTCAGTCACCAACACCTTGCAGAGGTAGGAACCTGGGGCCTTGAGGCCACACGTGGCCTTCTAGATCCTTGCATGTGGCCTTTTGACCGAGTCCAAATTTTACAGAACAAATTATTTTATTGAGGGGATTTGTTCTGTGAAGTTTGGATTCAGTCAAGGGCTGCACTTGAGGACCTAGAAGGCCACATGTGGACTTGAGGCCTCAGGTTCTCCACCCCTGCTTAGAGTAACATATGGCCACTTCTTGGAATCCTTGCATTCTGAAAAAGAACCATAGAGGGAGAGGAAGAGGAAGCCCAAAGAATTAGTCACAATTTGGAATTCCTCAGGCTCCCTAGCAGACTGTGGGAGAGATATTTTGAGCGTGGGGCCTGCTGGCTCACATCTCATTACAAAGACCAGCCAACTCAGTCTATTGGCTAAGGCCTCCTCTGAGCCTGCACTCCTCCCCAGGCTATCTTCAACTGCCTTGTGCAATGGCTCCACCAGAAATAGCCTTACAATCAGGGGATCCTTCCACATTTAGCACTGGAAGGGACTTGAATTCAAGTCCCTTCATTTTATAGATTAAAGAACAGAGGCCCAGAGCAGCTGTGCTTAATAAGTAAGGGCTTAATAAATGTTCTTTGACTGATTGACTTGTCCAAAGCCACCCAAATGAGCTGAGACAAGATTTGAACTCGGATCACGGGTCCAGTCCTTATATTTGTTATCTCTTTGGCCTGTTTGTAGAATTTTGTTTGTGTCAGATTGAGGTGGGACCATCTAGGACCCTAAGCATCTCATTCTGCCGTGTTGGCAGGAAGGGGGAATAGGTTATAGAGTGGGAGTTGCAGCCTGCTTTCTTCTACTTGAGAGGGGCTAAGGACAGGGGAGACCTTAGAAGAGTAACCCAGACTTATGCAGGGGAACTTTTCTTTTGTCCTTTCCTTGCCTTGGAGTCCAGCTCTGAAAACCCTGGCAGCCTGAAAGGAATGGCATGATAGTTTTACTGATTTTAAAAAAAGTGACTTTTGGAGGTGGGGTGAAGTGAAGGAGACACTTCCAGGAAACCCTTCAACTCCGAGCTATATCCCTGCTTGGCCTGCGTTGGGCTCACTGCTGCTATCCAGAATCTCTCCTGTTTCTGGCTTCCAGCTAGTGACCTGACTGTCCTATAGGGAGGGTACAGGAAACTCTAGTCTCCAGTTTTTATTTTATTTTTTAATCGCTAGGGCCAGAGGTCTAGGCTCAAGAGGCTACATATCAGTTCTGAGGAAACCAGTCAGGGCTGAGATAAAAGTGTCCCTACAGGGACTTCAATTTCTGCCTCTGTAAAATGGGAATCATTTCAGCTCCTTCAGGACCTTCACCAGATGGTGAATTAAATGCCTGGGTCCCTGTGCTTTACTAATCAGCCTCAGGCAATGTATTTAACTCCTTAGAGCCCATTTCCTCATCTACCAAAAGAGAATAATAGACTTTTCCTATCTTGCCTCACTTTCCTAATGAAAAACAAAAAATACATACTCCATGACAGATGTGAGAAAGCTTTGGAAAGTTAAAAATGTTATGTAAGATTAAGGTGGTTTACACAGTGATAGTAATGTGCGTTGGAAAGAGGGCTGGATTTTGAATTACAGGACCTGGATTTGAATCCGAATTCTACATCTTCTACCCTATGTGACTTTAGGCAAATCACTCTGAGGGGTTAGACTAGATAATGTCTAATGCTCCTTCTGTCTCCAACCCAAGATCCCGGTTCCAATGTAAACACACTCCTTTTCCTCTAATTCAATTTGATTCAATGTTTGCTGTTCATTCAGTCCTGTCCAACTCTTCGTGACCACATGGACCAAAGCACACCAATACTGTTCATGGGGTTTTCTTGGCAAAGATAACTGGAGTGCTTTGCCATTTCCTTCTCCAGTGGAATGACATAAGCAGAGGTTAAGTAACTTGCCCAGGGTCTCACAGCTAGTAAATATCTGAGGTCAGATTTGAACTCAGTGCCTATTGTGTTCAATAGGCAGCCCCTTCCTTCAAGAATTCTGTAATCTTGTAGAAGAGATAAAACATTTACACATTATGACGTGAGATAGAGAATGTCTGTGATTCAGAGGAAGTGTTCTTAGGAAAATTTGAAGAGGAAGACCAGTTTCAGCTGGGAGAGTCAGAAGGTGGGAAAGGGGTGGGGAGGAGTGAGGGATACTAGAGACAAATGAAGGAATAGTGACCACAGAAGCAGGAAAAGAGGTTAACTGTTTACCTCTGCTACCACACCCTACGACCTCATACTAATCTGATATACTTATCTCATAGGGTTGTATAAGGCTCAACATCTCCAGTGAGATGATGTATGTAAAGTGCTTTGCACAACTATATAAAAGTCAGCTATTAGTGTTCCCAGGAGAAGTTACTTCAGATCTTTTCATTTTTCAAGTCCCCATCTCCTTCATCTCTCACACTCAATAGATGACTGTCTCCAACTGAACTGAGAGGGTATCTTTGCTTATAGACATGCTTATAGATACTGTACCTTTAAAACAAACCCTTCACATGACTCTGTTTACTTCCCTTCAAAAGATCATCCTACCTTACTCCTTTTATCTCCAAACTTTTGGAAGAAATATTCTGCACTGGCTGTCTTCACTTCTTTATCGCTTAGGTCCTTCCAATCAGACTTCTTCTGAATCTATTTTAAGACCACTGATGATCTTAAAATTTTTTTCAATTAACATTTCTTCTTCTTCTTCTTCTTTCTTCTTCTTTCTTCTTTTAGCTTTACATGGTTTCATTTTATTCAATTTGGATGTAATCTCTTCCAGAGTAATTCCAGGATGTAATCTACTCCAACTTGTAGATGAGATGAAAATAACATTTCTTTTCTTTTTTTATAATTTATTTATTTTTAGTTTTCAACATTCACTTCCATAAGATTCTGAGTTTTAAATTTTCTCTCCCTCCCCAAGACAGTGCGCAATCTGATATAGGCTCTACATATACATTCCTATTAAACATATTTTCACATTAGTCATGATGTAAAGAAGAATTAGAACTAATGGGAAGAACTACTAGAAAGAAGAAACAAAACAAAAAAAAGAAAGAGAGCAAAAAGTATGCTCCAATCCGCATTCAGACTCCATAGTTCTTTCTCTGGGTGTGGATAGCATTTTCCTTCATGAGTCTTTTGGAGTTGTCTTAGATCCTTGTATTGCTGAGAAGAACTAAGTCTATCAAAGTCAGTCATCATATGTAGTTGTTACTGTGTGCAGTGTTCTCCTGGTTCTGCTCATTTCACTCAGCGTCAGACCATACAAGTCTTTCCAGGTTTTTCTGAAGTCTGCTTGCTCATCATTTCTTATAGAACAATAGTATTCCATTACATCCATATACCACAACTTGTTCAGCCATTCCCCAACTGATGGCTATCCCCTCAGTTTCTAATTCTTTGACACCACAATAAGAGCTGCTATAAATATTTTTGTACATGTGGGTCCTTTTCCCACTTTTATGATCTCTTTGGGAGCCAGACCTACTTAGAAGTGGTATTGCTGGATCAAAGGGTATGCACAGTTTTATAGCCCCTTGGGCATAGAAAAACATTTATTTTCAATGAGTATTTAAGCATTTATTTTCTCTCCCTCCTACTTTCCCCCATCAAACAAAAAAGAAAAAAAATCCTCATAAGAAAGACTCAAAGTCAAGAAGAGCAAATTATTTCCACCAACAGACTTCTAATCACCAAATCCAGTGACCTTTTCTCTGTTTTCATCCTCCTTGACCTCTGCAGCATTTTGACACTGTTGGACACACTTATCTTACAGATATTCTCTCCTCCCTGCTTTAGTGCTGTATTCTCTTGGTTATCCTTTTGCCTCTTCTCCTAGTTTTTAATCTCCTTCCACTTCCCATCCCCCACAAAATCTAGGTGAGAGATATCCCTAACATTCTGTTCTGAACCTCTTCCCTTAGGAATGCCATCCTCTCTTATAACTTTAATTATCATCTCTACATAGATTTAGCTGCCCTCCATCTTGAATTTCCAACTTACTTGTTAGCCATCCTTCATCTTAGATTCAATATATCCAAAGTGGAACTCATCATCTTGTTACTCTTTCTGACTTATTTATAGAAATAAGGTGGTTCATGACACCTCCATTCTCCCAGTCAAAGTAATGGAGTGATGGTTGACTACCTCTCTCCCAAATGATGTAATTGTTAATGAGGGTTCATCGACTGAATCAGCAATCCATCCTTTCCTGCTCATTCCCACTGCCCTCTCCTAACTGAGGCTTTGATAGACTTTGTGCCTGCAATAGCTTCCTGGCTGTTCTCCCTCCCTCTAGCTGTTCTTTCTCAAGGTCCTGTCCATCCTGCCTACTACTACAAGATTAATCTCTCTAAATATAGCCCTGGCCACATCACTCAAATGCTCAAAAACTCCCAATGGCATCCCAATGGCTATTGAATTAAATCTAGACTCTTTGGCCGGATATTTAATGCCTTGCCATCATAGTTAGATGATGCACTGGATAGAGTGCTGGACTTGAAATCAGGAAGCACCAAATTCAAATTCAGCCTCAGACGCTTAAAGCTTCTCAGTTTCCTCAACTATAAAATGAGAAACTTGGACCCAGTAGCCTCTAAAATCTATGATCCTGTTACTCAAACATCCTGATCAGCTGTCATTCCAGAGAAACTCGGTTATCTACCAAATATGCCTTATATTTTCATACCTCTGTGGATTTACATGTGCTGTTCTTTCTGGGTGTCTACTTGTGGAGAAGGACCAGTTCTTGATCTCCTTGCTATAGTTTTAGAGTGACTATGTAATGTCTTGTATCTAGTAGGTGCTCAACAAATATTCATTTAATTTAATAAACATTTATTAAGTGCAAAGTATTATGGTAGACACTGGGTATACAAAGGTTGAAAACCAGTAGAGTCCTTGCCTCCCCAAAATTTGCAATTTAATAGAGGGAATAAGACAAGGGCAGTTATGTGGCCCAGTAGATAGCACATCTAAGAGTCAGGAAGACTCTTTTTTCTTGAGTTCAAATCCAGCCTCGGACACTCACTAGCTGTGTGACCCTGGGCAAGTCACTCAACCCTCTTTGTCTCAGTTTTCTCATCTGTAAAATGAACTGGAGAAGGAAATGATAAACCACTCCAGTATCTTTGCCAAGAAAATCCCAAATGGGGTCAAAACTGAAAAACCACTGGACAAAAACAACAACATAAGATGTATAGAAATATGATGTGAAGTATAAAGCTGATAATGGCAAAGGAGGAGGCCAGGCAAGTGTTGTAATAAATATGAAGCAAGCAAAATCACAGGATTTAGAGGTGGAAGGGACCTTTGAGGCTATCTAGTCTTTGTATCCCCAAAACATATCCCAGTATCTGGCACATAGTAGGCACTTAATAAATGCCTTCTTACTTGATTGATTAGCCTGGACGAAAATAAGAAAATAAGACTTTTAACAAGCAAAGATGAGGAAGGACTGTGCTCTGGGCATAAGAGATGAGTTGAGGCAATGCACAGTAGTGGAGAGATTAGATCATTAGGATAAGGCCTGGGAACAGTGAGTAGACCAGTTGGCTGGAATATAAAGTATGCAATAGGGTTTAGAGTCAAGTTGGAAAAGTTGGTTGGAGTCAGACTATGGAAAGCCTTAAATGCCAAGCTAAAGGGTTTGCATGTCATATTACAAGTAACAGGAAAGCACTGGGAATTTTTGAACAAGGGAGTGATAGAGTCAAAGGAGCATGAGAAGGGTGATTTTTGTCACTTGTAAAGGTTAGATTGGGGAGGGAGATTCAGGAGGCAGGGAGACCAATTTAGGAGAGAAATAGGGGGATTATTAAAATGACTGAGGCAAGAGAGGATCAGGGCCTGAAACAGGCTATATGAGTAAAGAGGAGACACATAGGAGAGAAGAATAAGGGTAGAATCTAGAATCCAGATGATTTAACAACTGAATGGATATAGGTGGTAAGGGAGAATAAAGAACCAAAGACAGTTCTGAGGTTTTTGGTCTGCGTAAATGAGAGGCTCACCCACAGGGTGGGGGGAGGGGGGAGGGAATAAGCATTTATATGACACCTACTATGTGCCAAGCACTATGCCAAGTTGGGAGGAGAGAGATTTTTAGCAAGAAAGATGATGTTTGGGACCAAGGTCAGTTTGGGACAAGGTGAGCTTGAGGTTCTGGTGGGACCTCCAGGCAGAGATGGCAGACAGTTAGAAAAGCAGGCCTGGAGCTCAGGAGAATGAGATCAAATGTACAGTTTGGGATGTCCTAGTAATGATAATTCTCCATTTGAGTCCTGCTTTAACACTGACTTGTCATGGTGTGAAGAAGGTGAGTTAGACTGTCAAAGGCTATGGCAGTAGATTCCAAACAGAGGCCAGTCCAATGGGGCTGCATGAAAGATGGGAAAACCAACTTAGTTCAATCCAGAGAAGAGCCTTACCAGACAGGAGGCCAGCAGCAGGGAAGGATTATGGTTTATTGGTTTTTGTTTTGTTTTTTAAAGACCAGAACAACTCACGAACACCTTCTGTTAAGATATAGAGGGACTGATTCTCATCAACGAAGAGATCACCATTGCCTATGGAAATCATAACTCTATATGAAGTAGAAAAATGAATATAATGATTAGTGGGGAGAGAAAGAGAGAGAGAGAGAGAGAATGATACAGTGGAAAGAAGGCTGGATTTGTGACCAGAGCCCGTTGGCCCTCCATCCCAAGACTGCTTTCCTCTCCAGGGCTCAGTGCTCTGGATCTTTCCCTGACTTTTTCAGCCCTAACATAAGTTACCAAACCCAAGGCCTACCCCCATATACTCTACCTTCTTGCTTTTCAAGGTGCTAATAATGCTGCTAAAGTTTGAATCCAAGCTCTACCAGTCATGAACTATGTGGCTTTGAGGTAACCCACCTCCCTCTCCTGACCTCAGTTTCCTCCTCTTTCACCTTGGAAAGAAGAGGACAAGGCCCTTGGAAGATGGGAGTTAGGTAAAATTTGACAGGCTGTGGGGGGATGAAGATTCAGGGCCATGGGGCACTGGAGAGGAAGGCAGTCTCTGGGAGGGGCTGGAGTATAATAAAGGGATTGACAGAAGAAAAAGTAACAGATTGGAATTAGAGGATGCAAATTCAAACCCTGCCTCTGTCACTTAGGGAGCAGTGATACATGGTACAGTAGAATGAGCTCCGCCCTGGCACCAGAGGTTCAAATCCCAGCTCTGATGGTTATTACCCGTGTGACCTTGGGTAAGTCACTTAATTTCTCTGAGCTCCAGTTCCCTCATCTCTAAAACAAAGAGGTTGTATTAGATGACCTCGAAGGTTCCTTCCCTTAATTTATGATCCCATGACTCAAAAAAGTAGGAACTAGATCAACTGAGGAGTCTCTAATCCGATATGACAGTGACCTTACATGAGGGGACTAGTAAAAATCAAACAGGAACCTGTTCCATCCCCTCAGCCCCACATCCTCCTGAAAAGGTTTCTGGTCCTAAGCCTTCTACTCCATCTCCCTACTCCCATAACTGCAGGCCGTTTCTTGTCCTATGACAGCTACTCACATGGTTGGCTGGGATGCCCAGTGGTTGCTCTCTGTATGACCAACAATGCATCTCCTCTTGTGGAGAATATTGTCTGTCTCTGTGTCTTTCCTTTTGTTCTTAAGTGATCATGGATTTAGACTAGAGTTGGAAGGGACTTCAAAGGCTACTTTGTCCAGCTCCCTGCTCCCCCATTTCATTTTACTGATGAGAAATCTGTGGCCCAGAGAGGTTAAGTCCTTTGCCCAAGGTCACACAGGCAGGAAGTATCAGAGCTAGGATTTGATCCCCCGGGCCTCTGATTGCAAAGGCAGTGATCATTCCACTGTATTGTGTACCTTCCTAGAAGGTCAGATGGTCTCTCAGGTCTTAGATAGTCCAGTAATATAAGGCTGTCAAAGTTTAGTTTTAGTACACTCCTCCCCTTCTCACTTTTTTGTACTTTTTCCTTTCTTTTAAAAATAATGATGAGGCACACTTACATTATTTCATTTGCGCCTTTCAACAAGTCTCTTTGGTAGTTACAATAAGCATTGACATACCTGTTTTACATATGAGGAAACTTGAGGTTTAGGGAGATAAAGGGACCCATAATTGCACAACTAGAAAGTGTGATCAGATAACAAAGTCAGAATTCAAGTCTGCCAGTCGGTTTCTGAATCTTCCTAACTCACTTCATGTGGCTTCTTGAGCATTTCCTTGTGATATCCCCTGGTTATCTAGCCATTCCCCTAGACTGCCTTCCTCTCCAGTGCTCCATGCCCTGGATCTTTTTCTCCCTCCTCACCTCTATCAATTCTTACCTAATTCCTATCCCCTACAGGCTTTGCTCTATGCTTTTTAAGGTGAAAGCCAACCTACCAAATAAACAATCCTGATAAGTGTTGATTAACTGTGTCACTCTTCTCGGGTTAGAGATCTGCATTTGAATAAGGGCCTTCTGGCAACCCTAAGTGGTGAATGAGTAATCACATTTCTTTGGCTAATGATTCCCCATTTTTGGCAGCTTTCAGTATTTGGTAACAGATATGTTTTTACATCAAAGTCTTAACTGGAGGGAAATACACCTCCTCCACCCCTCCAGATTGAACTCTCCCTTGTGACAAAGAAAAACAAGCAATAACACCCAGTACGGTGACTGAATTTGACAATGAATTCAGCCCTAGTAGCCTACCTCTGCCACAAGGAGGGAGAATATACTTCATTATCTGTCCTCTAGAGCCATCAATGGTTTTTCAATTACTGAGAGTCTGTCTTCCTTTTAGTGAACTTTTCAATCACACTGTTGTAGCATTACATAGTTCTTTTGGTTTTCTTTATTTCACTCTGCATACGATTTTTTTCATGTTTAGAGATGACTTTCTTCAATAATCTGCTAAGCATCATCATTAAGCAAGGCATAAATTGAGGCAAAATAGACTCATCTTCAATCCTTTGGAGGACTTTCTACCTTATTTTGATATTTCTAGATGGATCTGTGATCTTGTTTATGTGGTAGAATTGAAACCAGAGCAGGGCAACTGGGGCTTTGATCCAGGCTTGCCAAATGTAAAAGGGTTAGCCCTCCCCCCCCCCAAAAAAAGTCTCCACTATTGATAGATGTCACTATGGATTTACCCATGGGAGGATGGTGGCAAGAAAAGTAGGGTCACTAACAATGTTACCCTATAAGCACACAACTGTAACCTATCTTCTATACCCTGACCCAACACTCTTGACTTCTCCAGAGATGAGTTTGTCTGCCATGAGGTTGGTCCCTGATGAGCTACCACTGCCCCCCAAAACAGTTGGGCCAACAAAAAACTACAGCCAGGATTCTCTTCTTCCTTAGGTTCTTTCACTTAATTTATCATCTTATGACTCAAAAAGCTAGGAACAAGATCACCCAAGCCAAGATTATGGAAATGGTGTATAGATGGAAATGAGCAGGTCCTGAATCATCAAACCCAAGAACCTGGACACAGAAAGGGCAACATGTGGGGTTGCTCTATCACCAAGTGGTAGACTGAAGACCAGGGCCTTAGCAATCAGTCTATTGCCCTGATTATCTTGGCCCCAGCTCAGGCCCCAAATCTTCCTGGTTGGTGAAAAGGAAGACTTGACAGGATGGGGCATGTAGGACCCTTGATGGAGTGGCATGCTGGTGCCTGACTGAAAAGGTAGGGTAGGGTAGGAGGAGAAATCCAGTCAGTACTGGAGAGGCTCACCTATTAGCTTTAGACCTTTGTCTTCTTCCCTATCCCCTCCCCTAACTGACAGTATCTTTCTTGCCTTTTGCAAAAATCCCTAGTTACTGCTCTGGATTCCTTTCAATGATGCAGATTGCAACCCATCCATGAGTAGAGGCACCAGAGACATTGATGAGATCACAGATGCATTGAAGTAAAAATATTTTTAAGGCTTATTGACTTTATCCATCTAACTGTTCTTTTCTGCAATATGGGAATTTCTGAGATATTTTAAATATTTTATTTATTTATACTCAAATATTATTTATTTATTTATTTATGTAGATATTTTAAATTTTTTATGAGGTCAACAGGATGGAATTTTAAAAATTGAGTCTGTCTGGTGTAGTCCTGTATTTGCAACCAATCACGACCTTAAACAAGTGATATTGAACTGTACCTCTTGTCTCTTGACAGAGAGATGATTGGATGTACAGAATGAAACACGAATTCTCAGACATGGACATTATGTACATTTATGTTGATTGACCCTCCTTATTTATTATAAGAAAGGGATTCTAGTTTTTTTTTATCCTCCCTCAGTGTTTGGCACATAGGTAGAGTTTAACAAATAATTATTGATTAATTGGGGATTGAGGGAAGGAAGATAAGTTCGTACGTAAGACTTTTTTAAAAAAAAGAACATCTTTTTTAATGTACAGAAAAAGAAAAAAATAAATGTAGAAGAGCAAAACAAAAGAGCAATTTTGTTTCTATCTTGTTAAGATTAATAATAGATTTGTCAGGGAGCAAGGGCCCCTCTCAGGTAAGGACTAGAGTGCAGACCAAGAGAGCAGTGACCAGGGCAGCTAGGTGTCGAAGTGGATAGAACACCGGTCCTGAAGTCAGGAGGATCTCAGTTCAAATCTGGCCTCAGACCAAACACTTGGCACTTACTAGCTGTATGACCCTGGGCAAGTCACTTAACCCCAATTGCCTCTCAAAAAAAAAAAGAGAGAGAGCAGTGACCATACCTCTCTCCTGATCATACCACCTTGGAAGTACCAAAAACTTCCAAACCCCCACAACTAATTCTGAAAATAGTTCAGGGCAGCTAGGTGGCACAGTGGATAGACCACTGGCCCTGGAGTCAGGAGGACCTGAGTAAAATCCAGCCTCAGACATTTGACAATTACTAGCTGTGTGACCCTAAGTAAGTCACTTACCTCCATTGCCTAGCCAAAAAATAAATGAATGAATGAATGAATGAATAGTAGTGCAAAAAACTCTGAAGCTTGAGATAAAGGTCCTCCCTGTCCTACCCCCTCCCCCAATGCCAGGAATAGAGCCCAACATTAACATAAAGTTTCCAATAAAAAAATAAAAGTGTAAAAACAACAACAGAAAAAGTCTCTCACCATCAAAAGCTACTATGGTGATAAGGAACATTAAGATAACAAATTCAGAAGAAGACAATGAATTCAAAACAGCTAAATGTAAAGCCTCCAAGAAAAAAAAATTGTGAATTGGACATAAGCCCAACAAAAATTCCTAGAAGAGCTAAAAAATTATTTCTAAAATCAAATAAGAGTGGTAGAGGAAAAATTAGGTAAATAAATGAAAACAAAGGAAGAAAATTATGAAAAGACAATTGACAGTAAAAGAGACACAAAAACATACTGAAGAAAATAACACTTTAAAAAACAGAATTGACCTAATGGAAAAAGAGGCATAAAAATTCACTGAGGAAAATAATTCCTTAAAAATTAGAATTGGGCAAGTGGAAGCTAATGACTCCATGAGTTACTGAGAAACAATAAAACGAAGTCAAAAAAATGAAAAACATCAAAGAAATTGTGAAATTTTTCATTGGAAAAACAACTGACCTGGAAAATAGATTGAGGAGAGATAAATTGAGAATTATTAGATTACTGAAAGCCATGATTCTAGAATTGCCTGGACAGCATATTTCAAGAAACCATCAAAGAAAACAGCCCTGATATCCTAGAACCAGAGGATAAATAGACATTAAAAGAATCCACTGATCACCACCTGAAAGAGATCCCTAAATAAAAACTCCCAGGAATATTATAGCCAAATTCCAGAGCTCTCAGGTCAAAGAGAAAATACTTAAAGCAACAAGAAAGAAATCATTCAAGTACTGTGGTACCACAGTCAGGATCACACAAGATTTAGCAGCTACCAACATTAAAAGGAGCAGAATATAATATTCCAGAAAGCAAAAGAGCTAGGATTACAACCAAGAATAACCTACTTAGCAAAACTGAGTATAATCCTTCAGGTGAAAAAATGGATATTCAGTGAAATAGAGGACTTTCAAGCATGCCTGATGAAAAGACCACAGATGAATAGAAAATTTAACTTTCAAATACAAGACTCAAGAAAAGCATAAAAAGGTAAATATGAAAGAGAAATGATAAGGGACTCAATAAGGTTAAACTGTTTACCCTACTACATGGGAAGATGATACATATATCTTCTAAGAACTTTATCTTTATTAGGGCAGTGATAAGGACAACATAGAAAGAAAGAGGGTGCAGGAGTGAGTCAATTATATTGGGATGATGTAAAAAAAAAAAAAAAACAGGTGAGAGAAGCACACCCTGGGAGAAGGGGGAAGGGAGAAGAGGAATGGGGAAAATGTTCTCACATAAAAGAGGCTTACAAGGAAGAATTTTTACAGTGGAGGGGGAAATGGTGGTACAATGCTTAAACCTCACTCATATCCAAAGTATTTCAAGAAAGGAAAATACATATACATATTCAATAGGTAATAGAAATCTATCCTACCCAACAAGGAAGTAGGAAGGGAAAGAGATAAGAGAAAGGAGGGATGATAAAAGGGAAGGCAGATAAAAGAAGGCAGTGGTCAGAAGCAAAACAGACTTTAGAAGACAGAACAAAAGATTAACAGAAGAAAGTAAGATAAAGGGAAATGTGCAATTAGTAATCACAACTGTGAAAGTGAATGGGATGAAAACTATAAAATGGAAACAGATTGCAGAATGGATTAGAAATCAGAATCCAACAACATGTTGTTTACAAGGAACACACTTGAAACAGAGAGACATACACAGGGTTAAAATAAGGGACTAGAGCAGAATGTTTCAGCTGACATAAAAAAGGCAGAAGTAGTAATTACAATCTCAGACTAATCAAAAGCAAAAATAGATCTAATTAAAAGGGTCCCTGCTAAAAATTAGCAGGGAAACTGCACCTTGCTAAAAGGTACTATGTGCAATGAAATAATATCAACACTAAACATAGATGTACCATATGGCATAGAATCCAAATTCTTAAAGGAAAAACTAAATTAATTATGGGAGGAAATAGTAAAACTATACTAGTAGAGGACCTTAACTTTCCCTTTTCAGGGCCTTATAAATCTAACCATAAAATAAGTAATAAAGAAGTCAAGGAGATGAATAGATAGAATCTTAGAAAAGTTGAAAATGAAAGACCTCAGGAGAAAACTGAATGGGAATAGAAAGGAGTATACCTTTTTCTTAGTGATATATGACACCTTCACAAAAAAAAAATCATGTTTTAGGGGGTAAAAACCTCACAATCAAATGCAGAAAGGAAGAAATATTAAATGTATTCTCTTCATACCATTATGCAATAAAAATTATATTGAATAAAAGGTAATGAAAGCATAGGTTAAAAGCTAATGGGAAACAATCAAATCCTAAAGAATGAGTGGGTCAAAGACCAAATTATGAAAACATTTGATAATTTCATTAAAGAGGATGACAACAATGAGATGACATGTTAATATTTGCAGGATGCAGCCAAAGCAGTACTTTGGGGAAAATTTATATCTCTAAATGTGAGCAAAAATCAGTGAAGTGGGCATGCAACTAAAAAAAAAACTAGAAAAAGAACAAATTAAAAATCCCCAATTAAACACCAAATGGAAATTTTGAAAATCAAAGGAAATATTAATAAAATTAAAAGTAAAATAATATAGAACTAATAAATAAAACTAGAAGATGGTTTTAAGAAAAAAACAATAAAACAGAAAAGCCATTGGTTAATCTGATTTAAAGGAAGAAAGAAGAAAACCAAATTACTAGTATCAAAAGTGAAAAGAGTGAATGCACCACCAACAAAGATGAAATCAAAGTAATTATTAGAATTTATTTTGCCCAATTATTTGCCAAAAAAGTGCAATCTAAGTGAAATGGATGAATATTTACAAAAAATATAAACTGCACAGATTAACAGAAAAGGAAATAAAATACTTAAATAACCCTATCTTGGAAAAAGAAATTGAACCAGCTATCAATGAGCTCCCTAAGAAAAAAAATCTCCAAGAACAGAAGGATTAATAAGTGAATTCTACCAAATGTCTAAGGAACAATTAATCTCAATACCACATAAACTTTTTTTTAAAAAAAGAAAGGTAAAGGAGTCCTACCAAATTCTTTATGTGACACAATTATGATTTTTGTACCTAAACCAGGGAGAGCAAAATAAGAACAAGAAATCTATAGACCAATTTTCTTAGTGAATGTTGATGCAAAATTTTAAAATAAAATGCTTGTAAGGAGATTATCATACACTATGACCATGTAGGATTTATACCAAGAATGCAGGACTGGTTCAACAGTGGAAAAACTATCAGCATAATTGATAATATCAATAAAAATAACAATAAATCAAATGATTATATCAATAGATGCCAAAAAAGCCTTGGACAAAATACAACACCCATTCCAATTAAAAATGCTAGAAATCATAGGAGTCAATGGAACTATTCTTAAAATGATAAGTAGTATCTATATAAAACCAAGAGCAAGCATTATCTGTAACGGGGATAAATTTGAAGCCTTCCCAATAAGATCAGGAGTGAAGCAAGGATGTCCATTATCACCACTATTACTTAATATTGTACTAGAAATGGTAGCTATAGCAATAGGATGAGAAAAAGAAATTGAAAGAATAAAATAGGCAATGAGGAAACAAAACTATCACTCTTTGCAAATGATATGATGGCATACTTAGAGAGCCCTAGAGAATCAACTAAAAAACTAGTTGAAACAATTAACAACTTCAGCAAAGTTGCAGGATATAAAATAAATCCACATAAATCATCAGCATTTCTATATACTACCAACAAAACCCATCAGGAAGAGATGGAAAGAGAAATTCCATTTTAAGAAACTGCAGACCATATAAAATATTTGGGAGTCTATCAGCCAAGATAACCCCAGAGATTATATGAACACAATTACAAAACACTTTTCATACAAATAAAGACAGTTTTAAACAAAACTGGAGAAATACTTATTGCTTATGGGTAGACCAAACCAATAAAATAGAAGTGATCATTCTACCTAGGTCCATTTACTTATTCAGTGTCATACCAATCAAACTACCGAAGAATTACAGAGCTAGAAAAAATAATAACAGAATTCATTTGGAAGAACAAAAAGTCAAGAATATCAAGGGAATTAATGAAAAAAAATGTGAAGGAAGGTGGCTTAGCAGTTACAAATTTCAAAATATATGTGAAAGTGGTAACATCAAAATAATCTAGCACTGGCTAAAAAATAAAATGGTGGATCAGTGTAATAGATTAGGTACACAATAATCTAGTGTTTGATAAACCCAATAATCCAAGATCCAATGATCCAACTCAACATTTTACAAAAATTGCCGGGAAAACTGGAAAGCACTTTGGCAGAAACTAAGCTGAGACCCACATCTCACAGTGTATACCAAAATAAGGTCAAAATGGATAAATGATTTAGACATAAAGGGTGGTATCAGAAATATGATAGCAATGTAAACATGATAGCATGAAGAATGTATCTGTCAGATCTATGGATAAGGGAAGAGTTTATGTCCAAATGAGATAGAGGAGATTACAGGAAGTAAAATAGGTAATTTGATTACATGAAATTAACATGAAATTTGTTTGTTTGCACAAACAAAAACAGTGCAGCCAAAATTAGAAGGAAAACAGAAAACTGGGGGAAATCTTTACAGAAAGTTTCTCTAACAGAGGCCTCATTTCTCAAATACATAGAGAATTGAGCCAAATTTATAAAAAAAAAAAAAGAGCTATTCTCCAGTTGATAAATGGTCATTGGATATGAACAGTCAGTTTTCAGATGAAGAAATCAAAACTATCCATAGTCACATGAAAAAAAGCCATAAATCACTATTGATTAGATAAATGCAAATTAAAACAACTCTGAGTACCACCTCACACTTATCAGATTGGCTAACATTACAGAAAAGGAAAATAACAAATGCTATAGGGAATGTGGAAAAATTGGGATACTAAAGCACAGTTGATGGAGTTGTGAACTAGTCCAACCATTCTGGCTGTCAATAAGGACCTACACCCAAAGGACTATCAAAATACCCTTTGACCCAGCAATATCACTACTAGGTGTGTATTCCAAAGAGATCAACGAAAAGGGAAAAAGACCTAATCGTACAAAAATAATTATAGCAGCCCTTTTTGTGGTGGCAAAGAATTAGAAATTGAGGGGATTCCCATCAACTGGTGAATGGCTGAACAAGTCACAACTTGTTCATGATTGTGAAGAAATACAATTGTGCTAGAGGAAATGACAAGCAGGATTTTTCAGAAATAAATGGAATGATTTTAGATTTCAGAAAAACCTGGGAAGACTTATATGAATTGACGCAAAGTGAAGTGAGCAGAATGAGGAGAACATTGTACATAGCAATAGCAATATTGTAAAGATGATCAACTGTGAGGGACTTGATTACTGTGATCAAGACAATGGTCCAAGACAATTCCAAAGGACCTATGATAAAAAATGTTATCTACCTCCAGAGAGAGAACTGATGAACTCTGAGTGCAGACTGAAACATACTTTTTTAACTTTATTTTTAATGTTTTCTTTCATTTTTGTTTTCTTCTGTGACATGGCTAATACGGGAATATGTTTTGCATGACCTCACATGTATAATCAAAATAAAACTGTTTTCCTTCTTAAGGAAGGGGGAGGGGCAAAAAGGAGAGAGAGAATTTAAAACTTAAAATTTTTTAAATTGCTAATTTTTTTTACATGTAATCAGGAAATAGGATGAAATAAAAATAGTTTTAAAATAATTGTTAAAATCAAACTGTACATGGGACACGTTAAGGGACATGCTAAGGCGTCACACAGGTGTCATAGACAGGACTTGAATCCAAGGATCCCAGAACCCGGATTCTCTAACTCTCGATCCAGGGTTCTTTCCATTCTGTCATAACATTTATGTTTATTCATGAGTGTTATGTTCACAAGAAAAGAGAAACATTTTTTAAAGGGAAAAAAAAAAAGAAAAAGTCCTGTAATTCTACCACTAAGTCTGAGCTTCTGGCTAGTTATAAGGGTAAATTACTCTCAGCGCTGTGATGGCTTTTTGATGAGATATCATGTGTGTTAAAGGTGGTGGAACTGGCCAACAGGATTGCTCCACCAAGAAGAAACCTATTCTGCTGCCCTCCAAAAGCCCTGAGATTTTGCCCCTTCATTCTGTAGGTCCTGTGGTTTCCACCAAAAGGAGAAAATGAGATGTGACAGCAGTCTGGTACATTTATTTATTTATTCAACCCTTTTAAGCCTTTTATTTACTACATGCTTAGTTAAGCAGCTGTGGAGGTTACAGGAGTGAATGAGTTAAGGCCTTTAACCTCATGGTGTTTACTCAAAATCTGGGTGAGAAGAGAAGATATGGATAAGCAAAATATATATTTAAACGAATACAACACAGTGTATGATACAATGTAGATAAGCAAAATATACAAACACAACAGTGTATCAAATAAATAGTACCCCCTCAAAAAAGTGCTAGGAGAGGGGCAGCTAGATGGCGCAGTGGATAGAGCTCTGGCCCTGGAGTCAGGAAGACCTGAGTTCAAATCCAGCTTCAGACACTTGATACTTACTAGTTGTGTGACCCTGGGCAAGTCACTTAACCCTGATTGCCTCACCAAAAATAAATAAATATTTTAAAAAGTGTTAGGAGAGCTCAGAGGATCTATGAGCTGGGCTCAAGGATGGAAAGATAGAGGATCATAGGATTTTGAACTGGGAGGGACCGTTAGGCACCATCTAATCCATCTCCCTTAGTTTAAATAGGAGAAATCAGAAATTCAAAGAAGAGATGCTTTGCCCATGGTCACAGAGGCATCTATAACAGAGTCAGTATTTGAACCCAGGTCTTCTGACTCCAAATTTAGAGCTTTTTCCATTACATCATACTGGTGGGTAGGATTTGCATAGTCACAGGGGAAAGGAAAGATGATCCCAGTGAGGTTAGGAGAGTGACAGCTGGAGAAAAGTTTTTTTTCAAAATAGATGATTGTTGAATTCTATATCTATCCCAATTTGCCAAAGATGAGCCAGGGCAGACTACAGGTCTCTCGCTACTATTGATTCAGAGCCTGGCATCAAATCTTGTGCTTCTGTCCTCTCTTCAGATTGAGCTTTGGGCACAGTCCTTGAGGCTGTGCAAGAAGGGACTTAGTGAACTCTGTGTGTCGAGAGTTTTTGCTTTCACATTCACGGTTTGTAAGAGGCTTGGCTTCCAGTAAGCCGCATGATCTGGTTTCCAGAAGACAACTACAGAGTTGTGTACCCAGCCAGCCAGCTGGGTTATGAAACAGTTTCTTTTTTCATTCTTTTCTTTCACGTGTTTGTCCTTTAATAGAGACGCAAATTATAGCTCCATGACCTATGCCCTTCCCCCCTCCTTCTAGAAATAAATATAGGAAAGGGCCCCGATTCTTCTCAACAGGCATTATTGGGCAGTTAAAATGTGCATGTCCCTCACTTGATCACTATTGGATGGAGTAGAAACCTCCAGCCAGTAGAGAAATCATGTTATATCAGGGAACCCCTGGGAAGGGCAGAGATCTAGATCTTGTCGCTTGGGTTATAGTAGCCCACAGGCCTCTTCAGGCAGTGGAGAGGGCTACCCACCGGTTATTTCTCTGGCCCTACCCAATTTCTCCCCCATGCTTTAAGTACCTCCCTAACTAGCCTGCAGCAGGCCCTGACATTCCCTCTCTGAAGATTTGGTCTAATAGAAAGAAACCTAGGATAAAAATCAGGACACTAGAGGTCTAGTACTGATTCTGCCACTGAATAGCTGTGTGGCCACAGCTGTCACCTAACGTCTCTGGATCTGCATTTACTTATGAAAGTGAGTTATAAATAAATATATAAAGGACTCTGGGTGAGGGGTTAGGGAGCTGTGATCAAAGCTGCTATTCTAAAAAGAGAGGAGGAAGGTAAAGCCATTTGGGTTCAAGTCTGAAACGTTAAGAACAAGTCCTAACTTCTAATTCCCTCTTCTAACTGGGATCTAAGAGCACAAAAGGACAGGGGTTGCTGTTTTCATCTCCTAGGCTAACATCTAGACATATTTTAAGAGTACAATACAAAGCATACAATCACTCACTGTCTTCATTCCAACCCCTCCCTTTCTTTTCCTCTCCCAAGCCCAAGCCCAATTCATGGTCCCACAAAGGCATATTTACAAGGGAACAAAAGCCAGGTGGTGTTGCTCAAGATGTCTTCATACTTTGTACATCGACAGGACCAGGCATGACTTTACAACTAGGAGCAGCCACTTACATGTATGTTTTGAGGGAATACCCTCTCCTCCCATTCTCAGAGTAGCTCCCCAACAGCCTGCAACAGTCCTTGCCATTTCACCTCTAGAAAGTTGGTCTCCTAGAAAGAAACCAAGGATGAGAATCAGGACACTGGGAGTCTAGTGCTAACTTTGCCACCGAATAGCTGTGTGGCCATGGGTAAAACACTTAACCTCTCTGGGTCTCCCACTTAGTCATGAAGAGTCATTATAAAGGCTATGGATTGACCTGATGGATGGTGAGTATCAAAGACTGGGGAAATGTGAGGCCTAGTACATTTTCAGTGATTTCTTTGGAGAGGAGGGTTTTAGCACTGTGGTCCTTACAACACCTCCAACCTTTTGGAGTATAAAGATCCTTGTATGTGAGGAGTTATACGTTTAGTATCCATTGACTGCAAAAGTAGAGAATAACAAAAGAATGATGCTTGATGTACGTATGAATTTCTGGATCCTATGCAATAACTCGGGGGACAGGTTGGAAACATTTTGGTTCTAGGGCTTAGAGAGCTCTATTATATGGATTTTTTTTGGAAGTGTATTTATAAAGACAATAACAACGTAACAACGATAGTAATGATACTTCTCACAGAGCCTAATGAAGATCAGAGGTCTAAGAGCTGGAGAAGGTGTGAGCTCTTCTGCCCAGATTATTTTCAGATTCTCATTTGTTTTGGAGAGGTTGAGACAGTTCTCATCAGGACAGAGCTGAGACTCTTCACCAGAAGAAAATGGAGAATCATGTCAATGCAAGATTGGAGGTTGGGGGTGGTAAGGTGGCACTTGAACACAATCCTAGGTAGGGTCCTTATACTGAAATTCCCCAGCTTGGGGTTGAATGCTGACTAAGGAGCCACTGCTTCCTTGACCACATTGAGAGACATTCCAGGTTCCAGGGATATGCCTTGTAAAGGAGGAATAATTCAGACACCGCTAGTGGCTAACGGGCCAGAAGTCTTTCACGAGTAAAATTTGCTGGGCCTCTAAAGTATCAGCTCTAAGATACTATTAACTGTCTTATTTTACAGGTGAGGAAACTGAGGACAAGACAGGGGAAGTGACTTCTACATCTTTCAATTCCATCCTTTCGTTTTGTTTGCTTTGGTGAAAAATAGGCAGCTTTTTGTTTCATGACATTCTGTTTAAGGGGAACTCATCACTTCATACTTCTAGGTCTCAGTTTCTGATTATGTAAAGGAAGAGGGTTGGATTCGATGACCTTCTTGGTCCCTTCTAGCTCCACACCTATGATCCCAAGGTTACACAGTTAATGGAAGAGTTAGAACTAGAACCTAGGTCTTTGGGCTCCTGGGGGAAGGAGAAGAAACGGGAAGGGAATAAGCATTTCCATAGTGCCTACTACGTGTCAGGCATTGTACTAAGTACTTTACAAATATTATCTTATTTGATCTTCACAACAACCCTTGCAAAGTAGGTGCTATTATGCTTGTTTTACAGTTTAGGAAACTGAGGCAAAAAGAGGTTAAATGACTCTCCCATGGTCACAGAGCTAGTAAGTATCTGAGGTCACATTTGAATTCAGGTCTTCCTGACTACAGGCCCAGCACTCTGTCCACTGTGCAACCTATCTTCCTCCTAGTGTCTAAGCCGTAGACACAGGATTTTGTCTATGGCACCCCAGGATAGGATTTCCAGGATGCCACAAAGCCTTCTTCCCCTACTCCCTATTCCCCCAATCCCTCTCCCAATTTGTCTAATTCTTACTAAAATTTCTGAAACAAACGACAGTTTTTTCATTCTACAGTGAGAGGTAGAACTTGGAGTGCAAGTGCCCTTGGGAGAAGAAATAAAATTCATTCACACTAAGATCTGAAAACTCTTTTTTTTTTTTAACCTCCAGGATCAAATGTAATTAATTACATTTTATTTTTTCAATCAGCAAATTGTACCTTCTATCCCTCTGCCCCCGTTCCCCAGGAGAACAACAACAAGAAAAAAAGACAAAACCCCTGTTACAAACATGTATAGTCAAGCAAAACAAATTTCTACGCTGGCCATGTCCAAAAAAAATATGTCTCATTGTGAGTCCTTCACCTCTCTGTCAGGAAGTAGACAGCATGATCATCATTAATCTTATAATCATGGTGGGTCATTATGCTGATCAGAGTTGTTAATCTTTCCTTTTTTAAATTCAATTTTATTTTACTTTCTGTTTCATGTTCTCTCTGTCCCTCCTCCCCTTCTCCCACCCATTGAGAAAACAAGATAAACAAAACCCATTACAAAAATGTATAGTCATGCAAAACAAAGTCTCACTTAGCTTTGCCCTCCCCCTCCTAAATAAATAAAAGAAAATATGGCTTCAATATACACTCTGAGTCCATCAGCTCACTATCTGGAGGTAGATGGCATGTTTCATCATGTCCTTTGGAATTGGAGTTTAATCGTTGTTTTGATCAGAGTTAGTAAGTCTTTCACAGTTGATTATCTTTATAATACTGTTGTTATTGTTATTCTGGTTCTGCTCACTTCACTAGCATCAGTTTATATGTCTTCTCAGGTTTTTCTGAAATATTCCTTTATTAATTTTTTTATAGAACAGTAGTATTCCATTACACTGGTATACCATAACTTGTTCAGTCATTCCACAACTGATGGGTATCCTGAGTTTCTAACTCTTTGCCATCACAAAAAAGAACTACTATAAATACTTTTGTACATATGAATCCTTTTTCTATTTCTTTGATATCTTTAGGGTATAGACTTAGTAGCAATGGGGCTGAGTCAAAGTACATGGATAATTTAATAGCTTTTGGGGCATAGTTCCAAATTGCGTTCCAGAATGAGTAGACCAGTTACCTATTCTTCCATTGCTTCTCTAGCATTTGTCATTTTTATTTTTTATCAACTTAGCCAATCCGATGAGTGTGAGGTGGTACTTCAGAGTTGTTTTAATTTGCATCTCTCTATTGGTAATTTAGAACATTTTTTAATATAGCTATTGATATCTTGAGTTTCTTCCTCTGAAAACTGCTTGTTTGTATCCTTCTACCATTTATCAATTGGGAAATAGCTCTTACAAATTTGGTTTGTTTCTTTTGTATCTTGGAAACAAGACCTTTATCAGAGAAACTTGCTGCAAAGATTCCCTCCCCACCCCAATTTCCTGTTTCTTTTCTAATTTTGACTGCATTGGTTTTGTCTTTTTAATTTTGTGGGATCACAATTGTCTATTTTGCCTCCTGTGAATTTCTATTTCTTGTTTAGTCTTGAACTTCTTCCTGATCCGTAAATCTAACAGTTAATTCGTTTATGATATCACTCTTTCTGTCTCAATCATGCACCCATTTCAGGCTTATCTTGGTATATGGTGTAAAAAGTAGGTGCATGCCTAGTTTCTGCCAGACTACTTTCCAGTTTTTCCAATAATCTTTGTTGAATATTGAGTTTTTGCCCCAATAGTTGGGATCTTTGGGTTTATCAAGCACTAGACTACCATGTCATTTGCTTCGACATACTTGTACACCTAATCTATTCTTCTCTATTTCTTATCCAGTACCAAATTATTTTGATGATTGCAGCTTTGTAATATAGTTTGAGATCAGGTACTGGTAGATGCTTTTCCTTCCCTTTTTATTTTTTCATTGATACTCTTGATATTCTCAACCTTTTGTTCCTCCAGATGAATTTTGTTATTGTTTTTGAACTCTACAAAGTAATCCTTTGGTCATTTGATTGTTATGATACTACATTATTAAATTAATTTAGGTAGAATTATAATTTTTGTTATATTGACTCAGCCTATCAATGAGCAATTAGTATTTTCCAATTATTTAGATCTGCTTTTATATCTATAAAAAGTATTTTGTAATTTTGTTGGTATAGCTCCTGTGTGTTTTGGCAGGAAGACTCCAAAGTGTTTTATAATGCTCGTAGTTATTTTAAATGGAATTTCTCTATCTCTTCCAATGGATTTTGTTGGTAACATACAGAAATGCTTGTAATTTGTATGGATCTAATTTACATTCTGCAACTTTAATAAAGTTGTTAATTGTTTCAATTAGTTTTTTAGCTGGCTCTCTAGGGTTCTCTAGGTAAACCATTATATTATCCGAGAAAAGTAATAGTTTTGTTTCTTCATTGCCTATTCTTATTCCTTTCATTTCTAGTATAGTAATGGTGATAATAGAAATCCTTGCTTCATCCCTGATATTATTAGAAATGCTTATGGTTTATCTCCATCACAGATATTTATGGCTCTTGGTTCTAGTTAGATACTACCTCTTTTTTTTTTAAAGTAGTGTTTGTTCCTATGTTTTCTAGTGTTTCTAGGAATAGGTGTATTTTATCAAAAGCTTTTTCTGCATCTATTGAAATAATTGTATAATTTGTGTTGCTTTTGTTATTAATATGTCAAATCTGTTTATTGTCCCCTAATATTGAACCAGTCCTGCATTCCTAGTATAAATCTATCCTAGTCATACTGTATGATCTTTCTGATTTATTGCTGTAGTGTCCATGATAATATTTTATTTAAAATTTTTGCATCAATATTCATTAGGGAAGTTAGTCTTTGGTTTTCCTTTTCTGTTTTGACTGCCCCTGCTTTAGGCATCAAGATCTTGATTGTGTCATATAAGGAATTTGGTAGGACACCTTCTTTACCTACTTTTTTTCAAACAATTTGTGTAGAATTGGAATTAATTATTCTTTAAATGTTTGGTAAAATCACTTGTAAATCCATCTGATCCTGGATTTTTTTTTTCTTAAGAGTTCATTTATAGCTTGTTCAATTTTTTTTTTTCTAAGATAGGGTTATTTAAGTATTCTATTTCTTGCTCTGTTAATTAGGGTAATTCATGGTTTCATAAATATTCGTCTATTTCATTTAGGTTGTCCATTTTGTTGACATATAGTTGGGCAAAATAGTACCTAATAATAATTTTTATTAATTTTACATTGTGAAATCACCTTTTTTATTTTTGATACTGGTAGTTTTTAAAAATCAAATTAGCTAATGATTGTCTATTCCCCATCTTCTCCTCTCCCCCCAAAAACCCCAGTTCCTGGTTTTATTTTTTTATTTTCAATTTTGTTAATCTTTTTTTTTATTTTCAAAATTTCTAGTTTTCTGTTTAACTGGGGATTTTTAGTTTGTTAATTTTCTAGGGTTTTTTTTTAGTTGAATGCCCAATTTGCTGATCTGATCTTTCTCTTTTACTGATGAAAGCTTTTAGAAATGTAATTTTTCCCTTATGTACTACTTTGTTGCATCCCACAAGTTTTGCTATGTTATCTCTGTTTTAATTGTCTTTAATGAAATTATCAATTATTTGTGTGATTTGTTCTTAGACCCACTCATTTTTTTAATTAAATTATTTCATTTATTTCCAATTAATTTTAATTTTTGCTTCAAAGGCTGCTTATTGAATGTAGTTTCTGTTGCATTATGATCAGTAAAGGATGCATTTAATATTTCTGCTTTTCTAGATTTATTTGTGAGGTTTTTAATGCCCAAATACATAGTCAATTTTTGTGAAGGTGCTACACACAGCTGAGAAAATGTATACTCCTTTCTATTCCCTTTTAGTATTTTCCTGAGGTCTATCATATCTAACTTTTCTAAAATTCTATTCAGAATTTCTTGGTTTTGTTGTTGTTGTTGTTGTTGTTGTTGTTAGAGTTATCTAAGTCTAAGAGGGATAAATTGAGGTCTGTTATAGTTTTGCTATTTCCAATGAAACTCATTTAGCTTTGCCTTTAAGAATTTAAATGTTATGCTATTTTAAAAAAATATATATATGATATATGTTCACTACTAATGTTAATTCATTGTCTATGGTACCTTTTAGTAAAAATTTTTTAAATTTGGTCTACTTTTTCTTTTGCTTTGTCTGAGATCATGATTGCTATCCTTGCCTTTATCCCTACCCCAGAGATACTACTCCAGCCCCTTATTTTAATTCTGTGTCTATATTTCTGTTTCAAGTGTGTTTCTTGTAAACAACATATTGTTGGCTTCTGTTTTCTAATCCAATCCTCTTCCATTTTATGAATAAGTTCATCCCATTCACATTCACAGTTATGAATGCTAACTATGCATTACCCTCTTTCCTATTCTCAATTACTTTTCCTCTCTTTATTCCCCCTGCCTTCTCTTTCAGAGTCTGTTTTGCTTCTGACTAATGCCTGCCTTAATCTACCCTTCTCTCAGACTACTTGGCCACTCCTAGATCCCTCTCACAGTCTTCCTGTATGTAAAATCCTTCTGGCCTCCTTTAAGGTGCTCAGATTCTTTAAAATCTGGCCCGCTTGCATTAGCAATACAAATGCTGAGATTCTTAAAGTCTAACCAAGGCTTAAATTCTTAAGATCTGGCTCGAGATACCAATGCATAGATTCCTTAAGAATCTAGCCAAGGATTCTTTAAATCTCACCCACCCCCACCCCACCTCCCCCATTGATGTTTTAATAAAACCTATCTTTGACTAAAAGAGGGCTTGGGTTGAATTCATTTGGGGAGGACCCAGATATAGTGATTTTGGGGTCCAGCACCCCTAAACCTCTAAACCTCAACAAAACCTCACAAGATATCTTGGGGTTTATGGGCTAGATTTCTTTTTTAATGCTTTAAACCTAAATCACTCTGACTCTCACTGATTGGCCAACAATAGAACCCAGCCCAAGACTATCTTGGTCATTGTTTGGGTTCTGACGGCTCAGAGTAAATTTAAAGAGCAGTTGTTTCTATTTTGGTCAGAAACCCTGAGACTCTTCCCCTGCCAGGTTGATTTTTTTTTTTAACTAGGTAAAAGAGGCTTTTTTCCCCCTTATTTCTTACCTAGCCTTAATCACTGAATGGGCCTTGCCTCAGACAAGGACTGGGAAAGACCTTAGCATAGGAAGACCAGCGTCTCCCACTGCATCCAGGGCCATTTCTAGTTGTCCTAATCTTGCCACTGGACCCAGATGGCTAAAGAGGAGAGAGTTAGGCTGGTGTCTTTGCACAGCCCTGCCTCACTTCAATTCACTTGCAAGTTGTGACATCATCTTCCTGATGTCATGGTCCTCTTCGAGAAGAAAGGACAAACAACAACAAGTTCAGGGAATTCCCTGGGATCTCTTTCTGCCCTGGTATGTCCTGCCCTAGTGTCCTGTCTCAGGTCTCTTTCAATTCCTGGGCATTCCAAAATGTTTCTACAGTATCCACAGATCTCAATGTCTGTCTCCCTAAGCCATCCCTGGATGGGAAAATGATTTACTGTGACTTTTTCTTGGATTTCCTGACAAGAATTCAGTCTTGTACATTTTCTAGATCATTGTCGAAAAGGGTTTGTGGAGACTTTGCTTTCTGGCTCAAAAATATCTGGGCAGTTTTTAAGATTTCGTAAAATATAATGTCTAGATTTTTTTATTCACAGATTTCAGATATGATTCTTAAATTTTTTCCCTCAATCTGTTTTCTGAGTCAGTTATTTTTGCTATGAGATGTCTTATGTTTTCGCCTATTTTTCAGTCTTCTAACTGTTTTAGCATTTTCTGTTGCCTCATAAACTCATTAATTTCTGTTTGATTTATTCTAATTTTCAGGACATCTGTTCCTTGGCCAAGGTTTTCTATCTCTTCTGCCAATCTGTTAATTCCCTTTCCAATTCTTTCTTCCATGGCTGTCATTTCTTTTCCAATTTTTTCTTTGAATGTTCCCATTTCATTTATAGAAATATCTTAACTCTTAAAAAAATAAAACTTTTCTGAGTGAAATGAGCAGAACCAGGAGAACATTGTATACAGTAACAACCACATTGTGTGATGACTGACTTTGATAGACTTCTTCTTGGCAATACAAAGATCTAAGACATCTCCAAAAGTTTCATGATGGAAAATGGTATCCACATTCAGATAAGAGCTATGGAGTTTGAATGCAGATTGAAGCATACTATTTGCTCTTTTTTTTCTTCTCTTTTGTTTTGTTTCTTCTTTCTTGTGGTTCCTCCTATTGGTTCTAGTTCTTCTTTACAACATGACTAATGTGAAAATATGTTTAGTAGGAATGTATATGTAGAGCCTGTATCAAATTGCACACAATCTTGGGGAGGGAGGAGGAAAAATTTAAAACTCAAAAGCTTATGGAAGTGAATGTTAAAAACTAAAAATAAATTAATTATTAAAAATAAAACAAACTTTTGCTTCATCTCTTCTGGGAATTCTAGTCGAATTTGTGTCCAAGCTGTGTACTATGAGGTCTTCCTTAGAGATATTTTAGAGGGAGGAAGGAAGGGATGGGGGAGGGAGAGAAGGAAGGAAGAAAGGAAGGAAGGAAGGAAAGAAGGAAAGAAGGAAGGGAGAGAGGGAGAGAAGGGAGAGAAAGAGTCAGACTACAGCACCACCCATCCCCAGGAAACCTGATGAAATGAATTTAGGGATCAGGGTGGAGAGTGGCTAAGAAATCCTCAGTGGTTACTGGTTTATGGAGTTAAATCTAACAAGTGTGAACAGACTCCAACAATTTGCTAATCGCAGCAATTTGAGATGCTGTATTTCACAATCACTGAAGCTGGTGAAATTTTATAGTGTGCAGGTAGGGTTCCAGGGAATTGTGCATTGTAAATAAACGAGCAGACAGTGCCAGAAGCTTAGCCAATGCAAAATTCCACCCCTCAGTTCCTTATCCCCTACCTCCATTCCTCTTACCTCCTATTACAACTGGGGCTGGAGGCAATATATAGAATTCCAAGACTATAGACTACAGATCTAACTGGCCTTAGTCTCATACAGACCAGCCCTCTGAGCCTATTCTCAGGCCAAGGCCTTCAAGGATCTAGAGCAAGGGTGGGGAACCTTCAGCCTTGAGGCCACATGTGGCCTTCTAGGTCTTCAAGTGCAATCCTTTGACTGAATCCAAACTTCACAGAACAAATCCCCTTAATAAAAGGATGTGTTCCATAAAACTTGGATTCAGTCAAAATGCCGCACCCAAGAACCTAGAAGGCCACATGTGGCCTTGAGGCCGAAGGTTCCCCACCCCTGACCTAGAGGTTGGTGTTAACCACACAACTTCTCTATCTAGATCAGCTTCATTAGTCTGCAAAGCAGCAGATGAAACAGCCAGATGAAACATCTGGCCTGAGGCTGGACAGCAAAAAAATCACAGCTCCTGCCAGTTGTGTGCTGGTGGCAAATATTTAACAACTGGTTCTCATAGTGAGCAAGATGCACTTTTAAGTTTAATCTGTATTATTAATGTTTTTCCATCACTTTCTTAGGTCTAGACATCAGCAAAACAATAAATCAAGCCCAATTTGTAGCATTTGCTGAAGTGCAATTGCTCACACTGAAAATTTGATTATTGGCTCTCATATATGAGCCTCAGGTAGACACTTCCATGTACTCCATTCAGAAAGATCAGATTAGGCAAAAGGGGAGGTTCAAGGAGTGACATCACACTTGATATTAAGAAGGTAAATTTGCAATGAAATCCATGAGGCTCTAGAAGCAAGAAGAGTGGGGTAGATATTTATTAAATGAAAATTAATGACAAGAAAAATAGAAGTGATATTGTCATTGGAGTATCCTATAGACTACCTGAGCAGAAAGAGGAAATAGATAAGAATTTAAGGAACAAGATCATAAACTTGGCACAGAAGTATGATCTAGCATTGATGGGGGACTTCAATTATCTAGACATCTACTGGTGCCCTCTCTGCCAAAAACAAAACAGCTAATATTTCTTGGCTTGTCTTAATAATAATTTCATCCCTCAAAGGCAGGAGCAATGAATGAAGGGAACTGCTATTCTGTATCTGAATCTCACCAACAAGGAAAAAAATTGGTTGCTGGGGTGAAAATAATGAGAACTTTGTAAAGTAGAATTCCATTTAAGAAGTTGAAAAATGCTTAGTTCTGTTTCCCTTGTTACAAAAGAGCCTCCCTGAGTGACCACATATAGACTTAGAAAACCACAAATTAGCATTATGTTGTACTGTATTTTTATTTATTTTGTTAAACATTTCCCCATCACATTTTCATCTGATTCCCCTGCAAAACTTAGAAGTGCAGACCATGGGTTTATCAGGTCTGTTAAGAGACCAGTGGAAATCCACTGAGAACTCTTCAACCTACTTAGATTAAAACTACCTGTGTATAACCTCAGTCCCACAAACCTTGAGACTGGGGATACACATGCATAGAAAAGATGGAAATAAAGCCACCAGGTTGTGCTGCTTGCCACTAACTTGATCCTTTTCAATAGGAAGGATCAGGACTTGATCAAGTTCCACAGTTACCCTGATGAATGAATTCACTGGGAAATTGACAAGCTCTCTATGGTTCTCAGAGAGTAGATGACTTTCTATCCCACAGCTCCATCTCTCTCTTAGTGGCTTAGTCTAAGGGGTGTGGTGATGGTGGAATTACCCAATCATAATTGGCTCCCAAGCTCCAATCCTACTTGCAAAACCCTCACTCTTCACTGAACTTATGTTTCACTGATCCTTAGTCATATGACCATGACAGAAACGAAATCATTCTCCACTGGAACAGACAGAACATATTTAACTATAATAGGTTTACTCTTTGCATAGAAACAACAAAACACTCACCAGTCATTAAAGAAACATTTATTAAACACCTACTGTGTGCCATGCACCGTGCTAAGCCCTGGAGATCCAAAGGTAAAAGACAGTCCCTGCTCTAAAGGAGCTCACAATCTAATGGGGGAGACAATATGCAAAGGACTATATAATATGTAAACAAGCTATACACAGGATAGAATGGAAATAAGCAACAAAGGGAAGGCACTAGCATTAAGAGGGGTTGGGGAAAACTTCCTGTAGAAGGTGGGATTTTAGATGAGACTTGAAGGAAACCAAGGAAACCAGGAGGCAGAGAGAAGCGAGAACATTCCAGGCATGGGGTGAAAATGTTCCGAGTCAGGAGACAGAGTTTGAGGAACAGCAAGGAAGCCAGTGTCACTGGATCAAAGAGTATATGGGGGTAAGGGGTGGGCAAGGTTATAAAGGGCTTTGAACTCCAAACAGAGGATTTTATATTTGATCTTGGAGGTGATAGAGAGCCACTAGAGTTTGAGGGTGTGTTTGTTTTGAGGAGCGTGAGCAGACCTAAGGTTTAGGAAGCTTACTACTATGTGGTAGTGAAGAGGTGTAGAGGTTTTGGGGTGCTCCCAGATGCACAGAAGCACCCCAAGATCATGATGCCAGGTCTGCCTGAATGAATTCAACCCAAATCTTCTTCCAACCAGAGAAAAAGTTTATTAAAGATAAATCACATATAGGCCAGGTGACGCTGGTGGCATGAGAAAACCTCAGCCTCTGGGCTTGAGAGATTCTCAGTGTCTAAATGGGGGATAAGGTGGATCTTAAATACACTAAAGTAACTTTGGGTGGCCAGAGGAAGGGGGATTGGTTGGGTCCATTTGGAAGGTAATAAACAATGAGAATAGATAATGAAGGGAGCTGAAAGGTAGAAGTTTGCTTTCAAAGGGAGATAGAGAGAGTAGATAAGGAACCTAAAAGTTTTAAGGGTTTTCTGGGACAGGTAGACAAACTTCTTTTTAGGGCTAGGGGTAAAGGTGTATTTGAATAAGCTTTCAAAGAGAGATAAAGTGAGTCTACAAGGAATCTAAAAGTTTTAAGGGTCTTCTGGGGTCTGTAAACAAAGGAGCCAAATTCCTTTGGCGAAAAGGGGCAAAGGGAAAAGGGACAAAGATCTTGGCTTCTGAAACTGAATGAAACCCTGATCAGTAGTACACCCATGATTTCTCCTAGGCCCAGGTACCCCCTGACTGAACACAAGTTGCTTTAAAACCAAGAGTTATAGAGAAAACACAGTTTGGTTTATTTGGTTTTCCATGGCCAATCCTCTTACAAATAGGCACCTGGTGGCTGATAATTGGGAAAACTAGATAGTAGTTCAGGAAACAGACCAGTGTCTCACACCATACATCATAAATAATGTGCTAACAATATAAAAAAAATTTAAAGCACAAAATAAATGTAAGAAAGGAAATTATATTTCACAAGTGTAGACAAGGGATAAATTCTTAACATAGTTTAACTTAGAGGAAATATTGTAAAAGAGATATATTAATTTGATTATATAAGAAACTAAGTCCTCCACACACATTATATGTGTGTGTAATTAGATACTACCATCCCCCAAAGCTGTTATTTTATATATTTCCTTGAATGCACAGTAAAACTTCTAGAAAACTGTTAATACCTGTTGTCTCCATTTCTTCTCTCACTCTCTCATTTTATTTTGAATGCAATAAACAAATAAAATGAGCATTTGCATATACAAAGTAGGACTAAAAAAAAGGATTGCACATGAAGCTGGATATCTCTATTATGTTCATCTTTTTTTTCTTTTATGAACATAATAAATTCAACATGTAGCTTTCAAAACTGTTCTGCTTATCAGAGTTTCTTTCTGGCCTTCCTTTTGTACTCTTCTATGCACTTTTAAGAAAAGCTTGTTAGCCTTTCTTTCTTTCCTTTTTTTTTCTTTTGGCAACCCTATTACACTACCCTCATTGAAATTTAAAAAAAAAAATTTTAAAGTTATGACAAATATGCATAGTCAAACAAAACAAAACCTCTGATTAGCTGTGTCCAAAAATGCATGTCTCCTTTTGTATATTGAGTCCATGACTTCAGGTGATGGGTATCCTACTTCATCACTGGTCCTCTGGAATCAGAGTTGGTCAGTAAATTGATTATTGTATAAGTGGTTCTGCTCACTTGACTCTGCATTAGTTCATCCAAGTCTTACCAAGTTTCTCTGAACCCATTTCCTTTGTCATCTCTTTGGTGCAATAATATACCATTATATTCATAGTCCATAATTTGTGTAGATATTCCCCATTTCCAGTTCTTTGCTATTACAAAAGAATTGCTATATTTTTTAACATGTGTATTGTTTTCCTCTTTGTTTGATCTCATAGCCCTAGTAATGGTATCAGTGGATCAAACAGTAGATAACTGGTTTAATGACTTTTTTTGTATAGTTCCAAGCTGTTTTTCCAAAATACCTAGAACAGGGGTGGGGAACCTGAGGCCTTGAGGCCACATGTGGCCTTCTAGATCCCTGGGTGTGGCGTTTTGATTGAGTACAAGTTTTACAGAACAAATCCTTTTATTAAGGGGATTTGTTCTGTGAAGTTTGGATTTAGTCAAAGGGCTGAACCCAAGGACCTAGAAGGCCACATGTGGCCTGGAGGTCTCAGGTTCCCCACTCCTGGCCTAGAACAATCCACAAATCCACCAACAGTGCATTAGTGAGCCCTTTTTTCCTGTAGCCTTTCCCAAAGACTATTATTTTAAATTGTCATCTTTATCAACCTGATTAGGTGTGAAATGAAACCCCAGAATTGCCTAAATCTGTATTTCTCTAATTATTAGTAATTTAGAGCATTTTTTTCACATAGCTGTTAATATCTTGAATGTCTTTCTTTGCTTCTCAGCCTTTTGTAATTGGGTTTCCAAACTCATTACTCTACTGAAAATGCTCTCTCCAAAGTTGCCAATGATCTTTTTTTAATTAAATGTTTTATTTTTTCTCCCTTCCTCCTCCACACTCCCATCACTGAAAAACAAAAAAAACAAAAATAAAACCATTCTAACAAATAAACATAGTCAAGCAAAATGAATTCCCATATTGGCCATGTCTCAAAATGTGTGTCTCAATCAGGAAGTGAATAGCATTTGTCATTAGTCTTCTCTGGAATCATGATGGACCAGAGTCCTTAGAACTTCCAGAACTGTTCATTATTACAACATTGATGTCATGGGGTAAATTGTTCTGGTTTTAATCATTTCACTCTGTCTCAGTCAATACGTGTCTTCCCAGCTTTCCCTAAAAACCATCTCCATCATTTCTTAGAGCACAAAAGTATTTCTTTGTATTCATATACTATAATTTGGTTAGCTGTTCTCCAGTTGATGGACAGTCCCTTAGTTTCTATTTCTTTGCAAATATTTTTTTTTCACATGTAAGTCCTTGTCCTCTTTCTTTGATCTCTTTAAAGTATAAGCTGAATACTGAGATTGCTGGATCAAAGGATATGTACAGTTTAATAACTTTATGGACATAATTCCCAATTGCTATCTAGAATGGCTGTAATGATCTCTTAATGATCAAGTCTAGTGGTCTTTTCTCAATCCTCATCCTTCTTGAACTTTGCAGCTTCTTCAACTTTGACACTATTGACCACCCTTTCCTCCTGAATATTCTCATCTCTCTGGACTATCATGACACTTCTCTCCTGATTCTCTTCCCAACTGTCTAACCACTCCTCCTCAGTCTCCTTTGTTGTCTGATCATCCATATGCTTCCTAAATATACGTGAACTCCGAGGCTTTATCCTGGATCATCTTCTATTGCCTCTCTACACTCTTAGCAAGCAGATCAGCTCCCATGGGTTTAATTATCATCTCTATACAATGACCCCAAATCTACATATATTTAGTCCTAGCCTCTCTACTGAGTGCCACATCTCTAGCTGCCTACTGGAAATCTTTTAGGCATCTCGAATTCAATTTGTCAAAAACTGAATTAATTATAATTTCTCCCTGAACACTGTTTATGAGTAATCCTACTAGAAACTCCAACTGTTCACCATTACTCATAGAACCCTGTGGAGAGATATAGCCATCCATCCTTTGAAAACTTGGCCCACCAGTGTGAATGGGAGTTGGGAAGTGATCCCGGAAGAGGTACTGACATACTCTTCCTGGTTATTTGCTAGTAAGAAAATAAACTCTTTCCCCCACCAATCTCCTTTCTCATCTTCATTTTTATTAGTAGTATGTATGGAGGGATGATTGAAGTTTGAACTATCTGACATAGATGAGCAACAACAAAGATTATTAATGTTTAGACCAAAATCAGAAGGTAATCATGATGAAACTATAGAACCCTACAACCGAGGAATTTCCACCCTTGTGAACTTTTAATAGTGTGAACCCGGGGCAGCTAGGTGGCACAGTGGATAGAGCTCTGGCCTTTGTAATCAGGAGGATATGAGTTCAAATCCAGTCTCAGATACATGACACTTACTAGCTGTGTGAGCCTGGGTAAGTCACTTAACCCCAATTGCCTCACCAAAAAAACCAAAAAAACCCCCAAAACCCACGTTCAATAGTGTGAACCCCCTGGGATGATATAAACAGTGGGCCTGACCAGGGGCAAGGAAGAGACTAACTACTTGTGGTCCTGTCCAGACTTAGGGTTTCAGGACTTTCCATCTGTGGTAGGAAACTGAATCGGTTTGGGGTCACAGAGATCCTAAATTATGAGAAACACAGGACTTAGAACAGAGTAGAACCTTAAAGATCACCTAATCTAGTCCACCCACCTCATTTTATATGAAAAAGCTGAGACCCAGAGAAAGGAAGTTCGAGGTCTACAAACGAGCTTTGTAATTTTCCAAACAATGTTAAAGTATGGTGCAAACCTTGAAGTGCTATATAAATGTTAGCAAGTATTGTTTCCCAATAAAATAATATTACTATAATATTATTGGGAAATAATAAAAGCTAACATTTATAAGCACCTTAAGATTTGGATCCCCACCCTGCTGCTTAAGAAATAATATATGCAAAGCATTATACAAACCTTAAAGTACTATGTAAACATTAGCCATTATTTCCTGTTTGCATATTTCCCAATATTATGCAAACCTTAAAGCAATACGTGTTAACAAATATTCTTTCCTGATAATACAGGATTACATTATTAAAATTTTTATGTATTTTTTTCCAATAATGCTATTTAGTTGATAATAGCTAACACAATACTTTTGCCTAATACTGAGAAATAATAATAGCCAGTATGTATATAAGGCTTCAAGGTCTGTAAGCGTTTTACACAGATTGAAGTTCCTTGAGGGCACAGACTGCCTTTACCTCTTCTTGTATCCTCAGCGCTTAGCCAGTTAATAAATGTTTATTAAATTAAATTGAGTATCTCCTTTGAGGCGGGCTGGTAAGCAGCTGGGTGAAGAACCAGACTTAGCTCTCGGAGGAATCCCGTGATTTTTGCAATAAACCAGGGCTCTCAGTTGTCAGCACGATGATGATATAGTGGCTGGACGCTTTGGAACGTTTCCTCTTTTTCAGTCGGACATTCATCATCTAATAGAGAGGCTTAGGGCTGACGGTTGTACCTGCGCCCTGGGG
>NW_020954610.1:50653164-50682156 GCF_900497805.2 Vombatus ursinus | reverse complement strand
GCAAGCCCTCCATTCATTCAATAACCCAGACCGCGAGCCCCCGCAGACCCCGCCTTCTCCGCCCAAGACCGCCTCCCGGCCCTCTCCATTGGCGGTCTCCGCCCACGCGCTCCTGATTGGTGGAGCCGCACTCCATTAGCGCCGTACGTCAAAGCTGGCGGGAGAGTGTGGTTGGAGCCATGGCGTCTGACGCTCTCTTTGCCGGCTCGGGCCGGGGCCCGGGCCCGAGCCCCTCAGTGCGGCTCCCCACGGCGCCCCCGCTGAAGCTGCTGGCCGGGCAGCTGCGGCGCTTTGCCGTAGGCGGGCCCGGGGCCTGGCAGCTGGTCCGGGAGCCGGAGGGCCGAGCTCCGCTGGAGCTGGCGGCCGTGTGGATGCAGGGCCGAGTGGTGGAAGCGGCGGAGTGGGGCGGCTGGGCGCGGCTGCGGGACCCGAGCGGCTCTTTCACCGTGCGGGGCCTGGAGCGCGTTCCCCAGGGGAAGCCCTGCCTGGCTCCAGGTAACCGCCCCGCCCCTCTGGCCCCGCCCCCTTCTCGGCGGTGGTCACGCCTCCATTTAGTCCCGCCCCTAATCAACATTGATCACGCCCCCTATGGCCCCGCCCCCAGCCTGACCTTCCGCGGTCCCCGGTGTGCGCTAGACTTGGCCACGTGGAGCCAAGGATTGAGCCAAAGACCTGCGTTAGGAAGGCTTCAGTTCAGGTGCAGCGTTCTATACTTACTTGCTGTGTGGCCCCGGGCAAGTCACTTAACCTCTCTGAACCTCAGGTTCCTCTTCTGCAAAATTAAGGAATTGGGCTCAATAACCTTTAAGATGGCCCATTACAATGCCAAATTTATAAATCTATAAACGGATCTCCAAGTTCTGGAGCCGGTGTTAAGGAGGGCTGGGTTTTAACCTTGGCTTGAAGCTTTCTATGTTGTGTTGGCCTCTGCTAATCACCTAACCTCTCTGAGGCTTAGTTTCCTTATCAATAAAATGAGAGTGAGTGGACTCAGTGACCGTTAAGACCCTTTCCCGGGCCAAATTTATGAACCTGGGTCCATGCATCTGGATGCATGCTTTGGAGTAAAGTGCAGGGACTGGAATGAGGGAAGCCTGGATTTTAATGTACCCCTTGGTCTTGGGCAAGTTGTGAGGTTCTACAAGATCATATAGGCAAAAGCACTTGTCTAACATGTTGGTTGCAATTGTTCTTATAAGGTGGAAGGGAACTTAAGCGTCTTCCTATGATGTGGTGGAAATAATGCTCCATCTGAATCCAAGAGGAACTCAGTTCAAATCCCACATCTGTCAGGGTGTGACCCTGGGGGACTTCTAAGGTCCTTTCCAATTCTTCATCTATGATTCTGTGACTTGTTGGGCCTCAGTTTCCTTCCAGCTCTAAATCAATGAGCCCCTTTATTTCACTAATGAGAAAGGCCCAGAAGGGAAATAATTTATATTCAAAGAGGAAAGAGATGGAACTAGAACTCTGTTCTCTTGAACCTCCCTCCCCTCTGTCCAGGCCATTCATAGGATTAAAAGATTTAAAACTAAAAAGACTTTCTTTTTTTAATGGACAGAGGTACATAAATATGAAATCATTTTACTTCCTAAAAGCTAAACCTATTTTATACAAATTCTACCAGGACAGATTGACAGTAAACAGATTGTGTATCATTCGTCATTGGAGAAATTCAGTGATTGAATCTAAACTAACAACAAACCAACTTTTCAGTTATGTGATTGATTTTTAATAGTTAATACACTTAAGGCCACTCTTTATAGAATAAAAGAATTTTTTTTCAAGATTTATTTTTGTTTTCTAAGTACTTGGTTTTTCTCTAATATACTCTTAAAATAACCCATGGGAATCAGGATTTCATCAGCAAACAGATAAAGTGAAAAACAAACCAAAAATAATCAAAGAAACATTAATCTTCAAAATAACACCCTTGTAATAACACCTTGCAACTGCATAGCATAAATGGCTTGATTAAAAGGGTACAAATTTTGACCATCCTCTTTGCTTTCCTTGGAGCCTCAGATGTTTTTTGGGTTTGTATGCAATCTATCTTAGAGTTACTGCTCTTGATTGCTTATAAATAACTACTCTTGCCCCCAAAGCCAGGGGAGCTTATAGTCATACTCAATCTCCAGCAATTCTCCAGGGAATTCCATTTGGGCTCTTTCTCCCTTATTTAGAAACTTGCTGCTTGCCAGTTGTTCGGGTCTATCTATTTTTGAGACAGCCAGGTATTGAAGTGGATGGAGTTTCAGTCCTTGAGTTAGGAAGACTCACCGTCATGAGTTCAAATCTGGCCCCAAGCACTTATTATCAGTGTGACCTTGAGCTAGTCACTTAACCCAGTTTGCTTCAGTTTCCCCATCAGTAAAATAAGCTGGAGCAAGAAATGTCAAACCCCTCCAGTATCTTTGCCAAGAAAACCCCAAATAGGGTCACAAAGAGTCAGACATGACTGGGGGAAAAAGAAAGACTCAATAACAACCTTTTGTTTGCATCACTTTTTCCCTGGGGCAACCTTCTTCTCCTGAGAGTGCCCAAGGCCCCTATCAAAGCCTCTGCTTTTTAACAGCTTGATAGCTGTCAGTTGAGAGCTTCTCTCTCTGTCTTCCTGTTTGACTTCTCTCTTCTCTGGGTCATCAATCATTCTACTTCACAACTCCAAATCATGCAAAAAGTACGGCAGATGTAGATTTAGAATTTTTGAACGCCTCTTGGGAGACTAGGGTGTTATGGCCTAAGTGGAGAACCTACCACCTGTGGTAGGGTCAAGAAAAGAGAACCTAAGACTGAATCTACCTGGATTTTTTTGATCATAGCCTTAGGGACAAGAATATAAATCAGTCCTGGAGGATGGAGATAATGTGATAAAACAAAAAACAAAAACAGAAGCTCTATGGCATGTATCAAGGCCTGGCAGCTTGCCTGTCCTTCATGCTGTTTGGGGTTTTTTACACAATTGAGTTTTGTGTGGTTTAGATCAGCCAAGTTTTGCTTTCAAGGAGGACCACTTCTCTGAGGAATTGGGAAGAGGGTAGTGGTTAATATGTCATTAGATCATTAATATGGCAGACTGCCCTCTTGTTGATTTATTTTAGTTTGCCCAGTGAGTGGTCTGGGATTAAGTGGAAGGTGGCAGGATATCAGTTTTGTGCAATCTGGACCAGAATGGTGCTGCCTGCCAAGCTTTTTTTGGCATTGTCAAAGGAAAATTGGATTTGCTCTCTGTGGATCCGTCAGGGAAGTTTACCCTACGCCCTGCAAAGATGAAGATTGTCCCATCTGCAGAGACCACGGGTTGGTTCTTCTCTTCTAAGGCTATTCCACGGCTGTCAGTAAAGGAGCATTATATTAGATGACATGGATTTTCTTCTACTTTCATAAGATCCCATCTAATTCTAATGTATACCTTAATAGTCAAAGTCTTTTTCATCATAGCATGTCATTATTTGCATGAGGATTGACTATTAGGGTTTTGTTTTTAATTTGGAACTAAAGATACTGACATTGTCCAGCTGCGTTTTCTTCCTAGGCTCCTCTACACCCACCTCCTTCCTAATAATAATAATAGCCAGCATTTGTATACTGCTTTTAGGTTTGCAAGTGCTTTACATATCTTATATTACTTCATTGCTTTGATTACCCTCTGCTTTGGAATTTTGATCTCTACTATTTCTTCATCTTTTTTTTCTATGTCTAGTGCTAAGTATTTACTTTGTCGATCTAGGGTAGTTACATTCTTTGAAGAATCAGAACCTTGTTTGCTTCAAAATTTAATTGATTTATTTGGTAACTATATTTACTTTTTTTTTTGGTTTTTTTTGGTCCTAGGAAAATATGTGATGGTGATGGGAGTCATTCAGACCTGCAACCCTGAACCTTGTCTTCAAGCTGTGAAGATGACAGATCTTTCTGAAAACCCTATACATGAAAGCATGTGGGAACTGGAAGTAGAAGATTTGTACAGGAATATTCCCTAAGTGCATTTTAATATGTAGTTTAAGCGAACTGGAATTATGAGTGTATTTTGGTACTTACACCTTTTGCATCTCCTGGGCCTGATTGGATTGGCTAGTTTGTGTTTCTCGAAAGTTCCCTAGAGCACTTGGGGTGAATAGGCTAGATATAGATAACTGGTTTACAGACACAGTGAGAATTTAGGACATTTTCATTCTGTGGCTATTTCAGCATATTCAACGCCAGGAGAAGCATCCATTCCCCCTGCTGAGAATGCTGTTGCTGATGGAAAGCAGATGTTTGCTGTGCTTTTTTGTTTTTGTTTTATTTTAAAAGCACACGAAAACCTCACACTGCATTTCCCAAATATTACAAGTGATGGTATTTTTCCATTACTGCAGAGACCCTGTTTTAGAATGCAGAATTTGAATCCCAGTCATTGGCTATGGTGATTAAAGTGTGGTTATGGTCAGGAAAACAGACTGTGTAAAAGGAATGACATCATGGCTCCGTTTATTCTCCATCAACGACTTCCAGATCCAGTTTGCAAGTCAAACGACATTTTTATAACTGCAGGGCACAAACGGCTGTCTGCAAAATACAGCTGTCTTTCCTCTTCAAACACCACTGGACCACTGAGCTTTCCCTTAGATAGGGGCGGTTGCTTCCTTCACTTGGATACTGTTGAAATGCTTGATGAAAGATGCTATAAAGAAGAGAGCTAACATCGAGATAGATATGTGTATGTGTTCAGGACTCAACTGAATTGTAGATGCTTCTTCATAGCTATGGACAGGAATTCTTGCGGGAACATCCTACTCCCTCTGCTTCTTATTCCATAAAAGAACAACAGTGTGGTTTTTATCTTGTAAATGTTGAGTTGTGTGTTTGTGTATTCATTCTCATACCTCATTTTTTCTTTCCTTTTTAAAATAAATTTTTACCAGGGCCTTTTGTTTTCACATTGCCTAATTTCCCCTCTACATCTGCTCTCCTTCCCTTCTCCCAGGGATCCATTCATTTATTTAATTTTCTTCTTTTAATTGTAAGCTCCAAGGGGATAGGAATTGTATTTTATACATAATGTAAAGGAATGGATGAATGAAAAAGCATTTAAATGTTTAAAAATGTGCCAAGTACTGTGATAAGTGCTGAAGATATCAATAAAAATATTGAGATAGTCCCTGTTCTTAAGGAGCTCCCATTTTAATTAAGGGAGATAACATGTAAAAGAATTTGGATGTGAAGCATGTGGAAAGACTCAAAAGTCCTCAGAGTTAAAGGGTAGTTTGTATATACGTTTTGACTTTGAATGAATGGGTGAATGGCAAGCACCTTTGGTCCTTAGGTTATGTTATAGAAGTAGATGCAGGTGACAGTAATGGGGGATATGGGGGTGTAGAGGCAGAGCAGATGGTGGGAAGGTCTGGTGGTCCATGAATGTTGACTCCCATCTCATCCAAGTCTTGTGAGCAAACATGAAGTCCTAGTCAAGACGGAAGGCAAGGAGGGAAAATAGCTGTCTGGAATGGGTTCTGGCATGGAGTTAGCCCAGAGAGGGAGAAAGGAGAGAAGGAATGGAGGAGGGGGAGGGTACAGTGTTAATGCTTTTTAAAAAAAATTAAAATTATTGTGACTTGTATTTTAAAGCTTAAGAGTTCTATTTTGTGGATCGGGAGACTGAAGAGCATCTACTTTATGCTTTGTGTTTTTTCGGTTTTAAGTTTGAAGACCTTTTAAAGTAAGATATGTATTTACATTTACCATTTGTCCTTAATCCCATCAGAATCTCTTAATGATGCTGTCTTTGGCATTAGTTCTACAGGACTGTGTTATAAGTGAGACAGTGTTATTACAAAATCTTTCTGGCATTTCCAGTAGTAAGCCCTTTGGATAAAGTTCATGTTGGGACCGGCCTTATATGCCAGGTCCCTTTCTATAGAGAGTAGTACTTGGATCCAGCCTGCCAATCAAGAAACTGGCTTTGGTTCCAGGTAGCAATACAAACTATAACATTTTGTTACTCAAATATAGCATATTTGGGCTAACCTGTTCTTACTTAATTCATGTAAATAATTTATTCACTTATGCAACAAGCATTCACCTTAGAAAACTGTTAATTGATCTATTGGTATTGTCTGGTTGGAGAGGAGGGGCTGGAGAAAGCAGAACATTGTGTGTATATCTGTTAGTTCAGATTTCATGCTATTCAGTGCTTGAAGCCTCAGCATAAATTGAACTATTGTGGTTTTCTGTGTATTAATAACTCTCACTGTTTTTGACTGGTGCTTCCTCCTATTGCAATAGTCAAATGAAAATGCAATTCCGGTATTTTGGTTTCATAGTGCCAAATCAGAGACAGTTTAGCATTCAGTGCCAGGCAAGGGTGAGCTTATGTGCTAAGGTAGAAAAGCTTCCCTTTTAAAATTAGATCTCCTCTAAGAACTGAGAATATGGAACTTAAGCCGTGACTTCACTTTCCTTGGAACTATTTTGCATAAGAAAAATAAATAAAATCCTAATATAGGTTTCTGAAAGGCTGATTTTGGATCACTGAGTTCCCGACTTCATTCTGCTGCAGTTTTATAAGCTGAGGTTTGACCACAAAATGCTTATGTATCTGGTAAAGTAGGAGGGGGGAAGAAATGACTACATATATTAGTATTTTTAGGGGTAGGCTAGTATACTGTATTTGTAATACAAATGTCTTTTCCAGCTTCTTCTCTTTTTATTCTTTAAGTCATATAGTAGCAGTCCAGGAAAGGCAAACACAGAATGAAGTGTTTCAGATATTGACTACATGGTTCTGAGATTTATCAGGCCACCAAATGTGTGAGGGCAAGTTATTGCTAAACCTCTAGGCAGTGGTCCAAATGTAGGGAACAGATGTTTATTTGTAGGAATATGGGGGAAAAAAAAAAGACCACACTTGGAGTCATACATTTTGGAGCCAGATTGTAGAGTCCTTTGCTTAGAGTAGGACACACCAGTTGAAATACAACAGTTAGATGGAAATATTTAGCCAGAAGACTAATGCTATTCTTGCATGGGGCTCAAAGTAACTTTTAAAGATAATACCTCAGTCTGTGATTTCATCAGACTCTCATTGCAGGTAGACCCCTCAGTACCACAGCTGAGGGTCGGGGTAGGATTAGATGAATAAAATCATCATCATAGCTAACTTTCCGAGGATGAACCTCTTTGAACTTAGCTTAGGTGCCAGACGTGCAATCTTTCATCAGGCTCTATGAAAAACACATTTAACTAATAACAAACTTTGGCCTAGGACACCTAGTGTATTCATTGAGCCTGGTGGTCCTAGGCGTGCTTGCTGCTGTGATTTTTAAGTTCAGTCACTGAAATGCTTTGGGAGAGAAAATTTTTAAAAGATGAAGGGGGGAAATGGAAGACAAAACAATAGGATTTATGTGTTTGGGGAAGAATCAGGAATTACATGGCCTTTTGAGAAGACTCACATGTTTTGGATTTAACCTATGAGAATTATTCAAACATTTCATTTTTAAAAGTTGCTAATGTAGGGGAAAGAAGAGGGATATTTTGGAAATGAGGGTGATATTTTAAAAAGCTATCCCTAAAAATTTTGAATTTGAAAAAAAAAGTTGCTAATGCTTTTATTTTAAAGTTGCTGATGTTTTCTTATGTGATAGTGCAATTATTTTGGTTTTGAAAGGGTGTCTAGATGCCTTAGGGCTTTTCTGTGGATTAGTGGTTTGAGCATTTAATCTTCTGTTGGCCTGTGCAGGAAAACTCATGGCTTTATTAACTTAGATGTTCATGCCACCTGCTGGTCAGTCTTTGGTATGTAGCCTGTAGTTATGTATAATACATAATGGAATTGCATAAAACTAAATTAAAAAAGCAGTAGAAAATTCTCTAATAAAATGTACATGAAGAGTTATAGAATGCTTCTACAATTACCCCTGGTGACAGCTGTTTTGCATATTATAGATAAGCAGGGGTGGGGAGTGGAGCCAAGTGTAAGAGATCTTTACTAAACGTTTCTAGGTTCCTTGATGAAATAGAAGTAAGGATGATTGTGAAATGTAAGAAAGAAGCGAAGAATGGAAAAGATGCAAGGAAGAAGAAACCATTCACTGGTTGATCCATCTGGCTTTCATTTTTTAATTTTTAAGCCATTGATTTCCATAGCAAAATCAAATATTTTATAGAGGAGATGAAAAATTATTTTTACAAGTGTTTTGAAGCAAGTGCTACCTAATTGATTATCCGGTGGGACCAGGAATTGAGGAAAGCTTACCTTATCATTAAATTACTATTAAATACTCTATTGTTGTTTAGTCATTTTCAGTTGTGTCTGACTCTTAGTGACCCCTGTTTGGGGGGTTTTCTTGGCAAAGATACTGGAGTGGTTTGCCATTTCCTTCTCCACTTCACTTTACAGATGAGGAAACTGAGGCTCACAGGGTTAAGTGACTTGCCCAGGGTCACACAGCTAGTAAGTATCTGAGGCTAGATTTGAACTCATGAAGATGAGTCTTCCTGATTCTAAGTCCCATGTTCTCTTACACCAAGTCCTTTTCTATAGAAGGTAGAATTTGAGTCAAAGTCATCTATTAAGAAATTCTCTTTAGTTTGAGATAGCAATGCAGCCTTAAATGTTTTGCTAGGCAGGTGTAGCAAATCCAGCATGATTTTGAATCAAGTAATTGTGCTTATCCCTTATATGGGAAGATAATGCCCCAGCAAAATTGGCATGCTGGAATTTATCTTCATTGACTGCAGATGTGCCCCTCCCCACCTCCTCCTGCAAGACCCAGTGTATCCTTAAACAGCCCTTTCAGTTCTCTAACCCATCTGGGCTTCCCAGTGTCTTCTCGGTTCTTTGCCTTCCCACTTCAGAGCAATTCAGGTTAGTACTGGATTGATTCCTTTCCCGGGGATCCCTTAGTGAAAACTAGTTTATCAGATCTACTAATCCCTTATAATAGGAATGATGAGTCAATGGTTTATTACTCCGGCGTGACATTTGCATTTTAACTTGTCCAATAGCTCCAAGGGAGTGACTAATGGTGGTAATTTTATGTGTATTGGGTTTTATTATTTCTCCAGTGGTTGGAATGGATTTGTATTGCTTTAACCTAGTCCACCTTGGCATATGGCAGGTAGGCTGTGGCTCTGAAACAGAACAGAAGAAAGTGGCCCCCAGATCTTGGCTTCATCCCCAACTAGCTTAATTAGTCTTGCTGGACTTTGAATGCAAAAGGTAAGTGTTGATGGGCAAATAAAATCTTGGGAAAACATTTTCAGCATCCAGCTAAAATTTAACTTAATCTATTACATATGTTTGTGCCTAAACTAGAGTGACTACTTGCTTTGTGTTCAGTGAGTAAAACCTAATTTAAAGTACCTTATCTTACTCACTCTAAGTCTATCAGAGTAGTATTGAAAAATACATTTTGGTGTTGGCTCACTCTCCTGAGAGTTATTGGTATCTTAATTGTATTATGATTGAGGGCTTTCAGTACCAAATTTGCTTGAAATCTTGTGAAATTATTTATGGGTAAAGGAGGAAAATTGGGCAATGTGAAGCAACGGGTCAGTTTTGCAAAAGTCCCAATATGGGGTTATAGTTAACTGAAAGGGGGGAAAAACTAACTATGTTGCTTCCAGCTGAACTTAAAATCCCTTTCATAATGCCTGCGTTTAGAGCATTCCCAAAGGATTCATTAAGACAAGATCAGCTTTCCAGGATGGTCATTGAAAAGAGTAAAAGAACCCAGTTTTTGTGTTACATAGCTGGGATTATGTAGGTTCATCTGCCAAACAATGTTTCCTCAGTCTTCTTAGATCTGAGCTGGAGATAAGCCAGGGTGCCTTCCTACTCACTGGATATCTTGGCCCTATCAAAGTGGTATTAGCTCTCCTAAATACTATTTGTGGAATTGGAGAGCTAAAAAGCTCAAGTACAGTTGTAGTTTGTGGAATATTGCTCATACAGACTATGCTGATGAGATTTTGTATATTTTTACACACACACACACACACACACACACACACACACACACACACACACACACACACACAGTACTTACACATACCAAGCAGATGGAATGTAACCTTGGTGGGGAAGACACTAGCATCCGGGCTGGGGCTCAGAAGATAGTGTTTGAGCCAGGGATTCTAAGAGAGAGAGCATTCCAAAGATGAAGTATAACCAGTGTGGAGGCACAGAGAAAGGAGAGACAGTATCGTGTGAGGATTGGCAAGTAGGCAGATGTAGCTGGACTGCAGAGTATGTGGCAAAGAATAACGTATAAATCAACTGGAATGACAGGAAGAGACCAGGTTATGAAAAGGTTTAAATGCCAAACAGTGGACTTTTTATTGAATCCTAGAAGAAAAAGGGAGCTATTGGAGTTTACTGATTTGCCATGGTCAGATTTGGCTTTAGGAAAATCTCTTTGCAGCTATGTGAAGGATGGATCAGAGTGGAGAGAGACAGTAGTCAAGGAGTCCAATTATAAGGCAATTGCAGTGGTCCAGGTGAGAGGTGATGATGGATTGAAATGCATTGACTATTTGAGAGTAGAGAGAAGGGCATGTATGCAACAGATGCTGTAGAGATAGAAATGACAAGATCCCTTTGCCTGTTTGTTCCATCCCTGGTAAAAAAATTAATTCTAGAAAACAATTCAGTAAATTCTAACCCCTTATTTTGTTTTGTTTTGTTTTCTCACTGAATTTCCATTCGAAGTAAATATATACAACAGAGAGGCAGATTCCTTGGTAAGATATCTGTCTAGACGGGCATTGGCCACATCATTTTTCCCGAGAAGGAGCTCAGAATCAGCAGAGAGGAGTATTACTCTGAAATCTCTGCAGGTGTTAGTCTCATTGCACTTGTCCCAAATCTGGCAGAAACAACATTGCCAACAAGAAAATGAGGATCCAATGGACTTGCTGGGTTTTGAGACGGCATCCTGAGGCGATAAAACAATTAGAATAGCGTGGGGTTTGGGGTTTCCTCTCTCTATCTCCACTTCCTTTCTATAGCCCAAAATGAGCTTCACAGGAAAAGACCTTTGAGATTCTCCATGTGGTGAATGGAATGGCATACTTGCATTGCCAACATCCTAGTTAAGTTAGCAAAATTCGTTGGATCCCCATTGCTACTGAGGCTAAGGTGGTAGGTTTGAATTATGAATGGGGGGGGGGGACTCCATTTTTAACTACTGACCTCAGTGAGCCATGTTACAGAAACATGATATTGGTCACATCTGGGAGCTTGGGGACAATTCTGGCTAAATAATTGCAAAATTTATCAGCAATAAAACTAATCAGAGCCTTTATCCTCTCTTTGGTAAGAGTATTGTCATCTTCACACACAAAGGGTAACTCATAATTGCCAAACAATGGAAGAACTCTTTAGAGCCTAATGTTGATCTGAGGATTAACTACAGTATTAGCATAATGAGGGAGAGGACTGTAACTGGCATTCTTTGTAGTCAAGTGAAATGGAGCATATTTATAATATGTTACAAATCATTAGCTTGGATATTAAACTGTCGCTATCACAGAAGGAAGAGGGCTTGGGGAGGGAGGGGTTACTCATCTGTAAAATGTGAATTCCAGAAGTTTTTAAAAGGTGAATTTAAGCCGATTGCCTTTGTCTCCCTTATCCTCCAACTGTTCAGTGTGCTCCAATTACTCACTACGGAACCTGGTTTTATTGCAGCTGTTTGTTTCATGTTGCCAAAGCCCTAGTGACAGCTCCAAAGGAATTTGCCCCTATGTGATTGGCAACCTTTTCTAGAGGTCTTGTTAGCATATGGCCCAGATAGGTTTGAGAGAACGTCAAACCTGGAATTGGCCCTTTGTCCATTCCTAGCATATAGTGTAGTCGGAAAGATGTAGGTGAGCAAGGGAACAGCTTTGGGAAGATGGAGAATCAGGATGACTTTCCCAGTTTATCCTCACCCAGGTTGTCAACCTTTATTACTTTGCTTATGTTCCCACCCACCCCTACTTTTTTTTTTTTTTTTAATTTGAGAGAGAGAGAGAAAACTGAACTCAAAATCATTGTGGGGATTAGGAAAAACCTTGTTTAGAAGGTGGCAGATGAACTGTGCTATGAAAGAATTTAGGAGATGGAGTATGTTCTGGACTCTTAGGTTATATACCTAGTGACTAGAAAGATGGTGGTACCATCAACAGAAATGTTTAGAGTAGGAAGAGCTTTTGAAGAAAATGTATTGTGTTCTGTTTTGGATATTTTGAGTTTGAGTTACCTACAGTACATGAAGGTAGTTATGTCCAGCAGGCAGTTGGTAATATGGGACTGTAGTTCAGGAGAGATATTAAGGCTGAATATATGGATTTAGGAGTCATTTTCATAAAGATATTTGAATCTATGGAACTGATCACGATCACCAAAAGAGAAAGTGTACAGGGAAGAGAAGAGAGTTCAAGACAGGGCCTTGGGACAAAGCCATACTTAATGAATGGAAGGAGGGAGATAAATCAGCAAAGAAGCCTGAGAAGGAAAGGTCAAACTGGAGGCCTAAGGGGAGAAGTTTGGAATAGCCACGGAAGAGGTACTGGGTTTGAACCATGCATGCATGGGCCATAAAGCGAGGGAAAGAGGAACCCTCCACTTTCTATTTGTAATCTCAGTCAGCCATCTTGTAAAATAATGCAATTGCAAAAAATTAAGAAAAATTAAAAAAATGAGGCAGCGGTGGATAGAGCACCAGCCCTGGAGTTAGGAGGACCTGAGTTCAAATCCTGCTTCAGATGCTTGGTAGCAGGGCAAGTCACTTAACCCCCTTTGCCTCAAAAAAAAAAAACCAAAAACAAAAACCCACAAAAACAAAAAAAACAGCAGTCACATCACAGGAGCCAAGGGAGAAAAGAACATTCAAATAAGATTGCTGACAGCATCAAAAGTCACGAAGAGATTAAGAAAGAGGCTGGTGGATTTAGCATTTGGGATTGTCAGCAGTCTTGGAAAAAGCAGTTTCAATCAAGTGATAGGATAGGAAACAGATTGCAAAACTTTGAGAAATGAATGGGAAGTGAGATATTGGAGGCACTGGGTATAAACAACCCTTTCTAGAAGTTTGCCTGTAAAAGGAAAAAGAGACTAAGAATAATGGTTTGAGAGAATGGCAGGATAAAATGAAAGTGGTTTTGTTGCTGTTGTTTTTTAAAGGATGAGGGAGAACTGAACATATGTGGAGATGGTGGAGAATTAGCCAGAGAATGAGAGGACAGGAAACAATTGAATCAAGAACACTTGGGCTTAGCAGGGAGAAAGTCCACCTCTTCATCAAACTAGGGCAATGGTGGAGATGATGGTGGAATGATTAAGGCAAGTTTTGAGGCTCCAAGCAAAGAAAGAGCTCACTAATATAGCCTCTGATTTCTCAGTAAAGCAAGTGCTGCCTAGATTTGTGGTGAATCCATTTGGTATGGTTTTGTTTGTTTCTCCAAGAGCATTCCACAGTACATGAGTTGGAATGGACAAGGCAGATGGTGGGGATGATCCAGGTTTTTTTGGCATTTGGCATTGTACCACTGGTGATTGGACACAGGGCTAAGGGATTTGAGGAAGCCCCTTGGGGATCGAAGTATAAACAAGAACAATAAATTCACTGATTATACTTTACTACTATGGTCATAAATCAATGATCTTTAGTTCTAACATACACCATTTTCATATGGTACAATGAATCCGATTACTAGGAGCAGACTTCAAAAAGATACTCTCATCATGGAAGAAAAAGCTCATTGGCTTTAAAAAAAAAAAAAAAAAGCTTCTAGGATGGGGGGAGGTGTGTGAAACTAAGTAAAGTCCCAAGCCCCTTGTATATATTCTCAGAAGAGATTTTGGCTTTGTTAGAAGAAATAAGGGTGCATTGCTAAGGAAATTCTAATCAAAGTCTGTATTAAAGATTAGAAATTAAAATAAATTGGTAATATTTAGGAAGCAGCAACCTTGAAAAAGTGCCATAGTCCCTCTGAACCTCAATCTCCTCATCTAAAAAGTGTTTGGATTAGATCTATAAGTCTTACACCCCAGCTAAGTAGCAGTAGTAATAGTAGTAATATAGCATTGGCTCATTTATCTGGTATTATGAAGAGGTTCCACAGGAGCAATTTTTTTCCAGATAACTAAAGCTTACCTAATCATACTAACCATGTGAAAAAAGTTTATAAACACAGTCTTTCTCAAAGGACTTTTCTTTTACTGTAGGTATCATCAATGCTGAATAATCTGTGTACAGATTATCCATGGCTAACGTGTCACCTAACTTCTACTTATTAGAGCAGCTAGGTGGTACAGTGGATAGAGTACTGGGCCTGGAGTTGGGAAGACTCATCTTCCTGAGTACAAATCTGGCCTCCAACAGAGCTTCCTTCCAAGGAAGCTACACCTTCCAAGCTGTATGACCCTGGGCAAATCACTTAACCTTATTGGCCTCAGTTTCCTTATCTGTAAAATGTGCTGGAGAAGGAAATGGCAAACCACTCCAGTGTCTTTGCCAAGAAAACCCTAAATGGAGTCACAAAGAGTTGGACACGACTAAACAGCTAAAACCTGGTATGTGTTGTAAAATGAGGATAATAATAGCACCTACCTTCCAGGATAGTGGTAAAGATTAAATGAAATAATATTTCTGAGCATAGTGGCTAGCTTATGGTAGGTGCTATATAAATACCAGCTATTGTTGTCATACCTTTTGGTATCCCAGGTACTGGGTCTCTGGGTCTCTAATATTATAACCTGCACATTTGCATTGATAGAGGGGAACTTCCTCATCTGTAAAATGACAGAATTAGTCTAGAGGGCTCTGAGGTCCTTTTCAGATCCCATGATTCTATGAGTCAGGAACAACCTCATTACTACACATCACCTCCCCCCCCCCCCCCACATATTCCCCCCCCCATATCTACTTAGAGGGAATTATTGATCTGTAGAGTTGGTCTATTTAGGAATGGCATGCCCTGATTTCTCAAAAACAGACATCACTTTACGTCCTTGGTCGATTCGTTTCAATACCCAGATATAAAAATATTTGCTTAAGAGTGGTACAAAAAAAAATAAAACAAAAAAAATTTTAAAAATTAAAAATAAATAAAAATTTAAAAAAGAGTGGTACAAACATTTTGCAGTAAAGTAATAAAATATACCTTTGTCTCTTCATTCTCTCATGCTCCATTTCTAATCTGTTGCAAGACCAGTTGATTTTACCTTTATAACATCTTTCTATATGTCCTCCTCCTTCCTCTTCCTCCTTCTCCTCCCATCTGGGATTTTCTCCTTCCTCCCTTCTGTCTCTTAGCTTCCCTTTCTTTCTTCAAGTCTACAAGAAGCCTTTCCCAATGACCCTTAATGATAGTCTCTCCTCTCTGTTGATCACCTCCAATTTATCTTGTCTGTATCTTGTTTGTGCGTAGTTGTTTGCATGTTGTATCTCCCAGTAGAATGTACTCTTTGAGAGTGAGAACTATTTCCCAGCCCCCTTCCGTTGTATACTCTGCTCTTAGCACAGTGCCTGGCACATGATATGCATTTGATAAATGCTTGCCAACTGACCGGCTAGTGGGACTTCACATGTTCCTGGAAAGAGTCACAGAACAAATGACTTCTTATTCATCTGTTTGTGAACTTACTCGGCTCAATCTTGTTAAATATCAAGGGTTTTAATGTAAGATTTTATTCTTTATTCCATATATCTATTTACTTGAATTGCCTTTGGTGATTATTAAATTTATAATCATTTCTTTAAAAATGTTACTGAATAGTTTCCTTCTTTTGCCTGGCAGCACATCTGCTCAAATACTCAAACATGTACTAAATGACATTTTCATTTTATCATGACCTTAGCAGATGTGCTTTCTTCCATTCTTAGAAGAAGCCATCAGAGAATTATAGAATATAGTCCTAGAAGGAACCATTTAATCCAACCCCCAGATTTTACAGATGAGGAAACATTTATATAGCACTTTTAAAGTTTGTAAAGCCCTTTAAATCTATTATTTCACCAGAACCTTACAATTGTTATTAACATTATCTCCATCTTATAGATGAGGTAACTGGCTCAGAGACTTTCAGTGACTTGTTCATTACCACATAGCTACTAGCAAGTATCATTAAGGAAGGATTTGAACTCAGATTTTCCTGACCCCAAGTTCTGACTTATACCCACTATAATATATGTGAACCAAGGTCCCTGACTATAAATTTTGTGCCCTTTCCACAATGCTATATATACTGAGGTTGACCTTTTGTGTGAATTATCTTTTTCTTTCGGGGTGGAGATGTTAAAGAGATTCCTGTGTGGTTGAATTAGATTAACTTTGAGCTCTCTCTTCTAATTTTGATATTTTTACCTCCCTTTGTGTGCTCGGAATTTCACCCCTTCCTGCTTTCCCAGAACCTGGGACATTCTCCTGCCTCTTCTTTTTAGGAACCTATCTTTCCCTATGAGTTCATGTCTTCTGCTTGTAAATGTGTATAGATGTGTTTCCTCATCTTTTGGAGAGAAAAAAAGCTACCTTTATTTGATCCCTTTTAACTACTGCCTTATTTTCCTGCTTTCTTTCCCAGCCATACTTCTTGAACAAGTGGTCTCCATTGACTGTTTCCATTTCCTTACCACCTACAATCTGACTCTACTTGACCCTTCCGCTTTTCTGAAATTGTACCTTCAAGAGTCCCAAAGAGTGTCACAACTGTTGAATTCAATAGTCTTTTTTTTTTTTTAAAGAAATTAATCATCTTTAATGCTGTTAAGATTCAAGAAAGCTCGTGGTTTAGATCTCTTGGGTGAAAAGATGACCACATCAAAGTTACAACTTATGTATAAACTACCCTTTAACAACACCACACAAAGTAGATGCAACACTTCTAACCACTCTCTTTGAAAGTCTCTCCTTCATTGTATTTCATGACATCACACTACCCTGGTTCTCCTATTTCTCTGCCCCCTTTTTCATTTTTAGCTCCTTACCACATGGGTATCCTCCAAAGTGAAGACCTTAGCCCTTTGCTTTTCTCACTCTGTACTCCCTCTGTAATTTCAATCATTTTGAAAGGTTTTGGCTTTCATTTCTCCCAGAGAACTTCAGCCCCAATACTCATCCAAGTACTGGTCTTGCATCTCTAACCTCCTACTGGAAATGTCCACTTGAACATCTCACTACCACTCAAGAGTCAACAAGTCTAAAATTAAACTTGATCCTCTCCTTCCCACAAATTAACCTCCAATCTTAACTTCCATTTATCTTCAATACCACTATTTCCTCAGCCATTCAAGCTTGAAAGGCTGGAGTCATTAAGGATTCTTTCTCCTTTATCCCTCACATTGTCAGTTGTCTTGATTTTCTTTTCATAATGTCTTTAATTCATCCCTTTCTCCTACTGCTATATTTCGATCCTTTTTCACATCATGTCTAGTCTGCTACAGTAACCTAAAATTTCCCAGGCCTTGGTCTTTCCCCCCTTCCAGTCTATCCTAAAGGGCAGCTAGGTGCTATAGTGGATAGTGTGCTGGGCCTGGAGTCAGGAAGACTCATTTTTCTGAGTCTGAATATGGCCTCAGACACCTATTAGCTGTGTGACCCTGGATAACTGTTTGCCTCAGTTTCCTCATCCATAAAATAAGCTGGAGAAAGAAATGGCAAACCACTCCAATATCTCTGCCAAGAAAACCCCAAATAGGGTCATGGAGAGTCGGACACAACTGAAAAATGACAACAACAATAGTCTATCCTAAATTTTCCTTCTCAAAAACTGTCAATAACTTCCTGTCCCCCGCAAGGATAAAGTCTAAACTTTCCATTGTCGGTATACTTGTGTACAACAACCCCCTATGATTGGTAGTCTAGTCCCACTATTTCTTACTGTCTCCTTACATGTACCCATTGCTTTAGACAAAAATTTATTTTGTGTTTCTTGTGAATGCCTTGTGAATTGTTGTCTCAGAGCCTTTGTCCTCATTTTCTCCTGCCCTTCCCCTTCCTCTCTCCACCTGGCTAAAATCTGCCCATCCTTTAAAGTCTAGTTCAAATCCCAAGTCCATCAGGAATCCTTCCCTGCTCACCTATCCCACAGGGTTGTGAGGCTCAAATGAGATAATATGGAAAAAGCTTTGCAAACAAAGAGTTATTATAATGATGATAATGCCCTGTATTTTATTTTTGTGTATATATGTTCTCTCTGCAACTAAGACCAAAGGTAACATTGGTTATTTTGTTTTCATTGTGGTAAAGAGATATGAGGCAGCTAAGTGGCACAGTGGATAGAGTACTGGGCTTGGAATCAGGAAGACTCTTTGTGAGTTCAAATCCAGCCTCAGATACTTACTAGCTGTGTGACCCTGGGCAAGTCACTTAACCCTGTTTGCCTCAGTTTCTTCATCTGTAAAATGAGCTGGAGAATGAAATGACAAATCACTCCAATATCTTTGCCAAGAAAACTCCACATGGGTTCACAAAGAGTCAGACATGACTGAAATGAAACAGTAACAGTGACAGAGATCTGAAGAACTTGAAATTTAAAATTCTGTCTAGGAAAAGCCCTAGCGATCTAAACGTCTAACCTTCAACTTTTTTCTTTTGATTCCACTTTCATTAAATATGTCCCATCCTCTATATTACTGAGTAATCCTTTCAGGTCATGTGAAGTTGGGAAAGAGATTATTATCTCAATGGAATACGGTTCAAATGCGATAAATGATAAATTTTTGTTGGACATATTCATACTCTTAGACTAGGCAAAAGCCTGGGTTGAATCATTACAAGAGCCTGCATGTAGGCATAGGAATTGAAAAAGGGACCCAAAATTTCCAGTGACTCAGTTCTGCTTGTGTCTATGGGTAAGCATTTGAGCTGATAGTGCAGACCTTATTAGGAGGGCCATTTGGTGGCTTATCCATTTATTACCTTAAGTAATAAGTGGGTAAGCTAATTCCAGCTAATCCTTTTAGTGCCAATGTAAAGCAAGTGCTCCTAAATGACAATTAACTAGTTAATAGCTAAAACAAAGGCAGTCCCAAGTGGTCCGTGGCCTTTTAGCATCAGAAATGCTGGCTTGAGAAAGCCTTAAGCCTATTATTCTCCTTGCTCTGAAATCTGGAATCCTGAAAGCATGACCTTAAAGTGGGCGCAGTGGAATGAGTGCTCATTCATAATTGGCTTTTACAAAAGTGAAATTTCCTTGGCATGACAGTGGGAAGAACACCAGACTTAGTCATAGCATCATAGATTTATAGCTGAACACGACCTCAGAAGCCATCAAATCAATCCTCTCTCCCTCTACCCCCCACTTTGCACATGAGGAAACTGAAGCTGGGAGAGTTTATCTGAAAAGCCTAGGGTTACACAGCTAGTAAATATTTGAGCCCGGATTTGAAGCCAGGCCACTTATTCAAGTCTAGTACCCTTTACCCCAGTATTATGCCATCATAAGTCTCTCTCTCTGATCTCTCATAAGCCCTGGGTTTAAGTCCAAACTTCATCACTTACTAGCCTAGCTATATGATCTTGAGATATTTCCCCTCTCTGGACCAATTTCATCATCTGTAAAAGGAAGATAAAACTCTCTACAGGGTTTAGTTTAGATCAGACATTCATACTTGGAGACTGTAAACTTTAAAAAATATTTTGATAACTGTATTTTGATGCAAGTGGTTTTCTTTGTAATTATATATATATATATATATATTTTATTTTAGTCATTTAAAAACAAAAGGGTACATAGACTTCACTACACCAAAGGAGTCCATGTCACAAAAAAGTTCAGAACCCCTGGTTTAATAATAAATGCAAAGTGCTCCATAAACCGACACTATTTTCACTGGTGGATTTAGTAATGAATTCCCCAAAGCAAATAAGTGCTTGGATTCAAGCAAATTTATTAATAAGAAAGAAAATTAACGACATTACATTAAATCAAGTTCAAAAGTTTGATTACAGTATTTATCAGTACCCTGTTCCGTGTCATTGCCAGAATAAGTTATGAAAACCTATGACTGAGTGCTCATGGAATGCTAGTATTCACTAGGGAGCTCCCCAGGAATATTAATTCAGGAGGTTCCCACTAAACCTCAAAATTTGAATCTAGTTTATTTGCAGTATTTAAAAAAAAAACAAAACACTTGATAACAAGAAAATCTCAAGAGATCTTCCCCACTTTTTGAAAATGCTATGGCTGCCTGAGCAAACAACAACCCCAGACTCTCCCCAACCCTGGTAGGAAGTTGGGACAGCTGAGGTCAAGGAAGCCATGTGCAGTAAGTCAGGTCACTTGTTCTTTTAAGCTGGTGGCGAAATGGAATTTGATGGCAAAATACAGCTGGAAGAAACCTGAGCTGATGGGATTAATAACTAAGACAGCCTTCCTGATACCCACTCCTCCTTACTGCTGACACAATTGATCCAGAACCACGGCATTTCATATAGTAGGTGCTCAGTAAATATGCGATGAATAAGTCATCTTTCGAGCCAAAGCAGATTGCTCTCTTTTTTTCACCCTCTGACGTGCCAGAAGAGAGTTTTGGGGGCTAGAGTGAGCACAGGAGAATCCCAGTGTCTTAGGCTCTTACAGCGGAGGAGGAAGAGATTCACTGAAACCTGTTGGGGGAGGCTCCCATGTCCTTGGCCATGCATGTTACTTAAAAGAGCGATAAATGGCTGCCCTTCAGCAGGCCATAGGCATGCTCATTTTCTTCATTCTCTCGGGTGCCTGTGTTTTCTCCCCTTGCTAGGGATGATTCTCTACAAGACTACGGCTGCTTGTTGGATGTTAGAGCTGGATAATGTCACAAGGCGAAAGAGTTTGCCATCCTTTGTCAGCCTATGGCTGCCCTGAGCAGAATCTCACACTGCAAAAGAAAAAGAAAATAGAAATGAGGCCCTTCTCCAGGGCAGAAGGAACAATGCTAGTCCTAACAGGCCTTAGCATCTTGCACTGCTGCCAAAGGCATCACAAAATTATCTTCTGTTGGTCTTCAGTAAATCTTCTATTGTACTCCAGTATAAACATTAAGTCTACAAAGTCTTTGCTCTTTAGGAATCACAACTTTAGAATTGGAAGGAACCTTGGAGCTTATCTCCCTCCTTTCAGAGCTAAGGAAATTGAGACTTTCCTCCCCAATAACACCTCTATGATGCCATAAATATAATATATATAATATACATTCCTATAAATGTAAAATAAAAAGTATAAATTACATTTATAAATAAATACATTTCTATAATATACTGTATATTCTATAAATATAGAGAGAGTTTACCCGACCAGCCTAGGGTTTCACAGCTAGTAAATATCTGAGCAGAGATTTGAAACCAGGCCATTTATTCAAGTCCAGTACCCTTTACCCCAGTATTATGCCACATTAAACTAAGTCCTAGGTTTGCATCCCAACTCAATATAAAATATAAATATTCTATAAATATAAATAATATATTCTATAAATATAAAACCAAACAGATCAGTTAAGATGACATATAATTGCAAGGGTCCCAAATCTGGATTCAGAAGAAGTGAGTTCAAATCTCCCCACTATAACTTACTGCCTGTGTGACTTTGAGAACCACTTTAACCACTCTGGTCTTAATATCCTTAGAGGATGCCTTCTTCCTATGCTTCTCCCTTTTCAGTCCTATGAATCCAGATTGAGGAGGTACTGTCAAGGCACCAGAAGGTTAAACTCATAGGATGAGACTAATAGGATATTAGAATAAAAGGCTCCTTTAGGAGATAACCCGTTCTAACTCCTTCATTATCAAGATGAGGAAATGTGAAGTGCTTACTATGTTTCATTCTCACTAGGCCAGTGAGGAAATGGACTCACTTTGAATGAATCTCTCTCTTAGGAATGATCAATTTCCAGAAACACTAGGTGATTCTGTAGTATCCATTGTACCTTCACTTATTTTTCCTACCCTTCATCAACCTGACAAAAATGATACAAAGCTATTACTTTTCTCAGACTATTCTACAGACCATATCCTAAAGGTACTTGGGGTTGCCTATCATTTTACTTTGGTCTTTTTCTACTGTGTTTTCTATTTTCGGGTCAAAGTGATAGAGGTACATACAAGATAGCTGTAGATCTGTGTGTAGGCTGTGGTTGTTTAGGGTTGGTGCTGGATGGATAGATCTCCTAGCATCCTTCCTTATATAGTGAAACTTCAAAGGTTCACACTCATTAGGCAACAAGTCTCAATGGTATCACTGATGAATATTCATATATATATATATATATATATATACACACACACACACGTATGTATGTATAGATGTGTGTATATGTATATACATGTATTATATATATGATTAAAAAGTATAATTCCCTCCCTCTCCCCAAGTCTTTGGCCTACTTATGGCCCCAGATGAGTTTGTATTGTCAAAAAAAAAAAAATCAGTCTTTGCCATTGAGTTATGAGGATGAGGAAGTGGTATCTTTCCAATAGCATTTGCTATGATGAAACTAGGTGGTGCAGACAATGGAGTGCTGGGCCTGAAGTCAGGAAGACTCATCTTCCTGAGTTAAATATGGCCTCAGACACTTACTAGCTGTGTGACCCTGGGCAAGTCACTTAACCCTGTTTGCCTTTGTTTCCTCATTTGTAAGATGAGCCAGAGAAGGAAATGGAAAACCACTTTAGTATCTTTGCCAGGAAAACCCCAAATAGGGTCATGAAGAGTTGGACATAACTAAATAACAAAAATACTGAAGGTAATACATCTTTCTAGAGGCTGATTCAGAAATAAAGTTGATAGGTGAACTGGCAAAAGGGTGTCAAGTAAGAATGTTGACAATAATGTCATAGAACCAGAAATCATCCCAACTCTAGGCAGAGAAACTTCCCAGGTAAAACCCAAGGCTTTTTTTCCTGACAATTTTTCTAGGTGCTAAATTGCCTTTTGCATGCAAAAGCAAAAGTCCTGAATAGTTGTACAAACTCCTAACTCATACTTTTGCCATCTCCTTGGATACAATCAGGGAATATATCCATTGTCAATATTTTTTTCTTTACAGTTAATTTTTCCAGGCGAAAAAGTGAGATGGCCATGACTTTTAAAATTTTGTTATGATTAACAGTAAGACGAAATGAGAAGCCAGAAGAACTCTGACAAGATACATGTTTCCTAGATGTATCCAAGAAGAAGGCAAAAGATAGAACTTGGGAGTCAAGGCAACTGTAGAAGATTTAACTGTGCATGCAGCAGGTAAATTTAGCAAAATAAATCCAGGCCCTCTATTTCTTGACTTTAGAACACAGCCCAATGGCCACAAGTCTGGTAATCACTCAGAACCTATTGCTGTCTTTCCCTGAGAATAGCCAATGTTGATGAAGACCAGGTTAGACATTTCTCTCCTTTCCTTCATGTGAATGTATGTGGTTTGGCAAAGACAGACTTTTTTTTTTAAATATAAACTCCTCCAGGGCAAGTACTAAATCTGTTTCGTTAACCAGGCACAGCGCCCAGAAAAGTGCCACACATGTGTGTGATCACTTAATAAGTGCTGGGTGGCCTGAAAAGGAGCAGTCCTATTTGTTTTTTTGGTAGAAATGCAGACATTTCTAAAATGCTGACTTTTATTAAACAACTAAGCTGTTGCTCAATGTGTTCAGACTGACTGGTTTAAACTTCCCTGTAATTTTCTGTGCAGAAACCAAAGTGAAACTGGTCTCTACTTTTAGGTCTTAAAAGACAAAGGATGTTTGAGAAGTCCAGCTTAGAAAAAAGATAGAGCTCCAGCTTTTTAAATTCACATTAATTTGGGAGTTTTGTGGAAGTCTTCCTAACTTCAGGCCCAGCACTCCATTGTCTGCACCACCTAGTTTCATCATAGCAAATGATATTGGAATTTTAATTGGACGTGACTGAGAATGACCAAACTAAATGTAAACTCCTGGTTTTCTTGGGCTAAAGATTTTTATATCAGCAAAGTTTTAAAAGTCAAAGCCAACTCCTCTTTCTTCACCTGTAAGAAAAAAAAATGAAAATTAAGGAGAGCTTTGACAACATGTTCCCTAGATGGATCCAAGAGACCAGCAAAAGCTCTGACCATTTTTAGATATTTTAGTTTCTTAACTCCCTTTTCTTTTCCTCTCATCTTTACACTCCACCACAAAACCCCACACTACTGCAGTTTTTTTTGGTATGCTGTTGGTGATACTATGGAGTATCGACCTCCTATGGGACACTTATGGAAAGGTATGGACGATAGTCAGGGGACAGACATGAAAGGGTGAGTTACAATTTGCATCTGTGGATGATGAAATGGGAGAGCTATCAAAGTCTTGACATGTAGGTAGTATAGTAATTTTGGTTGTTGGTGCAGAATAGTTTCCAACTCCACATATTGTGGACTGGGGATAGATGGGTAGAACTGCTATGGTTTCTGGAATCCAAGTTTATGACAATCCCTGAGTTCAGGAAAAGCCAGCTGGTCTGGTGAATTGTGTGTGCAAGGGGACAGCAGGGAAATCTCAAGACTGTTGTGTGAGCTCAGGGAAAACATTTAATATCTCTGAGACTTCCTTGACTTTGCCTTGTAAAGGGGGAGAGTAATCCTTGGCTTCTATCTTGTGGAAAAGAAGAGAAGAGATGGAAGAAACAATAGATGTGAATGGTTTGAGGGAAAGGAGTCATTCTTTGATCCCAAGTTTACTTTTATGGGGAGGGCAGATAATACAGTTATCCTTCCACATCACAGGGGTTAGAGGCTTGGTGCCCCATGATCTGGAAAATCTGCGTAAAATTTTTTGGCCCTCCCTTTGTATCAGAAAAGAAACCTGATTTTTTTTTTATGGAGTGTTTATAGTACCTTATTGTAAAATTTGGGTTAAGTATTTGGTCATAGGCTATATGTAGGTCAATGTTAAGTAAAAATAAGTTTTCTGTGTTGTCTGCTTCCACAAAACTCCCAAAAAATTACCATTTAATTTCTTCTGCCAACCCACCTCTTAATATATTGAAATCTTGGAGGTAAGACATGATGTGGAAGGAATAACTGTATAACTCTGGGAGACTGCTGGATATCAAGATACAAGGAATGTTCCCCCCCCATCCCTGGTGGGATAGGGTGGCTGAGGAAAATAGGGCAGTCTCTTTCCCTCGTCTAAAACCAGACTATACTTCGAATGGAGTATCATGGTGTCTCTCTCTCTCTCTCTCTCTCTCTCATTGTATCTATTGTTCTTTCATTGAATGTCTTCTAGGCAGGTAGCCAGGTTGGCTACTCTTAGTTATGAGCCCCAAGGGAGCAGAGGCTATATCTGTTTCCTTCAATACATAGATGGACAATCCATAGAATTTTCTGGGTTAGATTGCCTCTGGAAAATCACAAAATTCTTTTAATGAATCCAGATCTCTCCTTGGAAACACAGGCCCATCTTTCAAACATGAGTATTCTTCTGGTGAGGTTGTATGGCTGTGAATAAAGGATTGTGGCCTCTGAAGAATTAAAACTAAGGATTGACCATAGGATGATGGAGAGGTACATGGTGGGGTAAGTGGGCTACAAACCATTACAAACAAGACAGCATGAAGGATATCATCAAAGAAAGGTAAGATGGGACAAGAGCAGGCCAGTCACCTAACATTGCCTAAGTAGAGGGATAATTGTCCATGTGTTCCACCCAATGTCAAGAAATCTAAAGGAAGGAACCCAGCATGTTGGGTAGATCTCCTACAGGAGATTTATGGAAAAATAGGTACAATGGTCAAGGTACAGACAAGCAAAGGTGAGTGGCAGTTTGCATCTGTGGATGATGAGACAGGAGATCTATCAAAGTCTTGATATGTAGGAAGCAGAGTAATTTTGGTTGTTGGTACAGAATAGTTTCCAATTCCATATGGTCCATTTCAGTCTTGTGCCCAAGTTCATTTGCAACCAAGACAATTATAGAGAGTTGAAAGGAATCTTCTCACCTTAGTGATAACCAGCTTTTTTTTTGCAGTTATGTGAAATCAGGCTTTTGGAATGATTTAGAGGTAAGTCTTGCTAGGGACTCAAGAGATATGATAAAACTTAAAAGAAATTTTGGGCTATAATTTGACGGAAGGGCTGTAGATAGCAACAAGAGAAAAGGAGTTCAAAAGATAGACTTAAAAATGTCTAAGGGATTTTCTAACTAGTGGACTGGGGTTTCATCATGAAAGAGTTAACACATGGGTTTATCTAGGGGAAAAGGGTGGGCAGGTCCTTTTCTCTACGAGGAAGTAGGTTTATGTCAGCTAAGAACTACAGAAAGAGATAAGGATGACATTAGAGGACAGCAGCTCTAAAGTGTCATAGGCATGTATTAAGCTGTGTGTCACCTACATATGTATTCTCTCCATGCATGTTCCTTATATGTTTTATCTCTTTTTATAATTTATGGGAGAGAATGTATTAGAGGAATATTTTGTTACTTAACTTTCTAATGCTTTTGATAAAATGTCTTTTGCTTCGAGTTATAATGTCTCCTGGTTGGCCTGGCAAGAGTAAATACATCAGTGGGGGCTTTTTGAAGTGTGATTTTTGAATGGATGGATCCTGATGCCCAAGAAGCCACAAACACCAGGTCCTCTTCTAGGACCCATACTATTATAGCACTGGGAAAATAAGTACTCAATCAAGACTTTGTGATTAAATGACTTTTTAATAATATAGCTAATTTCCAATTAGTTCATATAATAAATCCTCTGAAGTGGTTGCATGTATTCCAACTTACACTATTCAAAGTTACAATTATGTAAAATATTGTAATTAGTTCTAGCCCACTGAAAATATGCAGTGCTAAAGAATTTGACCACCTCAGGGGACTCATTATTCTCACTAATAGGGACCTTTACATGATTCTGCCCTGAGGCATAGAGGTAGATGATCTCTTTAGGTCCTTTCCAGCTTAAGAAATAAGCAATTCCAGGATAAATCTTCCTTTGGTTATCTTACTAACTTTGACAAACATCATTCACTAATAGGATGAAAAGATGCTGAACAATTAGTCAAAATGTACTGCAGGTAAACATTTAATAACTGCCTCTGCAAAAAAAAATGCATATATACAAACTGAAAATTTAATAATTGGCAAGCCATTTATAAGCTGGTTCTAAGACTTTCCTTATATACTGTTCCAGAGCTGTCTGTGGTAAACATAGGCTTAGAAAAGACCTTATTGCCATCATTATGACTGCCATCAAAAAGCCTTTATTAAATGCCTATTTCTATCTGATGCCTTGCTTTGAAATGAAATACCTCAATCTTGCAAATGATCTCTGATTTCATTAGTGTGGATACTGTTTCTCCATGCCTTTGTAGATGGTTCAACGAGTTGCCTTGCTCAACAATATTTATCACTTGTTGGTCAACCTTCCAATGTAAGTATCCCTGAGCTAAGCTAGTTTAATTCTTTGGCCACACTGATTGATGGTCCATTGCTAGGCCCCTGCTCAAAGCCTTCCCAATTTGGTAGATCCTTTCATAGCTTGTATTTCATCGATATTCCTTTTGAGAATGTGGGGGTCACCTTCACATTACAATGAGCCCTCAGATTGGGCCTTTAGTGGAACTTAAATGAGGTAATATATGTAAAGTGCTTTGTAACCATAAAGCACTATATAAATGTGAGTTATTATTATTGGACACCATTTAAAGAACACTACATGGAGTCCTTGGCACTTAGAGTCTGATGAGACAAGTATGTAACCTATTACAATGTAAAACTAAGTGGATAGGGGGAGCATTAACATCAAATATGTCAGGACTAAAGTGTATTTGTGGGCAGTAATAAGGATAAGTGCAACCCATTAGCTACCTAATAAAGAACAAATTCTTAGCATTCAATGCCTCCCAAAGTTGGGCCCAGTTTAGGCTTATCTCACATTGCTCTCCTTTTTGTACTCTAATCTCTGCAAGTACCCCTTGGTTCCAGTCTCTCTATGCTTTTCTTCCACTGTCCTTTCTCCCTGGAGTACGCTTCCCACCCTGTTCTGCCTGTCGGCTATCTATCCATCTTTCAAGGCCCAGCTCAAAGTCATTACCTCATTTACCAAACATTTATCAAATGCCTGCTATGCTTTGTATCTCATTGGAGATACAAAGATGACATGAGAAATCTCAAAGAACTCACATTGCCTTGCTGGTGCAGTGGATAAAGTGTGCCAGTTGTGAAGACCTGAGTTTAAATATAATTTCAGATACGTACTATCTGTATCACCCTGGGCAAGAGGCAACCTTTGCCTGCCTCAGTTTCCTCAACTGTAAAATGGGGATCATTAATAGCACCTCCCTCTCAAAGTTGTTGTGAGGATCAAATGAGATAGCATGCTAAAGTGCCTGGCACATAGTAGGCACTTAGGAAATGCTTGTTCCCCCACGCACATTCTAATTTGTATTTAATTCATTCATTCAATAAGTATTAAAGTGGGATACAAAAAGAAATCTCTTAAGAAAGTTATACACGGGGAAGCAGAGAATAATATATACATATTCACAGAAAGTTAAGTAAAAGTGTGTACAATGTAATTTGTCAAGGGAAGGGGCATCTATAATTACAATTGTGTCATCTCCTTATTCACCAAAATACTTCTCTCTTTCTACTTTTCTTTCTTAAGGACAGGTTTAATATCTGACATGTAAGACCTTGATATTTGCTGAATAAATGAACAGTTAGGGAGGAGCATCTGGGGAAATTGGTCTTGCCAAACTTTCAACTTTGATCTAATCAATTGGGAGGACAGTTTCTCAAGAGCTGTGTGAATAACCGAAGCTCAAATGAGGTGGGGACAAGAAGGCAGGCAATACAGCCTTCACCATCAGATGGGGTAAGGGGACAACCAGGCAAAGGCAACTTCGAAGAGTTTTAAGGCTTACCACATGGAGGAGGAGTTGCCAGGGGAACGAAGCCTCGGCTGCACAGGTGGATGTAGGCAGAGACCATGCTGCAGGCAGCCTGGAGTTCACTTATCTCACAGGTGTCCCGGATGCACATACTGTAGAACCGGGCAGGATCTACCTGCAATAGAATGCCCCACAGCTGCTC
>NW_020954610.1:50624823-50653064 GCF_900497805.2 Vombatus ursinus | reverse complement strand
GAGTACCTTGGAGGTGAGGAGGAGCTGGGGGAGGGGTGAAACTATCCTTTACTAAATTTGGTTTTCCAACTTGGGATGGTGTTGCTGACTCACATTCTCTAGGGATCAGGTTGAAAAAAAAAGCTTTAAAGTTTAAAAAAAACTTTGATGCTTCATTTGCTTAGTATCTCAGCAGAGAATTAATCAAGAAACTATTTGGAGAACTTGTACCCAGCTGGAGACTTCCACCCCACAGGGGGCAATGGGTCTCAGTGCCCAGGGAGGGCCCTATATTCCCAAGCATCGTCCTGCTCCTTGTTCTTATGGTGTTTCCACTTTCTGAGGGTTTTTTTTTTTGTTTCTATTTTTGAACCACCAACCCAACTTGTACTTACCACTTGGAAGCAATTACGGAGCTCAGAATGGGCATCCAGAAAGAATGCCTTGCAGAGTTTGGAAGAAGCAGCCCCAGGACAGACCTCTGCTTTCCTTCTCTGGGTCCTGCACTCACCATCCACCTAATGGAGTAAACACAAACATTTTCCAAAGAATAATAATGACTCCTCATTTGGTCCTCACAACACTGCAAGATAAGTACTACTGGTATTATTCTCATTTTATAGATGAAGAAATTGGGGGTTCTAAGATGTTAGGTGATTTTTTTCCCAGGGTCACACAGCTTGTAAATAACAGAGCTTGGATTTGAAACTAAGATCTGTGAGTAGGAATTGTTTTAGTCTTTGCATTTGTATTCTTGGCACCTAGTACAGTGCTTGGCACATGACAATTACTTAATAAAGACTTGTTGATTTTTTTTTTTTTATTGTGCTTAGGATATTTCAGTTTCTGGTGAAAACCAGAACTTAAGAGCCTGGGAAAACTTACAAGATGCCATCTATGACATCTCAGATCTGCTACTTATACCATGTGACCTTGAGCAAAGTCATCTGACCTTTAGTTTTCTCCACAATAAATCAAGGTGGCCCTCAAAATCATTGTAAGTATGATTATTGAGAAGCCCAAGTAATGGAGAGGTGGTCTCCAGGTTGTCTGATGGGCTGCAATCAGCCCAGTCATTAAAACATTTGCAGTTTGCTCTGAAGGCTCAGCTAGGTATAGAGTGAATAGAGTACAAAACTTGGAGTCATCTTCCTAAGTTCAAATCCAGCCTTAAATACTTATTAGCTGTGTGACCCTGGGCAAGTCACTTTACCCTGTTTGCCTCAGTTTCCTCATCTGTAAAATGACCTGGAGAAGGAAATGGCAAACCACTCCGGTATCTTTGCCAAGAAAACCCTAAATGGGGTCACGGGGAGGAGCCAGTAGGACACAACTGAACCGACTCAACAAAAAACCCAACATGCTCTGCATTCTGCTAATCCAAATGAAAGATGCAGATTTATACTCCCCAGATTGAACCTAGTCACTAAATCTACCTAAAGTTTCATCTCAGGACCATGGATTATTCTTCCAAAAAAAAAAATCCATGATTTCACAAGTTTGGATATTTTCTCCTCCAAATTCAGATGACAGCTCTATATCTCAGACAATTTTCATGAATTTCTTTGGCCCCCAGAGTTCACCACCCAGTGATCAGCCTTCTGGTCGTGAATTTCTCAGCTTAGCAGAGCTGGTTATTGGATGACAGACCCAAGGTCTAGTGCTAGGCCTATACTTAAAGCCACCTTGCCTTTGTAAGAACCTCGCAGAGCACAGATTCATTCTGCTGTCATAGCTCTGGAGACTCCAGCATCACCTCCATCCCACAGTGCAGCACTGGGATAAGGTTTTAGTAGGTAACAGACTCCTGTTCATTTGTATAATTTACTAAATACAAAGAAAAGGGAATTCATCCCCCCCCCCCCCAATACCTGTGCTATATAGAGATGAGGCTTTGTGCACTAAAAAAATTTAAAAAGCCCTCCGATTCTGGTGGGTTATAGCTATTTAACTGTTCTTGGTTTCTTGTAAAGACACTGTGACTGAGCTTTTCATGGCTTTTGACAGAGTAGCAAAGGCTCCCACAGGAGGGAGGGAGAGAGAGAAATTGATTGATTTCCCTCCAGACAGAATTTTTCTTACTCCTAATATCACCCTGCCTCACTTTCTCCATTTCCAGTAGAATCATTGATTTAGAACTGGAAGGCACTAGAGACCAAGTAGTCCAACCCCCTTATTTTACAGAGGGAGAAACTGAGGCATTGGATCTTAAGTGAAGAGCTGGAAAGGACCATGGAGACTATCTAGTTTAACCCCTTCATTCTGTCACACAGATAAGAGGCAGAGCTAGGATTTGAACCCAGCTCCTCTAACACCAAATCTAACACCATTTTCACTGTATACCTCTGATTCTTATAGTGGATCTTTCTGGGGGTAGTCCTAAAGGCCTAGCACAGAGGGAGATGGGTGGTGCAATGGATAGAGCACTGGGCCCAGAGTCAGGAAGACCTGAGTCTAAATCCAGCCTCAGACATTTATTAGCTGAATGACCCTGGGCAAGTCACTTAACCTCTGCCTCAGTTTCCTCAATTGTAAAATAAGGATAATAGCACCCATCTAGCAGGGTTGTGCTATTAGATCAAATGTGTGTAACTGAAATAAGATAATATTTGTAAAGCATTGAGCATAGTGCCTGGCATATGGTAGAAGCTTAATACAACCAAGCAGCCTTAAAGACTTTGTTGTTCCAACTCTTTGTGACCTCATTTGGGGTTTTCTTGGCAAAGACAGTGGAGTGGTTTGCCATTTCCTTCTCCTGCTCATTTTAAACTGAGGCCAACAGGGTTAAACGATTTGCCCAGGGTCACACAGCTAGTATCTGAGGCCACATTTGAACTCGGGAAGATGAGTCTTCTTTGCCTCCAGGCCTGGCGCTCTATCCACTAAACCACCTAGCTGCCCTATTAAAGACTTGCCCTGTATTATCAGAGGACAAACCTGATCTAATAGGAACTTGGAGACGCCTTCTGGTGAGTCAGAAAACTTTCCTGGAGGACCTGCTCCCTGCACGCCCTCAATGGGGAGTGTGAGACTGACCTGCCATGCCTCAATGAATTCATCCAGGTTTCCTGCCAGAGAGCCATTTGGGAGCACCAGGTCATTGCCCGCCTCATTGTCATTGGTGCCCAAGATGCCTGCCGACATACCTGTGGAGAGAGACCAGAGAGCAAGGCTGGGTGAGGAAGAGGAGCTGACTTGAGGGGGGGGCATGAATACCTATTGAGTCTTCTGTCCCACCGTAGAGGATCTTGGTGTTGAAAGGGAATGGTAAAAGCTAGGGACTCTTGAATCTGAGTCAAATTCTGCCTAGATACTTACTAGCTGTCTGAGCCTGAGCAATGACATAGCACCAGCTTGTAGTCAGGAAGACCCAAGTTCAAATGTGCCCTCGAACAGTCACTAGCTGTGTGACAGTGGGCAAGTCGCTTAACCTCTGTTTGCTTTAATCCACCGGAGAAAGAAATGGCAAACCACTCCGGTAACTTTGCCAAGATCCAAATGGGGTCACAAAGAGTCAAGCAACTCTTCTTCAAGAACTCAACAACATTCGTACAGCACCTGCACGTTTATGAAGCCCTTCACGTGTATTACCTGATTTGTTCCTCACAACAAACTCGGTAAGGGAGGTGTTATTGTCCCCATTTTACAGATGAGGATGCAGAGATCGCACAGTCGCTAAAGTGACTGAAGCAGAATTTGAACTCCACTTTCCCCGACTCCAAAGTCTAGTACTCTCTCTGCTATGCCACTTCAACCTCAGTTTCTTCATTTGTAAAATGATGGAATTGGACTCGAGGGCATCCATAGTCCGGTCCCTTTAAGCTCCAAGTCTATGATCCCGTGACTGGAGGCTTTCCTGGGCTCCGGGCAGTAACAGATCCAATGGCTTTCAGTAAGGTCGAGGGGGTACGGGCTGTTGGCGTTCACGTAATATACTTTATCTCAGTTGATTCCCAGGATAACACCTACGATATTATGGCAAGCATCCTTCACTTCTATTTTACAGAAAAGGAAACTGAGGTTTGGCAAGATTGAATGATTTGTCCAGTATTATACAAAGGACTTAAACCCAAATCCTTTTTTTTTCTTTTTTTACTCCAAACCCAATGTTCTTCCTATTCTCCTATTCAGTCACAATATCAAATTAACTTGAGTCTGGACCATATGATAACTGAGGAGGTGGGGTGTGTTTGGTAGGCTGGTAGGGCAGGGACCTGAATGTTGAAAAGGGACCCAAACAGATCTACTAGCACATACCTAGAAATGTGTGCCAACACCTGGGTGACATACTAATGTCCACACCCACGTATAGACCCTTTTTGAGGAAATATCTCCTGCTTCTGCGCTGTCTCACCTATGCCTCCCAGAATCCCCAGCTTCCTTTAAGACTCAGCTCTGACCTCTGTGGGTCATCTGTCCTGGTCCCCTCCCTCCTGCCAGCTACCAAAAACCTTCTTTGCTCAGCTTGTCTTCCATCTACTCCATCTGTATCCTATATATACCTGCCTATCTGTAGACCTTTTGTAGCCCCTATTAGAATGTAAGGCCTGGGGACTAATTTTGCTTTCTCTTTGTCCCCCTATTATTACATTGGCATGTAATAATAGCACCTAATAAATGTTTATTGGTTGAATGAACTCCTAGCACACACCTGGAGTGCCAACACCTGGGTGACCTACTAATGACTTACTCCACACCAAGAACACCACACTCCCCCCCCCCCATACTAGCCTTTTTATTCTTCCTCATATGAAATTCAATCTCTTGATTCTGTATCTTTGCACAGACCATCCCCTTGCCCCCATTCCTGAAATGTACCTCTTCATTAGCATCTCTGGTTTTTTCAACATTCAGCGCAAGTGCCACATTCTATATAAGGCTTTTCCTGGTCCCCCCACCCCCCAAAATTTTCTTTTGATACACATGTATGTTGTCTTCCCCAGCTAGAATGTGAACTCCTACAGGACCCCTTCGGGCCATGATTCATACCCCTATACTTGAAGACCCAGATTGCAGAACCTGAAGTTATGGAGAGAGCAAAATCATAGAGAAATCCCTAAGATGAAAGGATTCCTAGGAAAAACACTTCTTTATCTGCCAGACTTGAGTGTATATCATATCTAATCTTAACTCAATCTAAATACACCCTCCCTTCCTCCACCCCAGATGCAATTTCTCGGATGTGCTCATATGATAGAAATGCTTGACTCGCTTTCTTTTAGGGACTTAACGTGTCTTGGAGTATTTGATTTAAAGAAAGAGACAACTTGGGACATGATCACTGTCTTCAGACATCTGAAGGGCTGTCATGGAGGAGGATTAGGCTCATTCTGCACAGCTGCAGAAGGCATTGCCAGGATTCAGTGGGTGGAGTTGCCAAGAGGGAACAATAAAATCTAGCTATAGGCTCATGAGATCATAGACCAGAGCAGGAAGGTGCCTTTTGAATCATCTTGTCTAGGCCCTTTGTACAAATGCAAAACTGAGGCCCTTGAGATATAAATGACTTGGCTAGATTCACAGAAATACTGTAATTAATGACTTCGTCCAACAGTGTGATAGGATGCTGACCCCTTCTTTGCTTTTTATGCACATGCCATTACCATAGTTCAGGCCCTTATCACTCTTGCCTGGGTCATTCTGACAGATTCCTAATTGATTTCCCTTCCTCAATTTTTATCCTCCTCACAGCTGACAAAGTGATATTCCTAATGCCTTTGTAGATATTTTGTATTTATTTATATTACATCATACCCGTCACTTCCCCCATGAAATGCAAATACCCTGAGGAGAGGGACTACTTTGTTTTGCCTTTGTATGCCAGTGCCTAGCACGCGTTCCCCTCCCTGATTTTTTTTTTTTTTGACTAGGTTTTCGACTTTTCCTCATTTCCTACCTAGCCTTAATCACTAAATGGGCATGGCAAGGCAAACTAAGACCTGGGAAAGACCTTAGCTTAAAAAGGCTAAGGTCTCCCACTGCATGGGGCCATCTCCGGTGGTCCTGATCTATATCTTGCCACTGGGCTCAAAAGGAGAGACTGAGGCTGATGAATTTGCACAACCCTGCCTCACTTAAATCCAATTCACTTGCAAGTCATGGCATCATGTTCCTGATGTCATGGTCCTCTTCGAGAATGAAGGACGAACAACATCAACAGCCTAGCACATAGTAAATTATTACTAAATGCTTGTGGGCAAATTGACTGCAATGACTTCCCTATCATTGGAACTGCACAAGATGTGGCTAGATCACTGCCTACCTGCTGAAGATGTGGAGATTACTGCATTAGTAGAAAGGTTGAACTAGAAATCAGAGGTGGCAAATGCATAGCCGGCAGCCCCCAGAATTCCCGAGTGTGGCCAGGGACCAGATTAAAGTGGAATTGGGAAATATTTGACAAAATTAATCAAAATACAACACAACATAGATAATGTTATTTTGTGGTTTTCTAAGTCAATATGCACTGCATTTGATACCACTGAACTAAGTGACTTCTAAGATCTCTTCCAACTCAGAGGTTATGTGATTCTGTTCAATCACCAATATTTCCCTAACTTTGTCTGTCTTAGATTTGTTGTTGTTTGGTTGCATCAGTCACGTCTGGCTCTTTGAGGCCCCATTTGGGGTTTTCTTAGCAAAGATACTGGAGTGGTTTGCCATTTCCTTCTCCGATTCATTTTTCAGATGAGGAAACTGAGGCAAATAGGGTTAAGTGACTTACCCAGGGTCACACAGCTAGTAAGTGCCTGAGGCCAGACTTGAAATCAGGAAGATGGATCTTTTTGAGTGTAGGCCCAGTTCTCTATCTACTGTGCCACCTAGCTGCCCAGTTTAGATTATAATTTCAAATTATGTCTTAGATTATAAACCCCCAAAGGGTGGATATCCTTATCTGTGGCGTTCTTTCCAAAGAATTCCCAGTGCAATAGATGATTATAATTTTGTGATAATGGTAATGATGATCACAGCCTGTGTTTGTCACAAAATTGTGTAAGGTGGGAGCCAGACCTTTGTCATGCTCCTAGGAGTCCCAGGACCCAACTTAAGAAATCCAAAATCCCACTAATAGAAATAAAGATTTGAAAACATTAGGCTAGAGACAAAGATATCTTGGCCCCAATGATGCTTAAGTGAAGACTTACCATGATTCCAGCCATCCAGTGTCATACTACAGAGATCAGACTGAATATCGCAGGAGACTGTAGCACCATTCTCATTGGATAATTCTATTTTATGAACTTCTTTTCTCCCATTGGCCCTGACTTTGGCAGGTAGTGGATCCAAGCCCAGACAATTCTCTCCCAACGAGGAAGAATCATCTATCTTGTAGATCTATGATTTGGACAAAGGAATAGAAAAGAATATCTTTAAAATTTGGGTGTCTAATGGGGAGGAGAGCCTTCAAAGGAGGCAGAATATAGCCCTACTAACAGAAAAAGGGCCTTTGGATAGCAGCCACACACATTAATGCAGAACTGTGAATTGGTTCAGCTCTTTTGGGAAGCAATTTGGGAAGACTTCCAAAAAATCTCTAAACTGTGTGTACCTTGTGACTCAGTAATACCACTATTGTACCTTAAATAGTCGAGGAACGAGGGAAAAGACCCAGAGGAATAAAAATACTTAGAGCAGATCTTTCTGTAGTGGCAAGCAGCTAGAAACTAAGAGGGGGCAGCACTTGGGAAGTGGCAGAACAAATTGTATTAACATAATGGAATACTATTACACTGTGAGAAATGATGAAAGTGATGTTTAAAATAAAAATACAATACAATGTAGACAATGCTGTTTTGTGGTTTTCTGAGTCAATATGCATCGAACTAAGCATTCAATACCACTGAAGTAAGTGACTTCTAAGCTCTCTTCCAACTTTGAGATAAAAAGATCAAAGAAACCTGAGAAAACTTGCATGAACAGATGCAGAGTGAAGTGAACAGAGCCGGGTGGAAAACTTGCAGACTAAGGACATTGTGAAGACAACTTTAAAAGACTTTAGATATTTGATCAGTTGCAATGACCAACCATGATTCCAGAGGACCACTGATGAAGCATCATTCCATCTTTCTCTCCTGATGGAGTGTTAATGGATTCAAGATACAGGATGAAACATACATTTTGGCACATGGACAATAAGGGAATTTGTTTTGCTTGACTACGCATATTTGTTACGAGGTTTTCTTTATCTTTTTTAAAATTGGGGTGGGGAGCTTGGAAGAGAAAGAAAATACTATAAATACTTGTTAATTAAAAATAAAATAAAAAACAGCAGCCACAGCTGCTATCCAGGGAACAGCATAGATATGTCTCTAGGGGGATGGATTGTTGGTATTGTTTGAGGTTCTGCAGTGATGTGTGTAATTATGCTTTCAGCAGCAGCAGCCTTTTGAGATGAGGTCCGAAGAGATTCGTATGGGAAATGTTCATCACAGGAAACATTCGAAAACAGTCCAACATTAGCCTGGTTAATGTTCAAGGATCAATACACAACAGAGAATCAGAGGTGTGATCACACCTTTGCAAATCACCTTAAGTGTGTGATTACCACTGAACGACAAATATTATCCAGCCTCTGGTTAAGGCTTTCGTTATTAAATATTAGGTCAGAGCTGTAACTAGTGCAGAACACACATGGCTTTGTTTCAAGTATTTATATAACTCCCTCCACTGACATGGAGGGGAGTGTATTTCCTCCCAACAATGAACAGTCCTCCACTACGTCCCCTTGGCCCATTTTGACTGCCTTCTGTGCTCTAGCCTGCACCACCCCAGACTTTTGTTCCCCAGGTGAAAGAATTCCTAATTATGGCTCTGCATTAGTGGTTACAGATGTATAATGAATAGTCATCCACAAAGCATCTTTTGCCTACCCACAGCCTGGCAGCTCTTGCCTTGGCTTTCCCATAATAGATCTTATGCTAAGTGATCCCAGCATCTGATGAATGCTTTCTAATAAGTCAAAGGTAAAGGATGATGCTTGGTCCCAGAATATCCCTCCTACATCTGCCACATTCCTTCATGTTTATATCTCCAAGTCACAGAGCCCTGAGCTCTAGGTAGTGAGGGTGGGTGCCTGTTAAAAAGATTAGGATAGGAGGAGCTATCATCTTGTAAGAGGTCTTCTCCAGTGCCCTCAGTGCTAAGGCTAATGCCCATCTACTCTGTATTTTGTATGTACCTATTTGTAGACACGTTTACTCTTGAAGGCAGAAGGTTGTTTTTTTTTTTTTTTTTTTCCATTAATATCTTCAGGATAGGGCAGCTAGATGGTGCTAGGGGGTGAATAGAATACAGCTCTGGGCCTGGAGTCAGGAGGACATGAGTTCAAATCCAGCCTCAGACACTTACTAGCTGTGTGACCCTGGGCAAGTCACTTAACCCTGTTAGCCTCAGTTTTCCCATCTGTAAAATGAACTGGAGAAGGAAATAGCCAACCACTCCAGCATCTTTGCCTAGAAAACCCCAAATGGGGTCACAAAGAGTCAGATGTGACAAATGACCAAACAACAACAAAAATCCCCAGGGCTTAGCATAGTGCCCAGAACATAGTAAGCACTTAATAAATGCTTGTTAATTCATAGATTTAAAGCTAGAAGGTACCTCAGAGGCCATTTACTTCAACTCTCTCATAGATGAGGAAAGTGAGGCCCAGAGACGTTACATAGGCAGTGGGTGGCAGGGACAGAATTAGAATCTAGGTCCTCAGCCTCTAGTACTGATATTTTTTTTCACTGTACTATGATCTAGTACATTCTCAGTTATCCATATCTGATTAGTTGTAGTAATTTTTCTCTCCCCCAATTGGCTTCCACCCTTACTGCCCAACATAGCCTTAGATTGTTCTCCCCTCCTCTCTGCCCCCCATAATGGTTGATGTGCGCCAGAAAATGTAAACTCATTTTAATGTTGGCCTCAGCCAAAGAGTAGACAATAAATACTTGTTATGAAGGCAAACTGGCAACATTCCAAAGTCAAATACTCTATAAATTACTTTTGGATTATCTGCTGTTTTGGATTATGCTGGATCTTTGCCCTCTCTGGGAATGGGGCCCAATGGGTGTGATCAGAGGCAAATTAACAAGTTCTAAGGGAGGAAACATGCCAGAGGGGGAAGGGGTATATTCGAAGGCATCATCCAAAAATACAAACAGAATGCACTTTCACACAGGTCACTCAGTCCAACCGCACTGGCTTCTTTAAAAGGATTGGCAAGTCTTTACAAGGGAGTTGGGAGCAATGAGTAGTGTCTCACACTTCACCCAACAGCCTAGACCCTCTTCTCTCCACTATGCCAGCATCACAGTATGGCCAGAAACCATACCCAGCCTCTACTCCTTGTGCCTCAACACCTCACTGGAACTTGAGGCTGTAGCTTGATGGAGAATCTCCACCCTAGGGTCATAGGATCCCAGAGTTAGAACTGGAAGGGTCTTTAAGATTCCAACTCCTTCATTTTACCAATGAGGAAACTGAGGCACTAAAAAGTTCAGTGACTTGCCTGTGATCATACAGCTAGTGTCTAAGGAGGGATTTGAGCATAGGTCTTACTCATTCTAAGGTCATTGTCCTATCCAGTACACAAAACTACTTAATTCTCGTGCATGCTCGGCATGCCTTGGCTCCCATGTTTCTTTGGGCTAATAACAGAGCGAAGGAGGCCCCAGTGCCTCCTTGCATCTAGAATCTTCCCCTGCCTGCCCATGATTAGCAAGGAGAAGACCAAGATTGATCACATATCGTTTGCAAGTCAAGGTGGCCCAGTCACAAAGGCTGGTAGAACACAGAGTTGATGAGCAGTGAAAACATTAACCTTATCTCAAAGCCATTAGGTTTTTGATTTTTTTTTAACCATCTGAGTGATGGGGCGGGTTCCTATCATGAACCAATTTTTCCAAAAGCTATTAGTACATAGTGTTTGGTCGGGGGGAATAGATCAGATAGGTCTGATTACCCTATACCCAAGGCCTTAGAGGTGAGTGGGGTGTATGGAATGGGAGCACCTAGTGGCAACTGAAATAGAATTTGCATGGTTGCCCATAGGATACCCTGCAAACCAGCCTGGGCATCCTCTAACCCAGGTAGCTATCAACCATAGAAAGGGTCCTACAATATATGGAGTGAGTGCAGGGTCAATTAGGGACAGAGACTATGATTCATGTAAAAAGTACATATTTCGGGTGGGTAAGTAAACTGCATTTTTATATCAAAATTGCCTGGTGGGGCAGTAGTAGGATGTGTCTGGCTCTTAATGGGGTTTTCTTGGCAAAAAAAAGGAAACTGAGGCCAATGGGGATATGCCCAGGATCACACAACTAGTAAGTATCTAAGGCCAGATTTGAACTCAGAAGGATGAGTCTTCCTGACTTCAGGCCTGGTACTCTATCTACTGTACCATCTAGCTGCCCCTATGTGTTGCAAATTTAATGTGTATGCTATATTAATCCCGTATATGCTATCTTATGCATTTAAAAACATCAGCACTGTGCCTGGCACATAGTAGGTGCTTAATAACTGTTTATAGATTAATCATTCTGGGAAGGGTCTGTGGGCTTTACCAGACTAGCAAAGGGGTCATTGACCCCAATAAAGGTTAAGAACCCTTACTTACAGAAGCAAAGGGTCTGGTTTTAAATCTTACCCCTAACACTTAATAGCCGTGTGCTTCGAGTAAGTCATTTAATTTCTTTCTTTCTTTTTTTTTTTTGGTTGAGGCAATGGGGTTAAGTGACTTGCCCAGGTCACACAGCTAGTAAGTATTATGTGTCTGAGGCTGGATTTGAACTCAGGTCCTCCTCCACTGCACCACCTAGCTGCCCCTAAGTCATTTAATTTCCCCGGGGCCTCATTGTCTTTATATATAAAATGAGGAAATGGAAGTCAACAAGCATTTAAGTACTTACTGTGCAGTAAGCATTGTATTAAGTGTGGGAATATAGGGAGGGAAAGCCCCAAAAAGGCAAAATTATATGGTGTCTGCAGTCCTTTCCAGCTTGGAATCTGTGATTCTAAGATTTTACAATTCTAGGATGGGGACAGGGCCCGCCTTACCATTACTTAGGGGAGCCAGCAAGTGCTGCAACGAGCTTTTTTGCTTTCCCAGTGGTTCCTTGGCCCAAGCTAAAGAGAGGTCCTAAGTATGGAGGGCTATAAACAGTTTTCACTGAGCCAGAAGCTCTGGGAGGTCCTTTGCCCACCTGGTGAAGGAGTCTGGGGGGCTCAGTGTGCTGCAGGCAGGCGGGCAGGGCAGCTGACTCTACCTGCTTCTGGAGCCAATCACTGGCTTCTAGTGAGATTTCAAAAGTTCCCAGAATATAAACCAGCTTTGTGGTAGGGCTGAGCCAACTGTTATAGCTCATAAGCCACTGGCTGGAGGCTTTTTAAGATGCATAGACTCACACAGAGATGGAGGAGGACGGGGATTTGTGTGGAGTTGTAATAAGAGACAAAACTGTGAGATTCCTCCTTCCACCCATCCCCCGCAGGAACTTGCCTGGGGAAACAGGGTAGGGGTGGGGGTCTAAGCCACCATCCAAAAATATTACCAGAATGTTGTTCTGAGGTCAAAAAGCAGTCCACAGAGGTAACCAGTCCAGAGTTAGACTAGAATCCATGGAAGTAAGGGTTCTTAACCATGACCTTATTTTTAAAAAATATTTTGATAGCTATATTTCAATATAATTGGTTTCTTTTGTAATTCCACGTATTTTACCATATGCATTTAAAAATTTTCTGAGAAGGGGTCCCTAGGCTTCGCCAGACTGGCAAAGAAATCTATGACCCCCTCAAAAGTTGAGACCCCCTCTGTTAGAGGGAGTCCGAAGCAAGGGGCCCAAAAGTCATAGAATCATAGATTCAGAGCTGGAAAGGTGCTCAGAGCTCAACCCCCCTGATTTTGAAGATAAGGAAAATGAAGCTAAAGACATGAAGTACCATAGGATCTCACAGGCAGTAAGGGGCAGAGTTGGGATTCGAACCCAGGTTCTCTGCTGCCATATCCCATGCCCTTTCCCTTGTGCCAAGGAGGAAGAAAAAGAAAAGGCTTCCATGGATGGGTTTTTCCTCATACAACTTCCTCCCTGGCGGCAGTATTTGAGCCCTGCTCCTTTCATGATAAGCTGTGTTATCCTTATCACGAGACCAGGTATCTGTGTCACCATTTTACTTGAGGAATTAATGAACCGCCTTTCAAGAGTGATATTCTAAAAATTCTGACCCCGCTAATTCTTGAGTGTCATAGGGCAGATGGTGGGGATGTGGTCTTTGCAGAGGAAGGGACTCATTAAGGAAAGAACACTATCAGGTGGGGCTCTTTGAAGTGGTAGGCAAGGGGACTCATGACAGTAATAGTCATTATTATTCATTATTACTAAAAAGCCTCCTTGGTCTGCGTGCCAGTCCCCATTCCACTCAGGGTAATGAAGAGTCGGAAGTATGGTTGAGTCTTCCAATAGGAGTCATAACTATACTTCTCCCCCAACAATAAATCAACCACCACATTGGGTGTAAGCCTCAGGGTACAACTTGGGGCCACAGAGCATGGTGTAAAGGAAAGAACATTACATTTTGAGTTCTAGAACCCAGTTTTGCTACTTATTACCCATTACGACCTTGAGCAAGTCATTTCAATCAATTCGTCGATCGCTTCTCTGGACCCCAGTTTCTTCATCAATTAAGGGGGTTAGACTAGATGTCCTCTGAGATCCCTTTCAGCTCTCCGAGGTTCGTTCATACACAGTTGTTCGCATGTTGTCTCTCCCATCAGACTGTGGACTCCTCGAGGGGGTGGATTGTTTTGCCTTTCTTTGCATCCCTGAGCACTTAGCCCAGTGCCTGGTATGTGGCAAATGCTTAATAAATACTTGTTGATTTGATGGCTCGACGTAAGTCTATTTCAGTTCTAGATCTATGATTCTTTGAGAAGCGGGAGCAGGATATGGTTACCATGGGAGAAATATGCAGTTAGGATAGCTGGATGCAAAAAAGGTCATCCTATATAGGCAACTAGGTGGCACAGTGGATAGAGTACTGGGCCTGGAGTCAGCAGGGCTCAGCTTCATGAGTTCTAATCTGGCTAGCTGTGTGACCCTGGGCAAGTCACTTAACCCCATTTGCTTCGGTTTCCTCATCTATAAAATGAGTTGGAGGAGGAAATGGCAACTACTTCAGTATCTTTGCCAAGAAAACCCCAAATGGGGTCATGAAGAGTAGGACACAACTGAAAAATGACTGAACAATCTTATATACACACACAATTCTCTCTCTCTCTCCTCATTGCACTCAGGTCTGAAACACCAATTTGCCCCTGTCACCTTCTTTCTCCCCCATCCTCTCTTACCTTAAGCCCTGGATAGATGATGAAAGCTGTGTGATTCAGCTCCACATACAGGGACCTAGGTCTTGTGTTTGACTGGTTCAGTAAAAACATGAAGGAGTTGTGAGCAAAGTCTTTGGCGAGTAACAGGCTGCATTTGGAGGTAAGGTCATAGGCCTGTCCATCGAATGTCACCACGTGTCTGTCCCCAATCATCACTGCATGGTCTGGTGGAGAAGAGGCACAAAGCCAGTGTTATGTTCTGGGCACATTCAGTTATCAACACTTGAACTTTTAGGTCCTGGGGTGTGACTAGGAAAAGGAGTCGCCGCTGGGATACGGGGTTGCCCTGGTGATGAGCTGCCCTGGCTACCAACTGAGCACTTGAGGAAACCTGCAGGGTTTTGTCTTTAAGTCCACAGCCTCACACAGCAGGTGAGAGAACTGCAATGGACTTTAGAGATCAGAACTTCTCACTCAAACTTTTCTTTTATGGGGAAGGAAATGGGGATCTCTGCAGCTTGACAGCTGAAACCTCACACTGATTTGTCACCTTACAGCTGACAAAGCACCAAGTTTTATTTGGTCGATGGTGCAGAATCCACCATGGTTCTTTGGCTCGTAGGTGTCAGATTTCAAGTGGTCGGACTGCCAGGACACTATGTTGAGCCCTTTTGCTATGTCCCTCACCCTCTTACACCCATGAGCCACATCCTGGATCCCCAAAATAGAAAACCCAGCAGCACTCAGGACTTGAAAGTGATTTGATTGTATTTCAAGGATGTTCCCAGATGTTGATTCTGGTGCTGACTTCTCCTCTTCTCCCCCTCCTCCCTGACTTCCTGACTTTGGGTCAGTTCAGTCCTTCTTGACAGGAGGGTAGAGGGCAAGGCAGGAAAGGGAAACTGTCCAGACCCCCTATCAAATCCCATGTCAGCAGCTCTGGAGGTTTTGTGGTGGTGGATGGAAGGCTAGGATGATTTTGGGAGAAGTTACACCTCAGGTTGCTTTTACTGAGCATCTTTTCCTTTTCCACTACAATTAGCAGGTGGGCCTGAGGCTCCCTGGAGTAGAACGACCCTGGAAGTCAGTCTTAGGACTATGAACTGTCTTGTCTCAGTCACTAATCATTTCAAGGGCATAATTCTTATCTCCACAATTGAACCAAGCTCTTCCAGGGCAGGGCGGCAAGAGAGGCAGTACAGTTAGGTACTATCAGAAGTCCTGGGTTCAAATTTCACCCCTATAATTTGTAATCTGTGTGATCTTGGGCAAGATCCTTACAAATGATAGATTCAGAGCTAAAAGGGACCAAAGATGGCTTTCGTTTTACAGATGAAGAAAATGAGGCCCAGAGAGGTTAAACAACTTGCCCAGGGTAACACATCTAGTGTCTGAGGTTGGAGGAAAACCCAAGTCTTCCTGATTTCAAGTTCAATACCCCACCTCTTTCAATCTCTTACTTTAACTTTGCCACGCCTCAGTTTCCTCTCCTGTAAAATGAGGGAAATAGACTCAATGCCCTTTAATGTCCTTTCCAGTCTATGATCCTAATATTTATTAGTGGTGTGACTTTGAGTAAGTCAATTAACTTCTGCATGCCTCAGTTTTCCACATCTGTATACCATAGATAATTATACCTAGACCACCTTCACGTTATGAGTAGTAAATGAGTTAATGCATGCAACATGGTTCCCAGTGGGTAAGTACCATGTAAACTGTGAGCTACTTTTCTTTCCCTGTATTTCCCTCTGCACTGGGTGGTACAGTTTTATAACAAGTCACTTAATTTTCCTGGGCCTCAGTTTCCTCATCTGCAGATGGTTGGGGTAGATAACCTCTGATGCTCTTCCTAGCTGTAAATCTTATGCTCCTATCCTCTGCCATCTTCAAAAAAGGAAGGAAAAGAACATAAACTCAAAAAGGGAGTGACTCTAATACACTAACACGCCCTCCATAAACGTGTGCCGCCTCAACTTTACGACTGGCCAATCACCGACGGGAAACACAGCGAGAGGCCCCCTGAGGGAGGTGGTGTCCATTCCGTTTCTGAATCAGTTGGGGCTCCCACATGATGTGGTTACAGTGGTTGAAGTGCAGACAGAGACCATTCATTCTCAAGCAAGAAAATAAAAATCCCAACTCCTCCCTTAAACCAAGTGTCCCTGGAGGCACCATTTTCTAAACCTCATTGGTCCTTTCCCAGGAAGGGGTCGGGCTCTGCTCTTGCTTCTCAATCTGCAGCCCCCTGGGCCTGGGGGTGGGGGGGGTGGGGTTGAGTCTGGATTTAATTATTATTCGTTTGGCCTTTCTGACTTCCTGCTTTTAAAAAAAGGCTCTTCTTGGTTCTGTGTATTATATGAGCCCCGCCTTCGATCCCTCAATTTCCTTTGGAATCAGAGGGGTCTTTTGGGCTTTTGGAGCCAGCGCACTCCAAGGCTTGGGAGGAGGTCTAACTTCTGTTCTCTGCTGCCTTCCGCTGCTGGGGACTCTACTTTCTCACTCTTTCCACCCCTCCAACCTTGGCCTTTGGGCCTGTGCAAGAAAACCCTCTCCGTCATGCATTTAAAGCAAGGGTCCTCAACGTGGGGTCTGTGACCTCATTATTTTAAAAAATATTTTGACAACTATATTTCAACATAATTGGTCTCTTTTATAATCCTATGGATTTTATTTTAGGCATTTAAAAACATTATTCTGAGAAGGGGTCCGTAGATTCCATAGAACTGCTGAAGGGTCCGTGAAATGGCAAAGGTTATGAATCCTATTTTAGTGGTCAGCCCAGTTCTGAGCACTCAAAAAACAACCAGTCCCATTTGTGACTAGATGCAACTATGGAAAAGTTACATAAGCTTTCTGCGCCTCAGTCTCATCTGTCAAATAAAGGGGTTGGATTCAACGGTCCTTAAGGCTCTAAATTCATGGTCTTATGAACTTTGGGGCCTGGGAGTCAGAAGGCCTGGGTTCTCTTCTAGGGCACATTTCATCTCTCTGGGTCTCGGGGTTCCTCCTCTGTAAATGAGGAGGATTCAGTTTTCTCCTCTAACACATGAGAGGATTGGACTCAAAGTTCCCTTCCTAAAGTTCTCAGCTTTAGGTCTATGAACCTTTAAGTCTGCTGCTTTGCTGTTACGTCACCAAATACATTACTTGCCTTCTTTCCCCCCTCTTGATAGATCACTACTGACTTTTTTCTTAAAGGGCCAGGATAAATGGAGTAGAGGGGGATGGGAAAGACTCCTTAAAGCCCTTGAGAAACCAAGGAAGGGGGAAGACGGGAGGGTCTCACGTTCAAAAGGGTTCTCCAGCAGCCGATGCTTGATCCGGTAGTACTCCGCCAGGAGATTGATGCCGTACAGCTCACGAAGGGGCTGTAGCAGCTTCTCTTCGATCAGATAGCTAGTCACTTTGGCCAAGTCCGTTGGCTGATCCCCTCCTGGCAGCACTGGAAGCCTTATCATCACAGAGCAGTTCCTAAAGGGGACACACAGAGACCCCTGAGACGCGGATCAGGACCTGCCTGAATCAGAATCAGAGGTTCGTAGAACCTTAAAAGTCGGAAGGGACCTCAGAAGCCAATGCCTAGCTGAATGGGAATCACTTCTACCAAATCCCCACCAAGTAAACCTGCAGCTTCGACCTGAAGATTTCGAGTGATGGGAGAGAGGCAGTTAAGTGGCTCAGTGGACTGGAGTCAAGGGGAACTGAGTTCAAATCCAGCCCAAGACACTTACTAACTGTGTAACCCTGGGCAAGTCACTTAACCTCAGTTTGTCTGTTTTTTCAGGGTTATTATCAATTTCCTCTGCTATAAAATGGGAATATAGACAGCACTCACCTTGCGGGGTTGTTGTAAGGAAATGAGATAATATTTGTAAAGCTCTTAGCAGTGCCTGGCACATTGTAGCTGCTATATAATTGCTTTTTCCCTTCCCCTTATTCCCCGATGGGGAGGGATTCTCCCTATGTGCTTCCAAGTCCCTCCCCTCCATTCAGTTCAATTACAATTAACAAGTATTTACTGAACACCACCTACTATGTGCCAGGCACGGGTGCTAAGCATGGGCACTGTGAAGGATCACACCACCCACAACTCTCTTAGTTCTTTGTCTTTTCATTCTGGAAAAAAAAATGAATGAAAAGCTTGGATGACTGAAAAAGCATTTATTAAGAAATGATGGTGTGCCAAACACTGCATTAAATTCCGAGGCTGTAAATTGAGCTCTCAATTTAGCTCTCCAGCTCTCAAGGAGCCCATGTTCTAGTAGGAAAATAATAGTTGCAGAATGGATGACGAAAGAAAGGAGGCAGGGAAAGGAAAAGGAAAAAGGAGGTCACCAGCCACTGTCCATTTAATTCAATTCAACCAGCATTCACTGAGTATCTACTAGGTACCAGAAACTCTGTGTTGGGGCTGCAGAGACAAAAACCAAAAAACCAAAAAAAAATAGTTTGTATTCTATTGGCATGTAGCCCAGTGAATCTTTTCCTCAGAGGGTATTGGATGGCCCCAGACAATAGGGTGGGAACAAGGGAAACCTTGTTTAGGGTTGAAGTCAATTAGTCAATAAACAAGAGAGAAGAAAAAAAAACCCAAAGGGAACTTATCTGGGGTTTGGCACCAGCAGAGGAGGGCAGGCATTTTCCTCTGGAGCAAAGGATGCTTTTTAGAACAAGTGACCCCCTGGTCTGCTATCTAGGACTCATAAAGTGGTGTCTGGGAGCCAATCTTTTCTTTCCAATGGAGCTGGCTCCTGGTTGCCACCTTCCCTGCTGATCTGTGGCTGCCTCAGCAGCTCAGTCCAAACTCTGTGGATCTAGGGACCCATGATAGATACAGTGGAAAGAAGTCTAACTAGAAAATGGAAGAGAGGGGTTCTCCCTGATTTTAGATTCAGCCTCAGATACTTACTAGCTGTGTGATGCTGAATAAGTCGCTAAACCTCTCCAAGACTCGGTTTTCTCATCTATGAAATGGGGATTATAATAATAATAGCATCTACCTCACAGGACTTTTGTGAGAATCAAATATCATATATAAAGCACTCCATAAATCTTAAAGCACTATATAAATGCTACCTATCATCATCATCATCACCACCACCAAGACCAAGACTACCACTACCACCACCCCCACCATCATCATCATCAACAACGGCGGTAATAATAAACCAAGCCACTCTTAAGCAATTCAACAACAAAATTCAATACACATTCATTCAACAACTGTAATATGGGACACACTGGGGTAGGTGTTGACCATATAGACAGATGACACAGACCTTGCCCTCAAGGAGATTGTGATGTAATGGGGAAAGGGACAAATATACTATGACATCATTATGGTAAAATGGAAACTCTTTAAGAGTCGGAATTGTTTCCTTCATTGGATTTTTTGTCCCTAGGGCCTAACAAAATACTCTTTGATTGACTGATTGAGAAGTGCTAGGTGCCAAGATAAAGTGACCCTGGGCAAGTCCCTTAACCTCTGTTTGTCTTAATCCACCAGAGAAGGAAATGGCAAATCACTCCAGTATCTTTGCCAAAAAAACCTCATGGAAAGCATTGGTGCAATATGGTCAATGGGTCATGAAGAGTGGGACACAACTGAACAACAATAACAAGTATAAAGGTGTGGACCAAAGTGTTCCAAGACATATAGGGAGGGAAAGGTTACTTGCTTTTAAAACAATTTTTATTTTGCCTTTGTATCACCTTCATTTCCAAATATATCTCTTTTCCAATCTAGTCTCTCCAAAAGCATCAATGATCTCTTAATAGCCAAATCTAATGGATTAATGGACAGCCTTTTCTCAGACCTCATCCTTCTTGACCTCTCTGGAGCTTTCAGTACTATCAACCACCCTCTTCCGCCTGATACGTTCTTCTCTTTAGGTTTCTGTGACATTAATCTATCTTGATTTTCTTTCTACCTGTCTGACCCCAGTCTCCTTTACTAGATCTTCACTGAGGTTGGGCCTACTAACCATAGGTGTCTGCCAAGGCTAGGTCCTGTGCCCTCTTCTCTCCTCCCTCTATATTATTTTGTTTGGTGACCTCATCAGCTTCCATAGATTCAATGATCACCTCTACGCAGGTGATTTTTAGGTCCACTCATCCTGCGCTAACTTCTCCGCTGACCTCCATTCTTGCATCTCCAATTGCCTATTGGACATCCCTAGCTGGATGTCTCACCGACACCTTGAGTTCAACCTTTCAACATTAAACTCATTCTCTTTCCTTTCAAGCTCTCCCCCTTCCTTTCTTCTTGTTACCATTGAGGGTACCACCATCTTCCAGTCTCTCAGGCTTTCAACCTAGCTGTCATCCTCAATTCCTTATTCTTTCTCCCTATCCCCCATACCCAATCTGTTGTTAAAGCCTATTCAATTTATTTTTGTAATATCTCTCCTATACATCCCCTTCTCTCCTCCAACACTGCCACCACCCTGATGCAGGCCCTCATCACCCCGCACCTGAACTATTGCAAGAGCCTTTTGGCTGGTCTCCCTACTTCTAGTCTCTTCCCACTCTGGACCATCCTCCATTTAGCTGGCAAAATGATCTTTCTAAAGTGCATATCTGAGATCCACATGTACAAAAATATTTATAGCAACTCTTTCTGTGGTGGCAAAGAATTGGAAATTGAGGGGATGCCCATCAATTGGGGAATGGCTGAACAAGTGGTGGTATATGAATGTAATGGAATACTATTGTGCTATAAGAAATGATGAGCAGGTGGACTTCAAAAAAACCTGGAAAGACTTGTATGAACTGATGCTGAGTGAAGTGAGCAGAACCAGGAGAACGTTGTACACAGTAGCGGCCATGTTGTGCGATGACTAACTTTGATAGACTTGGCTCTTCACAGCAATATAAGAATCTAAGACATCTCCAAAAATCTCATGAGGGAAAATGCTATCCACATCCAGAGAAAGAACTATGGAGTTTGAATTTAGATTGAAGCATACTATTTGCTCTTTTTTTTCTTCTGTTTTGTTTTGTTTCTTCTTTCTTGTGGTTCCTCTTATGGGTTCTAATTCTTCTTTACAGCATGGCTAATGTGAAAATATGTTTAATAGGAAGGTACATGTGTAAGGCTTATATCAGATTTCATGCCATCATGGGAAGGGAGGTGGGGAGGGAGGGGGAGAAAATTTAAAACTCAAAAGCTTTTGGAAGTGATTGTTGAAAACTAAAAATTAATTAATTAATTATTAAAAAAAGACTAAGGGGCAAGATTGAGAAATACCCAAGTTCCCCAAGTCCAGCACCCTTTCCACTATGCCTTGTCAATCAAGGCCTTTTCTTATGCCTTACTGTTATATAGAATTGGCCTTGGGTCCTTGAAAGCCAATGCCCATGGAGTGACTGATAGGATAGATCCCACCACAGCCCAAGATCAGCATCCAGACTACTGTAATCATCCTTGAAATTAATTTAAATGGGGGCAGCTAAGCAGTGCAGTGGATAGAGCTTTGGAGTCAGGAGGATCTGAGTTCAAATCCAGCCTCAGACACATAACACTTATTAGCTGTGTGACCCTGGGTAAGTCGCTTAACCCCCACTGCCTAGCCCCCCCCCCCGAAAAAAAGAAATTAATTTAAATGATGTAACCTTTAAGGGTAGGTTCTCTAACTAGACATTTCAAAGAGATACAGCATAAAGCACATATCTGGTAGAGTTCTCTTTTTAAAAATAAAAAATGTTGCTGTAATCATGGAGTAAAAATATAACCTGTCTTAAGCCATGATTTGTTTTATTGGTCGATGGGAAAAGGCAAAGCTCAGTTTTCAAAATGAACTTCAAAACAAATTTGTTACAGGTTCATGAAATAAATGTCAATTTTCAATTTTCAAATCTAAAAAATAAATAAATAAATAAAGTGCATGTCTGACCATGCCACCTTTGTAATCAAACTCCACTGGCTCCCTATTACCACCAAGGTCAAATATAAAATCCTCTTTGTCTTTAAAGCCATTCATAAGTAGGCCCCTTCCAAACTTTCCAGTCTTTTTACACCTTACACATTTTACACATATTTTGTCATCCAATGACATTGGTCCATTTGCTGTTCACTGACACACAAGACATATCATCTCCCTAATCTGGGCATTTTCACTGTTTGTTCCCCATACCTAGAATCCTCATCCTCATCATCTCTGCTTCCTGGGTTCCTTCAAGACCCATCTAAAATTCTACCTTCTATAAGAGTCCTTTCCTGATTTCCTTTAATATTAGTGCTTTTCCTCAGTTGATTATTTTCAGACTATCCTTCATACATCTTGTTTGTACATAGTAGTTTACATGTTGTCTCTCCCATTAGACTGTGACCTCCTTGAGGGCAGGGACTGTTCTTTGTTCTTGTTCTTGTCTTGCCTGTCCTTGTATTCCCTCATGTTTAGTAAGGTGCCTGCGCTTAGTAAATGCTTGTTGATTTATTGACTCCTCCCTACCCAGACAGCCATCCTTTGTAACAAAGAGTAAAGAAAAGAGGAAGAAAAAACCATTTAGCAAAACTAACACGTCAGCTGAGTCTGACAGTCTATGTACAATTCTACACCCACAGTCCCCCATTTCTGGAAAAAAAAAAGAGAGTAGCATGTGTCATCTCTTCTTCAGGGCCATGCTTGGTCATTATGGTTACAAAGACTTCAGCTTCTTTTTTTATTCTGGTAAAGACCACTTTCACCTGAGTAGTTAGGGAAGGCTCTATTGATTAGGTGGTGATGATTTGAGCCTTGAAAGGTAGGTTTTCAATGATGAAGAAAAAAGGAGGAAAACTTATTCCCTGCGTGGGCAAAGTTCTGGAGATGAGAAAGGTCAGGAAGGGAACAAGGAATAGAGAATGAGCACAGGTTAGCTGGAACATTGGCTACGGGAAGAGAAGAAGGATGAGTAAAAGCTGGAGGCAGATTGGGGGAGAGCCTTGAATGCTGAGATTAAGAATTCATCCTTTAATCTAAGACACCTCCAAAAGTCTCATGATGGAAAATGCTATCCACATCCAGAGAAAGAACTATGGAGTTGAAATGCAGATTGAAGCATACGATTTGCTCTTTTTTTTTCTTCTGATTTGCTTTGTTTCCTCTTTCTTGTGGTTCCTCCTATTGGTTCTAATTCTTCCTTACAACGTGACTAATGTGAAAATATGTTTAATAGGAATGTATATGTAGATCCTATATCAGATCCATCTTAGGGAGGGAGGTAGGGAGGAAGGGGGGAAAAATTTAAAACTCAAAAGCATATGGAAGCGATTGTTGAAAACTAAAAATAAATTAATAAAAAAAAGAAAGAATTTATCTTTTATTCAATAGTGAGTAAGTGATGCATTAAGATCATTTGGGCAATGGTATGGAGAATGGACTGGGGAGGGGGTACCTCTCTGGCTTTCAGCTTCTTAGGTCAAATGGGGAAAACTATGGCTGCTCTGACTAGCAGACAAGAGTGCTGTGGGGTTTAAATTAAATAACAGATGAGAGGGGCAGCAAGGGGTAGCGTGAAAGACAGAAAATTGGCCTCCAGGAAGACCTGGGCTCAAATCCCACCTCTGACACATACTAGCTGTGTGACCTTGGGAAAATCCTAGGCAGCTGTCTACAACTATTACATAGCTGAATGAATACTGATCTTCAGGGCAGAGGAAATTTCCCCTCCAAGAGTTGCTGGTCCAGAACAACAATAACAAAATGCCTCTTTCACTTCCATTACCTTGCGGAGAAGCTGTAAATACTGGACAAGGGTTTCCGTATTCTTCTTATTGCTCTGGAGAACTTGGCTTCGGCCCACTTCAGTATCTGGTGGGCAGTCTGGTAAAGAAGGGGCCAAAACAGCCACAGTAAGAAATGAGTCTCCCATTCCCTCCAGTTATGGTTCTTGTGGTTGCCCCCTCACTCCCAGGACACTCAGCTATTAGCCTAATAGGGTACCTGAGCCACAACCCATTGTCCATCCCTGAAGGAGGTGGGGAAGGGGTGGGAGGAGACGGATTTTGTCTGGGACTTACCAGATCTAGGGCACCCTTCACAGCTTGCAGAGACAGCAGGATTGGCCTCATGAGCCAAGTGTCCTTCATCCCTGAGGGCACATAGGCCTGCATCCTCCTCATAGCCTCCTCAGTCCTCTCCTGCCATACCTCATCCAGGGGTTTGAGTGTGACTTCGTAGTAGGCATCCTTCAGCGTGGCTAATGGCTCTGCAAGAGTTAGCCATCCTAGCCTTCCAGCTGGAGACCTCTTGGAGCTCCCCTGAGTGGGGGGACAGCAAACCTTCCCAAGCCCTGTCCTACTCAGACAGGGGTGGGGAACCTGAGGCCTCCTCACTGTCCTTGGGTGCGGCCTTTTGCCTGAGTCCAAGTTTTACAGAACAAATACAGAATAAATTAAGGGGATTTGTTCTGTGAAGTTTGGATTCAGTCAAAGGGATACATGTGAGGATCTGGAGGGCCACACGTGGCCTTGAGGTCGCAGGTTCCCCACCCTTGTTACTAAGGCCTCTCAAAGAACTTGAAGCCAGGAGTCCCAAGGCCTGGGCACTCAGCAACAAACAAGCGCTGGTCTGAATACCCAGAGCCTAGAGTAATCCAGGAAGTCAATGTAAAGGCAATCATTTATTCTCTCCCTCTCCTTTCTCTTCTCTGCTTGGTTCCCAGGAGATTCTGTAGGGAATGTTGGGGGGCAGACAGGGGAACAAAATGAGGAGGAGTCAGGGAATAGTCACTTACTTTGCAGCTCACTCTGCGTCTGTTCCATAACAGTCTGGAGTCTCTCCAGGTGCAGGGGGAGGTGATGTCTCAGCACCTGCCTGGCTGAGCTTTGCCTCCATAGTCCAGCTGCTGCTCTACCCCCTGCCTGGAGCGCTCTCACAGCAGCCTGGGACATCTGCAGGACCCAGCCAGCTGCACTGTCCAGGAAGTCAATCTGTTGCACCTGCCAGCCCGGAGAGGAAATCCCCCATCAGCAGCCCTGAAGGCTAGAGAATCTTCTCTGGCCCCTTCACCCTCCTAAGAACTCAGGCCTGGGGCTTCTGGGAAGTTTTGGCCCCATTCCCAGGGCACCAGAGCCTTAATCTGGTATAACTTTAGATATGGAGAAGGTTCCTTTTATCTAACAAAGAGTCGAGTTAGTGTGGGTTAAGGGATTTTCCATCCACGGGGCCACTCCCTGATTCAGAGAGCTCTGCCCTGGACTTCAGAGATAGGGCACCAGTTTACAGAAAATGGCAACCCCCCTCCCAACTCCTTATATCTTTCCAGTAACCCACAGTTCCTCTGATACCTTATATCTCCCTCTTATTTTCCCCTAGCCCCTAAATATTTCTCCTCCCTTTACCCCACATCCCACCTAAGTCCATATGTCAATCAACCACCCAATTCTCCCACTATTTCCATAGCTAGGCAAGGTAACAGGGCTAATATTTTCATGCTCTCTGAGACAATCTCACCCTCAATAGAAGGCAGAATAAAAGCAAAATCAAGCTGAATGAAAGAGGAAGCATGGTTGAAACTTTGATGCCGTGTTACTAAAGCTAGGATTCTTCCTCAGTGAGTGAGCTCAACCCCCAGAACCATCCAGCAATAGAAGAGGCCAGGCTTGGCCAGGCCAACGTACCACGTCCCGGAACTTCTGGAGATAGGAGTCAAACACCTGGAACTTCTCCACCAGTCTGGCTTGTAGGTGAGAGCCAACCTCAGCCAGTTTGGACTGTGGAAACATGAAAGCAGGACTGGGTGAGGTAGAGACAGCTGGAGCTGGGCTTGTTATGGGCTATATATCGAGGACTAGAGAGGCAAAGACTGAGGAGAGCCCAATAGGTTATGTGAATAACCCATTCTCTTCATCTATTTATCTACTTCAGGAAATATAGATAGATACAGAAGTAGATACACACACACACATATACATACATACACATATATATGTATATACAGATAGAGCTCAATGAACACTTTTCTGAAATCTACCTCTTCCATGAGTTGTAGATTATACTTTGAGTAGGGCTTCACTTAAGGTCCCCCCCCTTTGACATGTAGTGAGAAGCTTGGGCAGGTTTACCTCCAATTATATATGTATATATATGTGTACATAAATTCCCCCAAGAATATATAGAAATATGCTATTTTTCACATTTTATTGTTATATAATATATGTGTATATGTATTTGTATGTGTATATATACATATATACATACACACATATATGTATATATGTATGTATGTATTCTTGGGGGAATCTGTAGGTGTTAAATATTTAGCTCTTTTCTATCAGAAGGAGACGGGATGTATAGGAAGCAGGAGTTTATGTGACACTTTCCCCTTGGCAATTTTCATCTATTCAGATGGACCTGTGACTTCATTGATTTGGGAAATTCTTTCAACAATGCAGTGCAGACTGCCACCCAGCTGTGCCTCTCTATGCTGTGTAACTGTTGTCCATGATGTCCCAAAAGTTTGCCCCAGGGGCATATCCTTAAGGGGAAGTTCTAGACATGGTAGTTTGGAGAGAGAGAGTGGCATTAAAAATTGGACTTTGTTTGCTTAAACTTTAACACTCCCAATTAATTATTTAATTGTATTCATATAATATTATGTAATGATGTATAATATACTCTAATAATAATTAATTAATCAAATGAGTCAATAATGTTACAAACAATAATCCCTTATACCTGGATATTCCTTTTGTTTCCCGACTTTCACAGCAATTATCCCACCCTGTCCTCATCCTCTCCCCAGCCTGGGTAGGTACGAAGGTTAGGGAAGTATTCTCCCCATTGGACAATTAAGGAAAAGAAGGCCCAAAGAGGTGGGCTGACTTCTCCAATGTATTCTAGATCACATAAGAGGTGATAGAGCAGAAAGCTGAGCCCCAATCTACTTTCTCCTAGCCCAGGTGTCTTCTAATTTAGACCATCTACTTATTTCTCAGAAGCCAAAATGGCGGGGGGTGATGAGAAAGGAACGGGAAACTACCTGCCCACCACTAACAAAGATGGAAAATATGTCAAGAAAAACCAAAGATTATGCCTTTGCCATCTCTGAGTCTTGACTCTTCAAACTACACTTCCTTCTCCTCATCTGATATATCGCCCCTTTCCCAAGCCTCTGCCCTGGGGCCTTCCTCTCCTGATTGGTGACTGTTCTCATCAGGACCACCATTTTAGGAAAGACTTCAGCCCTGCTTCACATCTCTCTTGTCTCAACCCTACTCCTTACTCATTTACTAGCATCCTTATATGAGTTGTTCTCCGACATTACAGTGAAAGCTTCTTGAAGGAAGGGACCATCTTGCTTGATTATATTTGTACCCCTGGCACTTAGCCCAGTGCCCGGCACTAATAAATGCTATGTTTTCTGAAATCTACCCCTTTGGAGTCATAGATTCAAAATGAGCCGCCTCCCTCTGCTCTTTGTTGGGCCCCGCTCCAGGACACACACCCCTACCCCTCCCTTGACATGTAGTACAAGGAGGGGCCTGTGCAAGCTTACCTCCACATTCCCAATGGGGGTGATGCAGCCATGTGCAGCCAGGCTCAGACTCTGGTTGGCAGCCCTGAGGATCAGCTGGCCCAAGTGTTCATTTTGCCCACCACTGACACGAAGCATGGCCTCAGCCTTGGCCACCTGCCTTCTGTCGGAGCAGGCACTGATCTCCACACCCTCCTCCTTTGTCCCTAAGGCAAAAAAACCCCAACCCAACCCAAACCAAAACAAACCAAAACAAAAAAGCAAATTAATTCAGTAGGATGCTTCTCATTTGGCTGCTCTGACACTGGCCCCTGAAGGGGGACAGGCCATACTCATAATACGTTGGATATAAACTATCGAACATGTATATACACAGATATAGATATATACAATGTAGATATAAGATAATTTTTGGGGAGGAGAGGGCACTAGCATAGTAGTGTGTGTGTGTGTGTGTGTGTGTGTGTGTGTGTGTGTGTGTGTGTGT
>NW_020954610.1:50583182-50624813 GCF_900497805.2 Vombatus ursinus | reverse complement strand
TGTGTGTGTGTGTGTGTGTGTGTGTGTGTGTGTGTGTGTGTGTGTGTAAATCAGGAAAGGCTTCATATAGAAGGAGGCCCTTGAGCTGAGCCTTGAAGGAAGCCAGAGATTCTAAGAGGTGGTGGGGAGGATGAGAGTACATTCCAAGCATGGGATGGGAGACAGTGAATTCAAAGGGCAGGGAGCACATTTTGGTATTCTTCACAACACTTAACAGTGCAGGGCACACAATAGGTGTCCAATAAATAAATTTTGAGTCAGACTGAAGATAGATTACTGGGAAGAATTGCCAGGGACTGAGGTCACATTGGTACCCCCCAAAGTGAGGGTTTCCCTAGGGGTACAGAAGGATATCAACTCCAATCAGGGTAAGCCCTTCAAAGTAAGTGAAACTTGTTCCCAAAGAGGAGATGTGAGAAGATATCTCTTCTCTCTCTCCCCTGCTCCTCTGCAGATGTTGGGGTCCACAAGTGTGGAACATTGCACTTAACATTAGATTTGCTTTTTGATATGTTGCTCCATTTTACTGAATTATTTTTCTCTTTTCTTTCTTTTTCTTTTTAAAAAAAAGTTTTTTGTTAAAAGGAATAACTCTCTAGGGAGGGGGAGGGATAAAGGAGGAAATCTAGGCAATATCATAAATAAATAATATTTTAAATCTATTAAAATTTCTTTAAATGTAAATTTGTCTTTTCTTGTTTGAGTTTTCTATTAATTACAATCCACCACCAGCACCACCCAATATTCATTTGACATGTTTTATATGGCCTATGGACAGACTAGTAACAACGGATAGAGGCAGATTTTGGTTGGATATAAAGAAAATTTCCCTAACAGTTACAACTACTCCTAAATAGAATACCTTCACTTGGGAGTTAGTGAGTTTTCTATCACTGAATCTTTAAGCAGTGGCGGGATAACCACTTGTCCAGTATGTTACAGAGAACATACCGCTTCAGACATGGGTTGGACAAGATGAACCTAGAAGGCCCTTTCAACTATGAGACTCGATGGTCCTTTTCTCTGTATTATATACACATTTCAGTTCAGGTGTTTTCAGTCATGTCCAACTCTTCATGACCCCATTTGGTGTTTTCTTGGCAAAGATACTGGAATGGTTTCCCATTATCCTTCTCCAGCTCATTTTACAGATGAGGAAACTAAGGCAAATCTCAGGATTAAGTGACTTGCCCAGGGTCACACAGCTTGTAAGTGCTGAGTCCAGATTTGAACTCAGAAAGAGGAGTCTTCCTGACCTCAGGTCCAACACTCTATCCACCATGCCACCTAGATGCCCAAAAATACACATACATATTCCCAAAGGTTGCTGCTGCCTTCACCGACCTTTTCCATATGCCAGGTAAGCCCGGAGACAGTCTGGGGCTCGGGAAGCTGTCAACTCCAACTTTTCCTCTAATTCCATGCTTCCCTGTAGCAGGACTACACTCTGAGAGGCTGATTCAGTGACCCTTCCCAGCAGGCTTACTTGCTGATCTCCTGGTGCCCTCAGCTATAATTGAGAGAGATATTTAAGTCTGTTGGGTTGATCATAACCCTCTCCTGCCCTCTAGAATAGGACCCAAGAGAAGCGTGTCTGAGGATGTGCTGAGTGAAGGGAGAAAAAACAATAGGACTGACTATCTTCCTTAAATCTTCTCTGGCTCCCCAGTTTCCCTCCCTCCTGTAGCTCTGAATAATAATGATGCAGAGGAAAACATTAAGTTCTGAAGTAAAAAGGTAATAACAGAGCCTCTATTATATAGAGGAATTAAGTGGTCCCCTAGGTAATGTAGGCATCAAACCGGAGGCTCCCTTGCCCTCAAAACCTCCAGCATTGACCTGCCATGCCCACTTACATAGAGCCATAAAATCAGTTCCTCATCTTTAAAACGGGGCCAATAAGGAGAGAAAGAGTGGTACAGGGGGTTAGAGCGCTGAATTTGGAGTCCAAAGACCTAGGTCCTAATCTTGCCTCTTTCACTACAAAGGGAGGATCTGTCACTTGGGTGACCCTGAGTAAGTCATCGGGGCCTCAGTTTCCTCATCTGTAAAATGAGTGGGTTAGACTAGGTGACTTCTCAGGGCCCTTCTAGCTCTTATCCTATGATATAATATATGACATAATATATGACGTGATCCACGGGTCGCTGAACATCTTCTAGGAGAAAATGTGTGCCAAAGCATTTTGAAAACTGTACAGCACCACTATCTGTGGGAACAGAATCATAGGTCTAGACAGAGCCAGAAGGGACTTTGGAGGCCATCTAATCCACCCCCTCGTTTTACAGCTAAGGAAACTGAGGCCCAGAGCAGGTTAAATGACTCATCCAAAGTCACCTTGGTAGGGTCAGAGGCAGAATTTGAATCCAGGACTTTGGACTGCAGAGTCAATGTACTTTCCGCGGTCCAATGCTAGGGTTGCTATTTCTATCACGGGAGGAAGTAATAGGAATAGTTATTAAGCTTTTCTGCAGGAATGGAGGACCTGGGGGCATGATGATGGGAAAAAGCAGCCCATATCTCTGTGGAATATGGGCTGTAAGGGACTGAATATGACATTTGTTCAAGGAGATAGGGACATTTTTCCCTCCAGCACCTGCCGCTAGATGGCAGTGTGATGCAAGCAGAAGAAGCAGCCTGCCTCCCTTCCCCCACCTGTCCCCATTCCTAAAAGACCAGAATTAGACGCTGACTCAGGATCCCAGGACTGGCCCATGCTGTACTTTTGTATGACAGTAGAAAGAGGGGACAACAGTAGCCTGAGGAATGGGAATGCTGGTCAGTGTCCCAGAGCCATGAGGACCAGAATGCAGTTTCGGGTCCAAGATCAGAGACCCACCAATTTGATCCTGCTAATTTCATAGCCTTCTACAACTGGAAGGGACTTTACACACCATCTAGTTCAACCCACTCATTTTTTTTCTTTCTTTTTTGGTTAGGCAATTAGGGCTAAGTGACTTGCCCAGGGTCACACAGCTAGCAAGTGTCAAGTGATTGGTCTGAGGCCGGATTTGAACTCAGGTCATCCTGACTTCAGGACTGGTGCTCTATCTACTGTGCCACCTAGCTGCCCCCAAACCACTCATTTTTACAGATGACGAAAACAGGTCCACTAGGTTCTCTTTTCTTTGAGAACAGAAAGCTGGAAGCAAACTCAATTGTGTGCCCGACCCAGAAAGACTTGTTCAATGTCACACAAAAAGCAACCAGAGACAGGATTTGAACCCAGGTCCTTTCCCTCCAGAGCCAGGGCTTTTTTCCCACTGTATTACAAAATCTGACTTTCTGGAGGCTCTGTTGGGGACTTAGTCATCACCTCAAGACTCCCTGATAGAGCTCCCTTTCTGATTTGCATGAATGCACTGAGAGGATGGGGGCGGGGAACCTGTAGTTCTTCCCCGAACTGAGGGAGATATAACTTAGCTCTAGGTGGAAGTGTTAAGCAACCCATTCCCCCCACCTCCTCCCTCCCACCCAGGTTTTTTCCTTTAAGAACCGAAAGCTAGAATCAAGCTCAACCGTACCCACAACCCAGTGAGAAGTTATACCAGGCAGTTATACCAGAAGTTATACCAGGCAGAATTTGATCATATAGCTATCATCCCTGCTCATGTGGTGTTTTATGCCTGTGAAACGTGGACAGTATACCAGCATCATACCAGGAAATGGAATCATTTCCATTTGAACCATCTTAGGAAGATTCTGAAGATCACCTGGCAAGATAAGGTATCAGACACTGGGGTCCTTTCTCAAGTTGAACTGCAAGCATTCAAACTCTAATGTAGAGAACATAATAATTCTGATAGGTTGGCCACACTGAAAGTCAAACACAGATTTGCTTAAAAGACTATTTTATGGAGAACTCACACAAGGCAAGTGCTCACACAGAGGTCAGAAAAAGTGATACAAGGACACTCTCAAGGTCTCTCCGAAGAACTTTGGTATTGTGAGACATGGGAGACCTTGGCACAGGACTGCCCAGCATGGCGTGCCTGCATCAAAGAAGGCGCTGTGCTCTGTGAGCAAAGCCGAATTGTAGTAGCTTATAAGAAATGTGAGATGCACAAATTTAGAGACATCTTCACTCCAAATGTTCACATGGACTATTGTGCCCGACCTGTGGTAGAGCCTGCTGAGCTTGCATTGGTCTGATCAGCCATAGTCAGCCTTGACCCCAACATAGCAGCATCATTTTGGTCTTCTGAGAACAAACCATATGCTTGGGGCGCAGGAGTTGTGCTAGAAAACAAACCATGATCCTTCCACCCTTGCACACACACATTTACATACAACAATGTCTACCCAGAGGAACGAGATATAAGGCAAGTGCTGCACAGTGCCTCGGGGTGGCAGGTGTGACCTCAGCCCTACTCTCCCTATGCTCTCTCTCCGTTCTCCTCCTGAAACGCACACTCATCAGTCTCTGTCTCTTCTTCCATGTTCTAGCATTCTCAGTACCCAGGCCAGCTTCTAACCACCCCTTCCCATAGACACCAGTACTCTGCTCACTTTGGACATCCCTCAATACTCTCCCCTCCCCCAATGAAAAAGCAATCAATCTTTCTTCTTTCTAGTTACCCCCACAACCAGAGAGAGATTCTTTCAATGTTCCAGCTAGTGGCATCTACAGCTTTCCCCCCCTTCAAGCCCTGTAGCTTTCCTCTCTCCAGACTAGAATCCCTCCTCTAGGTCCCACTCATACTCCTTTCTTTTTAGAAGGGATGCTTCTTTGCATGTCCCCAAGAGAAGTACCTAACACTTTGAAGAATCCCTCCTTGCCTAGGAGGCCTGATATCAGTTAATCCATTCGTTTTTGCTGGGTGGGTGAGTCTGCAAATTAAAAAGGCTCTGATGACTTCTCTCAATGCTTTGTCCAGCTCTGGCCAGAGCTCCTTTCTGTAGGCCCTCCCCTCTTATCCTTTTCTCAGAGGGCTAAATAGTGCTGAGGGAAGTCAATCCACTAATTTCTCCTATCCACCTTTCTTCCCTCTTGTCCACCTAAGGTGAATTTTGAGTTTAAAGGTACTTCCCATACGGATTTTCCTTCTCACCTCCATCTGTTAAGCCTCTCAGAACTCCTGTGCCCCTCAAAGCAGGAGGGATGCTGATCATCCCCCTTGAGGTCTCTCTCTTGATTCTGATCCTGAATACAATGGCACTTTATACAATTTTCAAAATGCTTTAGCATATATTTTATCTTAGGAGATGATCAGCTTTGAAGTTCAATTCCCACTTTTCATAGGCTCGTAGATATAATTTTAATTTTATAATTTGTAATTTATAATTTTAAATTATGAAAACTGCAGTAAGACTTTTGGGACACCCTGCATGACTGGGACGGAACCTTAGTTCAATAACTAGTCTAATCCTCTCATTTTACAGATAAGGAAATTGAGGTCCAGAGATGGGAAATGACTTGCCCAAAGTCACACAGGCAACAAAGTGGAATCATGAGAAAAATCCCAATGCTGGCTTTGGGAAAGAACATTGTTGTCCAGATCTCCCACAGAGAGATGTACTGATCATCCTCATGTAGGCAGCATAGTAGATAAGGCACTAGACCTGGAATCAGAGAGATCTGAGTTCAAATCCTGTCTCAGACACTTACTAACTGTGTGACCCTGGGTAAGTCACTTAACCTCTACTTACCTTAGTCTCCTTATTTGTAATATGAATAATGAATGAATAAATGAGAAAAACAAATAGTAACACCTACCTCCCAGGATGGTGGCGAAATTGAGATAAGATAATATTTATGAAGCTCTTTGCAAACGTTAAAGTGCTATACAAATTCTATGATGAAGATGATGATGATAATGACAAAAATGTAACTCAGTCTCCACATTGCAAACAGGGGCATGAGAGACTTAGTATGGCTACACCCTGGGGAATCAAGGTTTTTTACTGACCTCTAGTGGCTGTTTCCCTGTTCTCTCCTACTTGCTTATATGTTTCCCTTTCCCATCTTGATCCCAAGGATCACTGACAAATAGGCCAGATGATCCAGGATTCCATATCAAAAAACTAGGCCGTGCCATGCCTACCAACTGTGGAAAGTTTGTCAAGGCCAGCCTTGGGGTCACAATCCGCCTTGTGTTTTCATCTATTTTAGGCGCTTAATAAATGCTTTCTGGTTGACTGGTTGTTCAGCCAGATAACTGTGCCCATTAGACCTTCAAGGCTTGTCTAGATAAGGGGTTCTTATCTTGTTTTATGCATGGACCCCTTTGGCATCTGGTGAAGCCTATGGACTCCTGCCAGAATGTTTTTAAATTCATAAAATGGAATACACAGGATTACAAAGGAAATCAAAAGGTAGTGAAAACAAAGATGTAATTTTTGTCCCATCCAACTTCATAGACTTCCTTGAAATCTTATACCCATGGATTAGACCCCTTATTGTGAATCCCCAGTCTAGAGTAAGGTAAACTTCTAAGTCTTTCCTAAAAATTTATGCCAAGAAGATACCGTTCTCAACTCCAAATAACTCTCAAATAAGGCCATGGTCTAAAATTCTTTGTTGTTCAGCTGTTTCGTTGTGTCCAACCCTCCATGACCCCATTTGGGGTTTTCTTGGCAAAGATACTAGGAGTGGTTTGCCATTTCTTCTCTAGCTCTTTCTACAAATAAGGAAACTGAGGCAAACAGGGTTAAGTGACTTGCCCAGGGTCACACAGCTAGCAAGTGTCTAAGGCCAGATTTGAATTCAGGAAGACTCATCTTCCTGACTCCAGGGCCAGCACTCAATCTCACGTCTCATTACATACTGAAAGCCCAATTCTTTCCTTCTATGTATCAAAGGTCCAATCCGGTCAAGTTTGGTCCTACTCAGCCTCCCAATCATTGAAAGTTACCTTTGTCTAACCGGTTGGAAATGTCTGTGTCCTAGGTGAAATAACCCTAGGAAGCTAAACTTTCCTCCTGCTTCCCTTAACTGTAGAAAAGCATCTCCTCCCCCTCCCCTTCTATGCTGCTTTCCATAGGATGGGGAGAATAGTGGACAGTACCAGTACCAGGAAATCTTGCTGAGCCACAATTTTAGCAAAGATCACCTAACCATCCAACAACCGATTCAAAGTGACACACGGTGCGAGGGAAGCTGTCTCTGTATTATTGCTGGAATTACAATTAGGTTGCCTGGTGCCCACCACACCTGCCTAGAGTCCACCAGAGACTCTCCTTTTTTTTTTTTTATTTTTTTGGTGAGGCAATCGGGGTTAAGTGACTTGCCCAGGGTCACACAGCTAGTAAGTGTCAAGTGCCTGAATCCGGATTTGAACTCAGATCCTCCTGATTCCAAGGTCAGAGCTCTATCCACTGTACCACCTAGCTGCCCCCAGGCACTGTCCTTCTTAGGAATGGAAACTCAGAAGCAAGTTGATCTGGGCTTTTACAAATCACTACTTGCTTGGTATTGGTATACACTTCAGCCACCAAGTCATGAGCCCCAATACCTGTGCATATCAATTAATCAACAGACATTTAATAAATGCCTACTATATGTCAGACACTATGCTAGGGCTGGGGATACATTGCCTTCAAGAAACTCCCTTTCTTATTGGGGGAATCACAGCATATACATGTAAGTCTATAAAAATATAAATAAGGCAATGGGAGTAATGCTAGTCTCGCCAGGTGAGGGGGATTAGGAAAGGCTAGGGGATACAACAGATAAGAGTATTGGGCATGGAGTCAGGAAAATTCATCTTCCTGAATTCAAATCCAGCCTCAGACACTTACTAACTGTGTGACTTTGGGTAAGTCATATAACCCTATTTGCCTCGGTGTCCCCATCTGTAAAATGAGCTGGAGAAGGAAATGGCAAACCAGTCCAGTACCTTTGCCTAGAAAACCCCAAATGGGGTCATGAAGAGTCAGACACGACTGAAAAATGACTGAACACATAGGAAGTGGTATTTGAACTATTTGAAGAAAACTAGAGACTGTCTCTCAGAGGCAGAGGTGAGGAGTGAGTAAAATCCAGGCATGGGAGACAGCCAGTGCAAAAATCCCACAGGTGGGAGATGGAATGTGATGGGGAGAAGAAGAGCAAGACGGCCAATTTGCCCGGACCAAGAGTTCATGAAAGGGAGCAAAGTAGGATGAAAAGACTGGGAGGTCAGGTTGGAGGCTGGTTGTGAAGGGTTTTAAATTCCAAAGATTTGAATTTGATCCTTAAGGCAATAGAATCATACATGACCTAAGTCAGTCAACAAGCATTTATTAAGCAGCTGAGTTAAGTGCTGGGGATACAGAGAAAGGCAAGAGACAGTCCCTGCTCTCAAGGAGCTCATAGCCTAAGGAAGAAGATGACATGCAAACAGCTACGTATACCATGGCTGGAGAGAAGCTATGGAGGGAAGGCACTAGTGCGGGAGTGGGGAACCTGCAGCCTCGAGGCCACATGTGGCCTTCTAGGTCCTCAAGTGCGGCCCTGTGACTGAATCCAAACTTCATAGAACAAACCCCCTTAGTAAAAGGACTATAAATATAACAATATGATAAATAATAAAAATATAAATAATAATAATATAATAAAAGCTAGTGACTAGCATATTCTGAGATCTGCATTGACCATACAGAGGAGAGATCTTAGGGAGATTCCCTGCCTTTTTTTCCCCATGCTCTGGAACTCTCAACACAGAACCTGCTCCCTCCCAGCACATACCTCACTTGGCCTGCATCCAGATGTCCCAATTAACAAGACCCTCCTTGTCCCTCCTCCTCCCCAACCCCACCAAGAATGGTAATCAATCACCCCTTTTAATCCTTCCTCACAAAGGCATGGGGGATCTTCTTGGAAAGAGGCACCCCCCTCCATCTGTCCCACTCCCAGGCTTGCAGCAACCTCATCTTTAGACAATAAAGCTCTGATTGAAGCAAATCCCTGTAACCGAGTTCACTTCGAGGGAAACACCATAGGAAAGAATGTGATTCACTTGTAAATGAGCTCAAATGCCCTTGATGAGACAAGCAGGGTTATTCAGGCATTATTCACCCTGGGTTAAAGACCAGTTCCTTTTGGCTGTGTAATAATACCTCACATTTGTACATGCTACTTTTCAAAACTCTTCCTGGTACATGAGCTCATCTGTGACAGGCAGCATGACCCAGAACTGACTCCCAGGGGTCACAAAGGGAGTTACTGACTTAATGTGGACTAAAACAACGTCACCCTGAAATCAAAGCCTAATGGATCTCTCAAAGGACAGGGTCTGCCTGTTCTTTCAGGGTTTAGGGGAGCCAGGTTCCAAACTGAATGGTTAAACTGGGTTCTCCCATCCTCAAGCCTAAGGTAGGAGGAGGAGGGATGGTACTGAAACTCTAGTCACCTCTAGCTCTCCAGAGAAGTCTTGAGTCTTTGGAGTACTGTGGTTCCTGAGGGTCAAGACCAACACCAAACCATGCCCAGGGTCTGGGGCGAGGCGGAGCAGGCCCCTAGAGTGTAGCACGAAGCTACCTTGGTTCAGCAGATATTCTCCAGAGATCGCAACAGCCTGCAGATAGAAACGGAAGCAGTCTCTAAACTAAACTCTGGACGCTGAATCCACCCCCATCAGGCTAACTGCCTCCCCAAAACAAAACCCAAGACCAATTCAAGAAAACCATCGGTTCTGCGTTCAAGGTGTCAAAAGGCATTTCAGAGAGCCACATTTTGTAAGGTTGGCTGTGGAGGTCCGCGTTGAGTACTGAGTTAGATCAGCTAAAATGAAAATAATAGGAGGAATGAGAGAACATCTTTTAAATGTAATTTGGGCTAGTGTCTGGTGGGGAATAACCCGTGACCTTTGTTCTGGCTGTGGGAAACCTAGCCTCATCAAATATCAGATCAGTAGCCAATAGTATCCACCCCCCAAATCCCCTTCTCCTACGGAGTAGGTATGACTTACACTGGAAAGATTACAGAGTCCCAGTCTGAGAGAATGGCTGAGATGGTTCAGGTAGTTAGTCTCTATTTCTCCCAGGAAGTTTTGCTTGGGGCAGGAGGTCAAGAAGATATTCTCTAGAACCACTTCTGCATGCAGTCTATCTGACCGGAGTGGCCGGTGTCTCTGTGGGGAATAGAATGACCCAGGGAGGCTGGGGGCGGCAGCCTTTGCAGTAAGAAAGAAAATGCCTGCTACATTGGGATTTGACTCCTTGGTCCAACCTATACCATTAGGCCAAGTGTGTTGGTGGACCCTAGAAAGGCACACTATTGTCCTTACCCTGAGGAAAAAGGGAATGAGCAATGGGAGTGTGTTCTCCACCACAATAGGGCATGCCCACATACCCATGCTACTATCTACGTATACCCATATACATAGACATGCCTAGGTACTGTTGGTTTTATAGGGGGAACAAGGAGAGCCCTCCAAAAATGTCTCTCCTCACAATCCAGTCTGTTGCTGATGTCAGAAATTAGATTTCATTCTTTTGGCTTAAAGGATTGATCCCCACAAAAAAGGAAAGATGACTGAATGAGAACACAATTGTTATTTCCTTAGGGTAAAGGAGTTTATCAGATTCAGAACTAGTTAGTGGGGGGCAAGTCCTGGAGGGGGAAGGGAAACAAAGCAGAAGGATCCTTTTCCTCTAGGAGGTAAGAAGATTGGAGGTAAACTAGAGGAGGTAAGAAGGAAAGGGAGGTGAGAAGACATTGCTAAAGACAAACTGCCCTTATTTCACAAATCTGTCTAGCACTAACTCTATCCCAGCTGGGAGATCAAGAGTTCTGAGCCAGCTATTATAAGGTCTTGATGCTGTCTGCAGAAGACTCTGGATACAAGGTTTCCTCAAGCTACCCCAGGTGAACCTGGCACATACCAGCAGGAGCCAGACTTTGGGCCTTCTCCCCTCCCATTTATGTGCCCCAACAAAATGCCCAACTACATCCCTGTGTCCTGTCTTCAGCTCCCTACTCCTCAACGCTACCAACATCCTAGCCATCCACAGTATCTCTCTATTTGGGGTACCCCAGAAGAAAAGACTTGTAATATGATCCTTGAGTGTCACTTTCCCCTCTGACACTGGCTACTATCTTGTGGACCCTTTAAAGGTCAAAGATGTCCTGGGTCAGCAACCAGGGCCTTCCGCTGTGTGGAGCAAACCATTGTATCTATGAAAGGACTGAAGAAGCTTCTTCTGCCCTATCCCCAAGAAATCCAGCACCATGGAGGTGCTACAGTTGAAAAAAATAAACAAAAGTGAACACTCAAACTAAGAATCAAATCAACTCTCATGCCTGGGATATCTCAGGTGCCATTTTCTAGGACAGCATTGAGATGGAGTTAAATGGTCTTCCTTCCAGGCTCATGAGAATAAGTAATTTCAAGATGATAGAAAACAGCCCCCCTCTTCCTGGCTGTCACAGCATCGCTTTGGCTTTTCTCATGTTACCTCATATTTCAGACTCTGTTTGACTTTCTGGCTGTCCCAGGACAGATCAAGATGCTCGCTGAACACTGTTGCAGTTTGAGTTACAGATCCACAGGCCTTGAGATTGCCCAGGGTCAGGAATTTCTGGAGCTAATCAAGGGAAAAGCATTGGTATTAATGATTCTGGGAAAAGGGATATTTTTCTCTTTGGTATGAAAATTAAGTGATCATACTTTAGTGCTTTTTTTCAAAGTTTAATAAAATGCAGCCGAACTTAGAGAGAAAGCCAGTTGACTGTCTTCAATTTATCCTGTCTGTATCATGTTTACACACTGATGTTTGCATATAACAACAACAACAATAATAGTAACCAACAGCCAACATTTATATAGTCCTTATGAGCCAGGCACTGTGCTAAGCACTTTACAATTTTATCTTCTTTGATCCTCACAACACCCAGAGTGCTATTCAGATGAGGAAACAGGCAAACAGAAATTAAATGACTTGCCCAAGGTCAAACAACCAGTAATAGTCTGATTTGAACTCAGATCCTCTTGTTAGACTGTGAGCTCTTTGAGAGCAAGTATTGGATTTGGGTTAGGTTTAGTTTGGTTTTGCCTTTTTTGGTATCTTCAGAGCATGACACCTATTAGGTGCTTAATAAATGCTTATTGACTGTACTTTGTTATCTCTTCTTGTCCTAAGAGCCAAGTGTGGTCCCAAAACCTGAATCCTGATTCAGAAAGCTAGTCAGGTAGAGAGAACATTTGTTGGTTAATACAAAGCATAGAATATAAATATAATTATAATACGCAGAAGAAACACCTTGGGAGTTTGAACTTGACACAGAATTCACTTCCTCTTTGCCTGGTCTTTCTAGCAGGAAGGCCTTTTATTTGTGCCAGAGAAATTGGGGAATAACTGATTTAGGTGAGCATCACGGCCAAGGCCTGTCCAAGGTGCCACATCTTGGTCTGTGGGCATCCAATTCAAAGCATTTAACAAGTACTTGCTATGTGTAAGGTTCTGTGCTAGATGCTATGGATAAAAAAGTTTTGGTTTTTTTTAAATGACAAAGTCCCTGTCCTCAAAGAACTTACATTTTCCTGGGGCACAGGCACCGTGATAAAAACGAAGGTTTTAGAACAAACCCCCACAGGAACATAGAGGCTTATGACTCCTCAAAACTCTTCCTCTCCCTGAACTGGTGGGGACTCATTCCTAAAGGACTGTATATATTCTGCAATGCTCCCTATTGCCATAGAATGGAAGTTCCTTGAGGTTTCCTTTTTTCCTTTGTGCCCTTAGCACATCCCTGCAGGTGGTAACATTTATTTATTGACCGACTGATTGCAGAGCCCTTGAAGTTAATGGCCAGTGGTAGCCCGTGGTATTGCTCTCTCAATCCTCAGATGCCCTCAGAGAGGTAAGCCTCCCTCCACATCACATGTACCTGTCCTGAGGATGCAGTCAGACAGCCTTCCCAGTTGGTGATGGTAGCTTCTGACCTGTCTGCCCAGGAAAACTGGAAGTTGACAGGTTTCCCTCTATTCCAGGCAAGTTGTACCTATAACCAGAGGTGAGAACCAGATGTGCTTCAGAATAATAGGACTGAATTGGCAGCCCTCCCTCTCTGCTCTGTACCATGGTCCAGTACCTACACTAGGTCTCCAAGTTGTAGACTTGTCTCATGACTGAGATCTGGGTACCAGTTGAAGAGAGCAAAAGAAATCAGAGCAGAAAAGACCTTATTATCTTCGTCTCTTTAGACATACTTCTTCTTCGGATAGATGCCTGCCGTCTTGAACAGTTTTGACACTGACCTACCTGGAAGGAGGGGTTCTTAGGATCACAGTATCTTAAACTAGAAGGGGACTCAGAGGAAACCTAGCCCAATCCCTTTATTTTACAGATGAGGAAACTGAGGCCCAGGGAGGTTCAGTGCCCTGTTCTAGGATATATAGATAGTAAATAGAAGGGTGGGATTTGAACCCAGGTTCTCTGATTCTAGAGACTCTTTCCACCTTTTGTAAACCTTCATAGGTTTTTTTTGAGGCAATAGGGGTTAAGTGATTTGCCCAAAGTCAGTCGTTTTTTAAATAGTATTTTATTTTTTCCAATTACATGTAAAGACAATTTTTAACATTAATTTTTTTTTAAGATTTTGAGTTCCAAATTTTTCTCCCTCCATTCTTTCCCTCCCTCCTCCCTAAGATGGTAAGCAATGTGATATAAAACCTTTGTAGTTTTAAGGAATCAAACAACAGCAGAAGCCCATTTTTTATCCTCGACTGTTCGCTCTTAAGGAATCCAGGTAGAAAAAGCCAATTGCAATCCATTTCTGTGCCCTTTACCGCCTCCCTACCCATCTTTGTACCAGCTTGGGAACATTTGCAATCTCACCTGTTGGCTGTACCTGCTGCCCCTCTTCTCTGCCAGGCCCTTGGCTTCCATGTGGCTCCAGGATAGGTTGAAGGGATGAGCAAAAGCCACCTGGCCACGCACGTGATCCTTCCCCAGCTTTAGAGAGGAGGACAGCACCACCTGGCCCGAGTCAGAGGCCAATGAGAGAAATGTCATGAGCACCAAAGCTTTGATCAGCTTCCACTCCCCCCAACCCCCACCCCTGATTAACCGCTATGGGCCTCAGTTTCCTCATCTGGAAAATAAAGGAATTGGAACAGATGGTCTCTAATACCCTTCCAGCTCTAAATCAATGATCCTATGATTATTCTCAAAGGCTGGGACCCCTATTCAGGGGAGATCCAGGGAGATGGTAGAAATGAGGTAACACATCAAACATTCCTGTCCCCCTTCACAAGCCCTTAGCTCACTAAGGGTTAGGAAATTGACTCTGAATGATGAGTATCACAGTGCCTGACACAGGGGTGCTTTATAAATGCTTGTTGATGGATTTATTGATTCGTGGGTTTGACATTTGTGAAACTTGGCCCTGAGGCAAAGAATATTAGGTGTCCCTTGAAGACCCTTGGAAGACTACTCCAGGTGTGCAGTGGGTAGAGCACTGGCCCTAGATCCTCAGGAGGACCTGAGTTCAAATCTGGCCTCAAACACTTGATGCGTGCTAGCTGTGTGACCCTGGGCAAGTCACTTAACCCCCTTACCTGGCAAAGAAGAAGAAGAAGAAAGAAGAAGAAGGAAGAAGAAGAAGAAGAAGAAGAAAGACTATTCCAAACTGAAGGTTTGGTCTCCTGAGCCAGTATTTATTACTTTGAATCTCCCTGAGGCCTGCAAAGCCTCAACACAGTGCTTGGCCCATGGTCAATGATGAATAGGTACTTCTTCACTTGATCTGACTGGGACTCCACTTTCTAGGAGGTAGGGTGTATAATAGGGAGCAGTCCTCCTCATCTGTCCCACATTTTCCTTTTCTCTCTTATCTTGTGCCTTCTTCTGGAGAGACAAAGACAGAAATTCTGTTGAACCCACCCATTAGAGATAGAAGATTCTAGAGAAAGAAGAATCAGTCCAAGTAATTTAGGTGAGAAGGACTACAGAGCAGGGACGGGTTCAGGATCATATTGTGTTGTGCTCAAGGGTAATGGGAGGGAAGCTTTTCAAGGCTAGACCTGTGCCTCATCCACACCCAGCATACATAGTTCAGCTGCCTCTTTAAATGTACATGAGATATGGTGGAAAAGGCTCTCATCTCAGCTCTCATGGACTAATGATGTGAGCTTGAGCAAGCCAATAAACATTTATTAAGCACCTACTATGGCAGCAGTAGATAGAGGGCTGGGCCTGGAGTCAAGGAAGGCCTGAGTTCCAATCCAGCCTCAGACACTTACTAAATGTGTGACTTTGGGCAAGTCGTTTAACCTGTTTGCCTCAGTTTCCCCATCTGTAAAATGAGCTGGAGAAGGAAATGGCAAATCATTCCAGTATCTTTGCCAAGAAAATCCCAAATGGGGTCACAGAGAGTCATTCATGGCTAAAACAACTGAATACCAAGAATAAGCACCTACTGTGTGCACAGTACTGTGCTAAGTACTGGGAATTTTTAAAAAAGATAAAATGCAAGACAGGATCTCAGAATCGAATGAGGAAGACAACATGTAAACGGCTGCATACGAACAAGTTATAAATGGGATGACTTGAAAATATTCAATAGAGGGAAGGCTGTAGCATTAGGAGAGATCAGGAGAAACCTTGCAGAAGGTGGCCCTGTAGTGGAGACTTGAAGAAAGCCAGGGAAGCTCCTGAGCCCTGGTTCCTTGTCAATCAAATTAAGGGGTTGAACCAAATGGCCTCCAAGGTCCTTTTCAGGTCTCTGACACGTGATGATATTTTTCCAGTGCTCCACTTCCTCTCCCTCCTAACCCCAGGCTGTTTTTACCTGTTCCTTGGCATTCCATTCAATGACTAGATTATCTTGATGGCTGTGAACTGAGTGTAGCAGGGTCGTGGTGATCTTGGAATGTTGAGGAAAAGGGATGGAGAGAGGATGGACAAGTTCCACTGTAAGAGAGGGGAGAAAAGTGGAGGGAGAAGGCTATCAGGGCTGGTTACCAGTGACTATATTTTTCCAATCACACAATCATGGCGAGATATATAGAACACTGGGCCTGAAGTCAGAAAGACCTGAATTCAAATCCAGTCTCAGACACTTACTAGATGGGTGACCCTGGGCAAGTCACTTACTCTCTGAGTCAGCTTTGGTTTTCTCAGCTGCAAAATTAGGATAATAGCACCTACCTCCCAGGGTTCTTATAATAATTGTAAGGTGCTTAGTAGAGTAACTGGCACATGGTAGGCACTTAATAAATGCTTTTTTTCCTTCCTTCTTGCTTTCATTCCTCTCTTCCTTCCTTTCTTCTTTCTTCCCTCTTTCTTTCCTTCCTTTCCTCCTTCCTTCTTTCCTTCCTTCCCTCCTTTGTTCCTTCCTTCTCTCCCTCTCTTTCCTTCTTTCCCTCCCTCTCTCTTTCCTTCCCTCATTTCCTCCCTCCTTCTTTCCTACCCACCTTCCTTCTTTCTCTCTCTCCTTCCTTCCTTCCTGGAACCACTCAGATTAAGGAGGAATCTGGGTGTCTCTTGGAGGTACAGTGGAAAGTGTATTAGATTTGAAGCAAAAGGACTTGGGCTCAAAACCTCTCTCAGTTACTATTTCTGTGACTTTGAACAAGTCACTTAGCCTCTCTGGGCCTCAGTTTCCTTATCTGGAAAATAAGAGGGATAAACTGGATGCTCTTCAAGGTCCTTTCCAGCTCTAAATTGACAATCCTATGATTTTTAAAGGCTGAGATCCCCACTGAGGGGGCGATGGTAGAAATGTGGTAATACATCAAATATTCCCATCTCAGATACCTGCTCCCACTCATTGGTCCTTAGCTAGCTAAGAGGGTAGAAACTAACCCTGAATGATGGTTATGCAATACCTGCCACAGAGGTGCACTTACAGAAATGCTAGCTGACTGACTGATCGATGGTGGTTTGGAATCTGGGAAACTTGGCCTGGTAGCAAAGGAAATTAGCAGGTGGGACCCAGTAGGGTTAGCTGGGCCTCTTCTCTTTTTGCACACTAATCATTTATGGCACAATTAAAGGTGGCAGAAGAAGGCCTTCATGACACAGAAACTAATAACAGAGGGGTTAACAGAGGAGTGATTTATAATTCTTTTCAGGAAAGACTGTTTCCTTTAGGACTGCATCTAATTAACTTCCAGGGTTGCCGTTTAGAAGTGGATATTTCATAGCAATGAATTTGGGATTAAAACACATGGCTAAGGCCAGGACCGGCCTCTTTTAGGAAGTTATTACAAACTTTTTAATCTCTTTATTTGCTCAGGGACTCCTGGAGTAAATAACTAGTGCCTTCTCTAACCTCTGGCCCTAATCTGTCTAGGGATGCCTACTGATTGTTGCCACTGCAAAGCTTACCCTGCATGTGCTCGCTCCTGGAGAACTTGGGAAAGAGCCCTGTGTAGCTGCCAATGAACTTGAACTCCTGGCCGTCCCAAAGTACCAACTGTTGGATGCTCCTTGTCCCGTTGGCTTTCTGATACATGGTCACGAGCACCATTTCCCAGGGGATCATTTTGAGCTACAAAGGAAAAACAAGGAGGCATCAGCCCTGGGGTGGCGATTCAGGTCGGGGCTCAGGGTAGGTATGGATTGAAAGGAGAGAAGACTTCTGAAAGGTGGAAGAGTTTAATTACACCTTGGGTTTCTTGGGATGGAGCATTAGACTCGGAGTTAGCGCACCTGGGTTGGAGTTCGGTGTCTTGCACTCAATAAATACTTGTCAGTTTGGATAATGATTTCATTAGGATAGATATTCTGTTCTATGTGAGGAGGGCCACATCAGCCAACATTACTGTTCATTGTTATCAGTCTGAGAATGGGGCCCCCTAGAAGAACTTGGACTCAGGAGGGGTATATTTTAACAGAGGGGTTCTTAACCTGGGGCCGGTGAACTTCTTTTTAATATCTTTATAATTGTGTTTCAACATAATTGGTTTCCTTTGTACTCCTACATATTTTATTTTATGCATTTAAAAATGTGATTTTAGCAGAGGATTCTGGGAAGATGGTGGAGTAGGTCAGAAAATTTTAGACTCTCCAAATTTCCTCCACAAAAAAAAAAAGACAAAACACGATTTTGAGAAATGGTTCATAGGCTTCACCAGACTGCCAAAGGGGTCCATGAATCAAAAAAGGTTAAGAAGCCCTTTTTTAATGGAGAAGACTTAGGAAAAAGTCAGAGTATGGGGCACTGCCAAGTGGAAGTCTTTGGGTAATCAAGGAGTAGCATGTGCTTCAGATGAAAGATGGCACCCGAAAGAGGACATATCAGGAGCGGTAGAGGGGCATAGAAGACCGAAACCAATTTCATCTACTTGACAAGTGGCACTTGACTTCTTGACACTTTCCCTAGGAAACAAAGAGTCTGCCACTTTTGTGACCTAGCTATAGCACTGGGCTCTGGCTCCCACACAGGACCTCCAAGTTGCTGTTCCTTACCTGGGGAATTGTATGCATCAGCTCAGTCACTTGAGTGAGGTTGGATGCAGTAACTGTCAGCTTTGTGGCCACGTGGAAATGGTGCTTTTCCAGGTCAACGGCAATCATGCTTTCGGCTTCACTCATGGAGTAACTCACCTAGGTGGGTGAGAGGGCAAAACGAAGTTGCTTCATCAGGAATCTGAGGGAACATTTCACAACTGATCTGGGCATAGTTTGCCAACCCCTGGCATAATAGATAAGGTGCTCAACTCAGAATCAAGAGGACCAGAGTTCAAATCTTGCCTCTGACACTTACTAGGTGTATGACTGTGGACTAGTCATTTCATTGCTTTCGGGCCCAGGTTTTCCATTTGTGAATAATAATAGCATTTATCTCAAAAGGGTTGTTGTGAGTCCTAAATAAGATGTTATATGGACAGGGCTTTGCAAATTTTAAAGTGCTATATAAATGTTAGTTACTATAGTTACGTTCCATATGTATAGGTCTATACACATATTCATATGATATATCCTGGTTACAAAGCACTTTACCCATCTTATTGGAGCCTCACAAAAACCCCGTGTGGCAGGTCATAAGATCATAGATCTGGAGCTCAAAGGGAAATCAGAGGTCATCTAATACAACCCCCTTCATTTCACAGTTGATGAAACAGAGGCCTGGGGTTGGTTAATTGACTTACCCAAAATCACATTTCAGAAGCAGGATTTGAACCTAGATCCTCTGGCTACAGAGCCAGTGCTGTTTCCACTGTATCATGATGAGTTCCAAAGGTGATGCAGTTATCATACCCATTTTACAGATTGGGAAGTTGCAGCTCACTCTAAGTTACATAGTTGGGAAGTGTCTGAGGTGGGAATCAAATCCAGGCATATGCCTTTCCACTACCATAGGTAAACAGCTCGTCACCACTCACCGTGACCTCATGGCTGAGGATTAAGTTTAAGGCTAGCCACAGTCCTGGGGCTGGTAGGAGAGACAGCTGCTTTTAACTGTGTCTGTTTTAGCCTCAGGGTGAGAAACAGCCCTTCTGGGCTAATGGGCCTCTGCAAGTCTGATTGCTCTTCAGAGCTCTTCTGAGCTCTCTGCTGACCCAGACTCCCCAAGGAAGAGGAGGTAAGAACAAGAAATCAGCATGTGTCAGACATCTCCCGTTTGGGACAGGCCCCTTGCTCTGCCAGCAGACATAGGACACAAGGGTGATAAAAGAAACGCTGAACAACTTGTGTTGGGAGACGTCGGGTCAACCATTTGCTTGGAAAAAGAAAACCTTTGAGCTTGGGAGACAAAGTCTGAGATGATGAGAAGCTAGAATAGCAAACAGAGCATTTGGATGGTCTAGGACCGCTCTTTAATCTATCCCAGACTCTGAACTTGGGCCCTACCAACAGGATGCACTGCGGGAGAATCTCCAGGGAGCTGGGGATCAGATACACTCGCCAGAGGGGCTTGGGATGGAGGGTGCCAGGCAAGCCTGCTAAGGAATGCAAATACCAATGGGGTTTTTAAAAGCTGGAGCCCCATTTCTGAAGGGCAGCCTGGGGCAGCCCACCTGGGGTTTTCTTTAGCTCCCTTAATCACACATGAACACATTAACCAATTCTTCTGTGTCACTAACACTGCCCCTCCAAATCTCAGCTGGCCTCCCTCTCCCTTTCAACCTACCCCTCTCCTTCAACTTTCCACTTTGGAGGGCAGCCATGAGAAGAGAAAAAATGATGCATGTGGAATGAGTTAAGAGCCAGAAGAGTTCAGGGACTGGCCAAGAGAGGGACATGGGCCTCAGGGAGCAGTTACCTTGGTGGAAAGCTTGGCTGTCCTAGGGAAGTGATTGAGGAGGAAGGAGAGATGCTGTTGGCTGGTAACATACAGTTCTTTTCTGGAAAAGAGAATCATAGAGTTTCAAGTGATCTTAAAGGTCATTTAATCTAACCCCCTCCTTTCATAGAGGAGAAAACAGAGGACCACAGAGTTTAGGGTCACATCACACATGAAGTAAGTGGCAGGATTGGGATTAGAACTCGGAGCCGTTGGCCCTGAATTCAACACTCTTTTGATTGTACCATATTGTCCTCTGAATGGAAAGTATAGTTTGAGAAAAAAGAACACAAGTATTTTCCCAACTAGGATTTCAAAGATGGGAGTCAAACATTCAAACTAATAATGGCCTCTGATAAGGACATACAGAGCAATCTCGGGAGATTCCCTCTTATTTTAGCAGGGCAGTCCAGGCCCATTATTATATTGGTGCAGAGAACCTATAATATAGGAAATCCCCTCCACCAGACAGATTGACATTTCTTCTATAATTTATAGTCTAGAGAATTGTCAGGGAAACTTAGAGGTTAAGTGACTTGCCTAGGGTCTTATAGTCGTTATGTGACAGAGGCAGGATTTGTCCCCAGGTTTTCCTGACCCCAAGGCTGTCCCCCTATCCACTATGAGGAATCTAATATCACAGTCAATTCAGATGGAAAAGTCACAAAATCACAGAATACTACAGTTAGAGGGGGGCTCATACATTGTCTAAGTCAACCCTTCCACTTGACAGATGAAGAAACTTTCACAGAGAATGGAAATGTCTTGTTGAAAATCTCACTACAAGTTAGTAGCAGAGGCAAGGCTAGAAACTAGGTCTTCTGGCGCCTGGTTTAATGTTCTTTTCACTACATTGCCTTCCAAGGGCCAGGTCAACATAATTTTTTTTCCTAAATGGAAACCCATCAAACCTGGGGTATGTGAGGGTAAGATACCTCTTAGCAAAGCATATTCCCTTTCCCTAGGTCACGGGATCATCAATTCAGAGCTTAAAGGAACCATGGAGGCGACTCAGTCCAATTCCCTCATTTAAACCACAAGGAAAATGAGGCACAGATAGGTTAAGTGATTTGTGCATGGTCATTTAGCTAATAAGTATTTTATCCAGGCCCTTCTCCCTGCCCTACCTGCCTCTAAACATGCTACGAGTCCATGACCAAAGGGCTCTGTGAGTGTCTGGAAACCCAGATCCGAAGACCTTTTCCTCACCTGAGTGGTTGATTCCTTCCCCTCACATGAATGAGAAGACTTGTTTCAGACTCACAGGTTACTTCCAAGGATGTTTTCATTTCACTGGCTGCCAGGATTTCCTGGAATAACAACTAGTAGGAGAAAGAGGATAGACTAATATAGCAAGACTAATCCAAAATGGTAGATGATTTTAAAATCACTTTTTAAAATTTCAGAATGCATGAGATGATTTTTCACAGCAGATTTACCTAGGAGACCAAGTAAGGCTAATCATATTTCTTGTAAACATACCAACTTGACCTGAGAAAAATATTTCAGGTAGCTGGGGAGGGAGCCAGCCTGGAGTAAAACTTTTTTCAACCCATGGTCCATCCAGAAAGTGGCTAAAGTATGCAGATAATGGTTGGGAAGCCGAAGTGACTAACCCCTGTAGCCCTTCCAGGTGTGGTCCCTTCTCAGGGACCAGAATAATCACCTCCTCTCATTACCTGGGTTGTGAAGGGCAGGCCCAGCTGCCTGAGAATTGGCACTGTGTGTTGGATGTGGGCCACAAGCTTGAGGGTCCCATTTAGTTCCAAGGACATCAGAGCTGCCAAATCCACACTGACTTTCCTGTCTCCTCCCTGGATGTCCACGCTGCCCTGGGTCTGGGTTTCTAGATGTGGAAGGACAAAAATACTCAGTAATGGCAAGGCAGAGAGGTACAGTGGAAAGGGTATGGCTCTGGGGTCATAAGACCTGGATTCATATTCCTCACCTCTGACATTTAATACCTGTGTGACCTTGGGCAAGTCACTTAAGAGTCAGGAAGACCTGAATTCAAATCCAGTCACAGACACATGCTAGCTGTGTGACCCTGGGTGAGTCACTTACCCTCTATGCTTCAGTTTACTCATCTATAGAATGAGAGGGCTGGACTAAATAATCTATGAGGATCCCTTTTCAGTTCCATTTCATGTCACATACTATGTATGATAGGATATTTCCTTACGCCCTTGGCTAGATGTCACTGTCACATGGTCATTCTGCTCCCCTTTGTTCCTTTCCAAAAGAAGGAAGGAACAGGAATGGAGACCACAGTGAGGGTGACGTTGCTCTCTGTGGTCTCCACCAATGGGTAGAGAAAGCTACAAAGCCTATCTCCATGGAGAGCATCTTTCAGTCAGCCTCAATCTAGTAATTTTCTTAGACTGGAAGGGACCTTTAGATCATCGAAACATTGATTAAGAGTTGAAAGGAACCTCAGACGCCATCTTGTACAAACCTTTCGTTTTACAGAGGAGAAAACTAACACCCAGAGGATTAAGTGACTCACCCAGGGTCACAGAGTCACAGAATTTGAAGGCTGGAAGGGACCTCAGCATCTGTCCAGTCTAACTCATATACAAGAGGAATCCTCACTATAACATCCTGGGGTCATCTGGCCTCTGCTTGAAGACCTCCCAGGTGGGAGAATCTAACATCTCTTGAGTTGGCCCATTACCCTTTGGGAAAACCCTAATTGTCAGGAAGCTTTGTTTTCTCCCTATGTCAACTCTAAATTTTCCTTTTTGTAGCTTCTACCCATGGCTCCCAACTCTACCCTATAGGGCCAAACAGAACCAATCTCACTGTTTCCTCCACATAACAATCCATTAAATTCTTGAAGACTGTTATCTTGTCTTCCCTGAGTCTTCTTTTTTCCAGTTCCTTCAGTCAATCCTCACATGACATGGACTAAAGGCCCTTCACCATCTTGTTACCTTTCTCCAGACTCTCTCCATCTTATCAATGCGCTCTTAAACTGTGGTAGTCAGGACTGAGCAAAACCATCCAGGTCAGGGCTGCTGAGGGCAGAGCACAGTGGAAACACGATCTTCCTGTGTCTAGCAGATATGCCTTTCTTAATGCGGTCCAACACTGCTCCACCCCACATGGGTAGGGGCAGAATCCAATTCAAGCCCTCTGGCTCCAAATTCATTGCTGTCTACACTAAACCACATCGACTTCTTTCTTCAGAGGTCAACTGTGCTGTCTGCTTGCTTGTGACCAGAATCACAAGTAAACTGTGTCAAAGAGATAAGTCACACTTCATCAGGTCTAGAAGGGATTTTAGAGATCATCTGATATAGTAATGATGATGATAGCTAATATTTCCACTTTAAGATTTATAAATCACTTTATATAGATTATCTCATTTGATTTCACAACAACCCTGTGAGGTAAGTGCTATGATTATATCTATTTTATAGATGAAGAAACTGAGGCAGGTAAAGGTGAAGTGACTTGCCCAAGTATCTGAAGCAGTATTTGAACTCAGGTCTTCCCATCTCCTGTGCCCTGTCTACTCTGCCACCTGACTGTCTCATGATAGATTTCATTTTGCAGATGATGGAAATGAAACCCAGAAGGGATTAGTGACTGACCCAAAGTCATGTACCTGGCTAGTAGCAGTCCACGGAAATTCGAAGCCAAACCCAGAGACAACTAAGTCAAAGCTCTTTCCCCTAAAATATTCTGCTTCTCTGAAACTCAGTTTTTTATTGCGTTTCTTTTTTTAAGTTCTGTAATATAGGAGACTCTAAAGTTCTTTCCAACCACCTCTTCCAAAACCCAGGAACCTTCACTGTCAGGAAATTATTCTCTCTCTTACTTGAAACCCTCACATTGTATCTCAAAATACTTTTGGAAAACTAAGACCCATTATGAGCAAATCTGGGATTCTTCATTTGGAAAGCTAAATCTTGTGATACATTCCCTCCAGATATGCCTAACCATATTTCCTACTTCATGGGCCCAATGGGAAAAATGCTTTCAAAAGTTCCTTTGACATTGCAAGCAAGGCAGCTTCGTGGATTCCTGAGGGGCGTCCATGAAGCCACTTTCTGAGGGTCCATGGCAGATGGTGCTGAAGCCCCGCTTCCTTGCCAGCGAGCCTTCCTTTCTCCCACACAATGAAAATGTCAAGCTGTCAGCTCTGTATGTTCTTTCCCCTGGCTGAGAAAGCCTGCTTTTCAGCACCGCAGTAAAAGCTGGGAAAATATCAGTTCTTTGAGTCTTGGAAATGATTTTCTCAGACTTCAGGGAGTTGATGTTTGGAAGAAGAAAACCATGTTTCTAGATAACCCCCAAAACGAAGTGGTCATTTTTCCCCCTAGATTATAAAATCCTTGAGGGCAAGAACCATGTCTTATTCACCTCTTCATTTTTTTTTTCATTTTTAAAACATAACATAGTGCCTCATACACAATAGGTGCTTAATAAATACTTGCTGGTGCTTAATAAATGTTCTTAGTTCATCTTCCAGTTTTTGCTCTGTATAGACTAACTAGGATTTTCAAACCAGAGCAATGGTTTAAGTTACCACTGCATAGACTGAGTGCTGATTTAACTTCATTCCCCCAATCACGTAATACTTATGAGATACCTATGATTATTTGAATAAACCACAAACTCTCGATGATCTGCAGCAACAAAGGGTATAAGAAGCATGTCTTGTATAAGATGGAAGGCTGAATTAAACCACATGATCATCAGCCCAGAGTGAAAAGGGACCTTATAGTCATCTAGTCCAATGGAATGGGATAAGGAAGCTGAAGCCTGGGGAGGTTGGGACTTGCTCATGATCGTATAGCTAGCAACTATTAGAGGCAGAATTTGAAGCCGGGTATTCCTGTCTCCAGATTCAAAAGTCTAACCACTATGTCATGCCACCTCTCTGAGAAGAAGTAATCCAAAACTTTATTTCCGCCATTTGCTAACAACTACTTTCCCCATCAAAAATTTCCTCAGATTTGCTTTCACAGGGTCTTTTCCCCACACTAGTCACATCCATCCTGAGATGCCCAAGGTGCAGGCATAGAAGAAAGAAGAAGAGGAACCAGGAACCTAGATAATGTACATACCAGACAAACAGCCTCTAAGACTTGACTACAGTTCAGTCCCTTTTAGTAAAGTCCCTCTTTCATCTTCCACAAGTTTACCAGTCCCCCTGGGGCAGCTAGGTGGTACAGTAGATAAAGACTGGGCCTGAAGTCAGGAAGACCTGAGTTCAAATCCTGCCTCAGATACTTACTAGACGTGTGTCCCTGGGCAAGTCACTTAAGCTCTCTCACCCTCAATTTCCCCCTCTCTAAAATTGGGATGAGTAATAGCACTTCACAGGGTTGTGAAGATCAAAAGAGAATAGAGATGCAAAGTACATGCAAATAGTGCTAGCTATTAAAAACAGAAGTCCCTAGCATCCCTACAACCCAAAGATTACTGGCTAAGGTCAACTACTTTAAATGTACAATAGATACTTGCTGACTGCTTGATTGGGCCAGAGAGGCAATGGCAGAGAGTAGGCTGCCTTCTGACATGTCCTCAGGCAAGAGTAAAAATCTGGACCCAGTTCTTGCCCCAGGAAGGAGATAGAAGACCAGTATACCTTACTTACCTTGTGTCTGTAGCACTACCGTGAGGCCAACCACCTCTGGGTAGCCAGTTCCTTCCCTCAGAGCACTGCTGTTATGTCTACTCCAGCAGGAGAACGCCATTTGCTGTCTGGTATAAGAACAGCTCGTGGTGTAGTTGAGAGACGTCTGCCCCACCAGAATGTTCACGGAGCTATCAATGTTGAAACTGGTTCCTTGAAGGTACATTACAACCTGAAATAACACAAAGGTGTTGAGCCACCATCCTAAACTCCTCACTTGTTATCCTCTGCGAACAACAACAAAAAACCCCAACAATCCAAACCCATCACCTCCTGAACTCCCACAGAATAAGTTCACTTTGGCTCCTGTGATGCTTTGGGCTTCATGGACCCTCCATACATTATTCAAGGATCTGATCCAGCTAGAAACATTTCATCTTTTTCTACCAGATTATTACATAAGAATTGATCTCACATGTAAAATACTCACTTTGTCGAACAAAAAAATGAAAACCGAGTTAAACGATCCTAGAATCTGTGGGCTTAACTGTGCCTTCAGAGGTCATTTTATCCATCCCTCCCTCTTTGGACAATATGGTACCTAGTCCTTTACAGGAAGAACATTGCTCAAATGGGGTCATGAAGAGCAGGACATGACTGAAACAACTCGATAACAATAAAAATCTGAAAGGCCTGCAAGGATGCAGGGATACAAGGGGAGAGAAGCCCACGAACCATCTTGCTTCCACTTCCTCACTGGTGGGGGAATTCAACCCACTATTAGTGGGAGGCCAGGGCCAACAGCTATGCTTACCCTCTGTGGTACCAGGATACTACAGGGATTCAAGCAATGCTCATTCCTCCTGGGTGAGTGGGTGAACAGGGTTTTCATGAATTAAGATAGAAGCATTTCATGGGGCTATGGAAAAGGAACCTGAGGTCTGATGTACCTGAAGTGATTCTGGGAGTCCACACTGCAACAACACAGGCCAGTTATGCCAGAGGGTACCAGACCAGGAATGTCTGGTTGTGGTGCTCTGGCTTTGGCCTCCAAAGATGATGATGCCTGAGCCATACTGAGCCCTGCCACTCAAGTTCTTGGCTGCTTGGTGGTCCAGAGAGACCTGGGTGTATAGGATTTAAGTCAGAGAAGAGTTCTTTTTCTTTGAGCTCTATCTATCATTGTCAACTTGGAATGGTGGGAACCAAGTAGAGTTCTACAGTATCTCAGAGCTGGGGTGAAAGGTTGGACCAGAGAAAGAGTTCTCAACCTGGGGTATGTAATCTTGGTTTTTTGGGGTTTTTTTTTTGTTTGTTTGTTTGAGATAATCGGAGTTAAATGACTTGCCCAGGATCACACAGCCAGTAAGTGTCTGAGGCCAGATTTGAACTCAGGTCCTCCTGACTTCAGAGCCAATGCTCTATCCACTGTGCCACCTGACTGCCCTTTGTTGTTTTTTTTTTAACATATATTTTGATGAATGTATTTAAATATAATTGGCTTCCTTTGCCATCATGTGTTTTTTATGCATTTAAAAACATTATTCAGAAAAGGGGTCCATAGGCTTCACCAGACCTCCAATGAGGTCCATGGCACAAAAAAAGTTTAAAACTCTAGGTTGAAATCAAAGAACACAGAATGTTAGAGCCGGAAGGAATATTTGAGTTCCTCCAGTCCAACCCTCTCCTATATAGATGAGGAAACTGAAAGCAAAGAGGTCTAAATCACAGCTCTAGTCTTAGAAATTATCTAGTCCAACCCCATCCTCCTCACTTTGTAAACTGAGGAAACTGAGGCCCGAGAGGGGAGACACAGGATCAGTAAGGGCAGAATTCAAACCCAGGTCCTCTGATTTGAAAACCTGGTTATTTTTGTTTTTCCCTTCTACAACTTGCTTCTCCTTAGGAAGTAATTTACGCAAGGTCGTAGGACTAGTTAATGGAAGAGCTGAGACTATAAGCTGGGTCTTCTGGCTGTTAGCTGAATGGACCTTCAATTCTACCAAGTTGCCTCCCTAAAGGTATTTCAAACTAACTGTCTTTTGGGGAGATTAGAGAGAGGCCTGAGAAATGGTGAGAGGGGCAACCTACCTGCAAGTCTATCTTATCTTCTAACCCCAATGCCTGCAATGTTGGGACATTGTGTCGGATTTTGTAGTCGAGGGAAATGTAGTCTGATTGTTGAGTGAAGCTGAGCTCTTCAGAAATCTGTTGGCCATTAACAAAGGATACAAAAGATCAGCTAAAATGGCAGTGTTCACAGGACTCCTCCCTCAATGCTGTGTTGGACAGCGTCCAAAGGGCCTTTCCCTCTCACCTGCTTGCTGTCCATGCCAAACCGGATGGTACGCCTGTAACTATGGTTACTTCTCACTGTGGTCACATCTGCCAGGGTCCGAGTTGGGATGCCAAAGTGGAGAGCATCAGGGAGGTTGTGGGTAAACAGCATGTCTAGTTCTTGGTGTGTCTGGGTCAAGTGAAAAAGAAATGGGAGCCACAAATGCCAAAATATTCATTGCAGCATTTTCTGTGGTAGCAAAGAATGGAAATAAAGTAAGTGCTCATGGATTGGTGAAAAGGTTAAATGAATTGTGGTGAATTAATGCAGTGGAGTTTTACTGTGATGTGAGAAATGATGGGAATGACGAATTCAGAGAAGCATGGAAAGACATATGAACTGATGTAAAGTAAAATAAATAGAAGCAGGTAACCAACATACACAATACCTACAGCAATTTAAAGAGAAAGAAAAACAAAAAAATTAAACTGATTGCTGTGTAATTATAATGGCCAAGATTGACCCTAGAAAAGAGTAGATAAAATGTACCACATAAACCATGAATGTGTAATATTGCATAAACTATCAGAAATAGTTTAGTTGCTTTAGTTAAAATTTTTTTTCTCCTTTTTAATGTCTGTTAAAAGGATGATGATTCACTGCATAGGGAAGAGGTGAAAAAGATGTTCAGGAATGAAGATGATGTAAAAATAAAACAAAAGCTGTCAATAAAAATAAGATTTTAAAAAGGGAGTTGGAAAGAAAAGGAGAATGAATACTAGGGGGAAAGTCACAGTTTCTTGCTGAGGATATTCCTTGGATTCTCTATTCCCACTGCTCAGGAAATTAGGGCCTTAAATAGCGGGATCATAACTTTAGAACTGGAGGGGATTGTAGAGCTCATCTTGCCAAACCCCTTTATTTTTTGGATGAGGAAATTGAGACCCGGAAAGGTAAAGGGACTTAACCAGGGTCTCATATGTAATGAGGCTTTGCTTTGAGCATCTCCAGATCCCCTAATATGGAGGCACCCACTTGGGAGATACCAGGGATTTGCTTCTGGGAAGAGACATTCTGTGTTCCCCTACCACATGGATGGAAATAGCCTTTTTCCATTGGCTACATAGCCAGAACAGGCTGAACTTTAAATCTACCAGACTGAGACAATCTGACTTTATTTCTTTCTGGTGGTATCCAGTAGGAGTTAAAGGTCCTGTTCACCCACAGAATGGGTACCAAGAACTGACCTGGGTGAGGGAAGGTAGCCCTTGCCCCTTGGGGCCCCTTGGACCTGAGAAAAGGGATTGGGACTTTGTCTGTCTAGGTCGTCCTTTTCAGAGTCTCTGGTCCCAGACTCAAGCCCCAGTGGCTTTGGAGACAGGATTCCAGGCCAGATGTTGTAGCCAGTCTAGCAGGAAAGCCCTGAGAAGCCAAGGTGACCATGGCTTGAACCCAAAGAGGAGCTCTGGACTTGGAACTTGGCGGGACTAGGCAGTGTGGGAACTGTGGGAATTTGTGAACCTAATCCTCCCTCCTCCTCCCCAGAGACTGAGGTGGCTTAAGGAGGAATTTCCATGCCTGTATGTGGTGGGGGGAGAGGGGTTTTAATGTGTGTGCTTGCTATAGCTTGCTATATGTAGCAAATATTTCTTTGTAAAAGTTAATTTGACTGGTAAATGGTTTAATTGAACTGGGGTGAAGGAGACTCCCTAAAATTGAGGGAAAGGATGAAGTTAAGGGCAGAGACACTAGACAATCCCCTAAAATGGGAACTGGATAACCCTGGAGGAGGAGGTGAAATGTAACAAGTATGGCCTTCAGGCAGTGGGAGACCAGAGGAGTCACTAGTTCACACAGATAGTAAATTGACAGAGAAAAGATCCAAACCCAGGTCTCCTGATGCTAAATGGAGAACTCTTCCCACGGTACTACACTGCCTCATCCTCAGAGCAGAAGGAAGTCTTTAATGCCTTACCCCTTGGGGTTTTTCTCTTATGTGAAGAGCCCTGGCCTTTCCCAATTTCAAAACTTTCATCTTTCATTTTCTTCTAGGTAACATGAATGAGTACTCATGCAGAGTATTTAGCACAGTGCCTGGCATATAGTAGGTGCTTAATAAATGTTTATTGATTTTTTTTTTACTGTCAGAGATTCTCCCCAGACTCTAGCTCTGTCAGAAGAGAGTTAGCTACTCAGGGTGCCTTTCAAACCCAATATCCAGTACTTGGCTCATGACCCACTCACCTCAGTGGCCTTCAGGACGAGAAGGCCTCGAAGGGTGCTGTCATCTACAGTGACCAACATCTGGGCATCCAGATCCATACTGTTCACCACCACGTAGCCTGAACCATCAATCCGACGTGGGGCCCCAAGAGCCTGGAGAGGTTTAAAAAAAGCCACCAGGTCATAGGATCACAGTGTTTAGAGTAAAGAGTTAAAAGGGACTTTAGAGGTCTTCTAATCCAATACCATTATCATCATCATCATCATCATCATCATTGGTGCCAGAATCTGTGAAATTTACAAGGTGCTTTACAAATGCAACAACAGCCACTCACAGGCCCAATCCCAATACTGGCCAGCATGAAAGTTTTGACCTGCTTCATTTTTCTCACCTGGGTTAGTTCACCCCTCCTTAGGCAACCTTGTGGCCTCTACTCATAAGGGCTTACCATATTGGTACCGTACAATTGATTTTAGCCCTACTGCATCTCAGAACTCCAGAGCTCAAGCAATCCACCAGCCTCAGCCTCCCCAGCAGTAGGGCCCATAGGCAGAGCTTATTTTTTCGGCTTATTTTCATTATTACTCAGGCGAATCATTATTATCATTACAAAGCATTCATTAAGCACTTAATGGTCCTTCTAGCTATGCCTGGTACTGCATAATGACTGATTTCCCATTAGACCTACACTGGTTTCTCTTAGGTTTTGGCCATGTGAGTTAATGTTTATTTCTGCAGTCTGTTTAAAGTCTTCATCTCTCCTATCCTTAAAACACACACACACACACACACACACACACACACACACACACGCACACAACTATATCCCTATCATCTCTTATAGCTATCATCCTATATCTCTCCTCCCCTTTTCAGGTAAATCCTTGAACATGTCATCTACACACTTCATTTCCTCTAATCCTCTTGAAAATTTTGCAGTCTGGTCTCCAACCTCATCATTCAATTGAAATTACTCTCTCCAAAGCTACCAGTCATCTCTTAAATGTCAAAACTAATGGTGTTTTCTCCATCCTCATCTTTCTTGATCTCTCTGCAGTCTTAGACACTGGCAACTACCTGTTCTTCCTAAGTATTCTGAGTTTTTGTGAAACCATCTTCTTGGTTCCCCTCTCTGACCTGTCTGGCCATTTTTTCTCAGTCTCTAGCTGGATCTTTACCCATGTTATGCCCATTATCCCAAGGCTCTGTCCTGCTCACCCTTCTTTTTTTCTCCACACCACCCTGTCATGGTGATCTCCCAAGGGTTCAATTATTATCTCTATGCAGCTTATTCTCAGAGCACCACCAACTGCCTATATGACATTTCAAAGTAGATGTCCCATAGGTCCCATTATCTTTCTCTTTCTTCTGAACATTTCTGTTACTGTTAAGGGTACTGCCATTCTCCCAGTCACCCAAGTTGGAAACTTCAGTATTACTCTTGGTTTCTCACTCTCACTCACCCCACATATCCACTCAATTGCCATATCTTGCTGTTTCTACCGCCATAACATTTCTTGTACACATCTCCTTCTTTGTACTCACAGAGCCACCAATCCTTCATCACCTTTTATTGGACTACTGTAGTAAGACTCCTAATTAGAAGTCTCTGTCTCATGTCTCTGTCTATTCCAACTGGTCCTCCACACAACTCCCAAAATAATTTCCCTAAAGTGTAGATATAACCATGTCAAACCCATACTTCTACACACAAACTCAACAAACTCTAGTAATAATAATAATAATAATAAATGTTTGTTTGTCCTTCATTTTCAAAGAGGATCAAAACTCTGCCTTATTTAAATCCAATCCAAGCACGAGTCAATAATAATAAATAACATTTCTAGATTGCCTTATTATGTGCCAGGCACTGTGCAAAGCACTTTGCAAATATTAAGTCAACTGATCCTGGCATATAGGTGCCCTTTTTATGACCCTCACTTTACAGGTGAGGAAACAGAGGCAAACTGAGGTTAACTGACTTGCCCAGGGTCACATTGTTAGTATCTCAAGAAGATCTGAACTCAGGTCTTCCTGATTCCAGGCCCAGTGCTCTACTCAGCATGCCAGCTACTTGCCTCTCTATTAGTATCTCTCTATTACTTCTAGGACCAAATATAAAGCCCTTTATTTGGCATTTAAAGCTTCTCACAATCTGGATCCTTCCCATCTTTTGTTGTCTTACAAATACCTTCCTTTCATGACTCTATGGTCCATCCAAACTGGCATACTTGTTATTTCTCATTAACCATGCTCCAACTCCCATCTCCCTGCCTGAAAGACACTTCTTTTTCATGTCTACCTCTTAGAATCCCTGGCTTCCTTCAAGACTGAACTCAAATGTCACCTTCTGCCCTTCCCGGTCCCCCCAGGTCCTAATGCCATCTTCTCTATGGTTGCTTTGTATCTACTATACTCTGAAGGCATCTGTATCTTGCTTAAATTGATTTATGTGCACTTTGTCTCCCCCATTAGAATAGCCCCTTGAGGGCAGGGGCTGTTTTCAGTTTTTCTTTGAATTCCCAGCCCTTAGCAGACTGCTTGACAGACAGATTGTAAGCACTTTGGTGACTCATTGCTTTTCCTGCCCAGTCTCACAGGTTGGGGAGCACAAGGTCCCACCCGCTTCCGATACCTCTCCCTCCAGAAGTACCTGCAGTGCTTTGCAGGAATTCTCCACCAGCCCCCTCCACTGGAACTTTCTCTCCAGTTGCAGATCCCCATTGGCTTGGATTTCACAGGCTCCTGATCTCAGCTTCAGGTCCAGCTGGTACTTGGTCTGTTTTCCAGCTTGAAAAGACAGCTTGGTCTCCTCTGGAATGGCCCAGAGCTCTGGCAAGGTGTGCCTGAATATGGCCCGGATGGTGAGCTGTGGTTGGCACGCTCCCCTGAGTTCCAAGAAGGCTGTCTGGCCACCCGTCAAGAGGGTGCAGAGCAGCTTAACCTGACAGCCGGCAACCTGAGTTGATCCATTGAGGTGCATCTGGGCGGGGATTCCAAGGTCCTACCACCAATCAGATAAAATGCCCCCATCAGCTCCACACCAAGGATTTCTTACTGCCCCTCAAGCATTGCTCCTCTTGGCTAATCCCATTTGTACGACCAGACTAAACACTTTAATCACAGATGTCTTGGCATAGGAGAAAGCATGTTGGATTGGAGGGGAGAGAATAATTAATGTGCTCATAAATGCTAAAGAGTTGCTAAGCAGGGTGTGGGAGTATGGGAAGCCATTAGATTGATGAGGGTCAGAAGATAGGCTGGCAGGAAGTTAGACTAGACTAACTGGATGAAAGGCAAATTGCAGCCCAAGTGTCCAGATGTCTGGAACGAGGATTAAGGAGTGAGAGGAGGAATGAGTCAGTGAATGATTAGAGAAGGAGAGATATAAATAATCCCCTCACTTTGCAGAAGCACTTTGAGGTTTACAAAGTGCTTTTTGAACAATAAGCCTGCCAGGTTGGTAGTGATAATATCATTAGCCCCATTTTATAGATGAGGAAATTGAGGCTTGGGGAAGTTAACTCTGATTTGCTAAAGCAACTAAGTGTTAACAGCTATGATTTAAACTGAAGTCATCGGACTTCAAACTCATCTTTTTTTGCCACCACACCACATTGCCTGAGGAGAAGGGTTATGTCACTAAGGCTGGAGCTCTAAAAAAGGATTCCCTTCTCCTCCTCCTCCTTCTCCTCCTCTTCTTCCTGTTCCTCTTTCCTCCCCCTTCTTTCCCCTCCCAACTCCCCAAGTGTAGTGAAAATAGAGGCAAAATCAGATTGCCTCAGTCTAGCATTTTTTTCCAGGATGCCACTTAGAGAATCTTAATCTTCCCTCCCTTCCCCACCCACTGCCCTGCAAGGACTTAGAGGGGGTGTCCATCTTTATTGCTTCACAAACAAATCTCACATCCAAATGCACGCATTCAAAATGACCCTAAAAGGACCTTAATCCACATTTGCAGTGTGGTGTGCTGGAAAACTTGCTGAGTTTTGGAATTAAGAGGCCTGGGTTCGAATCCTTGCTCTGATATTAATTATTAAAGAATATTGAAGTCTTAGTCCTTCTCAGCAATGCAAGGATCTAAGTCAACTCCAAAGGTCTCATGATGGAAAATGCTATTCACATCCAAAGAAAGAACTATGGAGTTTGAATGCAAATTGAAGCATACTATTTGCTCTTTTTTTTCGTTTCATTTTGTTTTCTTTTTCTTGTGGTTCCTCCTATTGATTCTAATTCTTCCTTACAACATCACTAATGTGAAAATATGTTTAATAGGAATGTATATGTATAGCTCATATCAGATCACTCACTGTCTTGGGGAGGGAGGGGGAGAAAAACTCAAAATTCAAAAGCTTATGGAAGTGATTGTTGATAAATCAAAATAAATTAATAAAAAAAAGAATATTGAACTCTCAGCTGTAGAGCTAAAACCAGTCAGCCAGAATTTACGAAGCACCTTTCCTTCTTTTTTTGTTGGATAACAATGTTTTCTTGAGATGTGGCTACAAGGCAAGATTTACAAGCTACAGATAACTTCTCAGAATCATTCAGAATCCCACTGGAAAGGTACATAAACTCTTAAGCTTTTCTTGCTAGTTGGGATTATTGGCTGGAAGGGTAATCTATACCAGTCAATAAGTGTCTTAGCAACTGTCTGGTTAATTAATAAACTTGTATTTCTAATAGATCTAGGATCCTAAAACCCAGTATGGAGTGACTCAGCTTATTTACTTTGTCACTCTATGTGACCCTGGCCAGGCTCCTTAACCTGTCAGAGCCTCAGTTTCCTCATCCATAAAGTGGATTGTTTCAAGGAGAGCACTCTGAACTTCCAATGTGTTACACAATTGTAAGTTATAACCATTTGGCATTTCCCACCATTAGTATGATAACGACCACAGGATGCTGTTCCCTTGAGCTTTTCTTTCTCTTCCACCTCGTCTAGACCTACCTGCAGTAGATCACACTCCGTCTCTGTCTCCAGTACCCACTGGGTTCTGTTCCTGGACTGGAACTCCATTCTGCCCTGAAGCCGACACTGCCCAACTTGGAGAGTCAAGGAGCTGTGTGGGGCAGGGCCCAACCCTGCCTGCAGGTGGATGGCACTGCTGGGAGGCAGCCCCAGGCGGCTCAGAGGCCTGAAGGAGTGGTGCAGGCTTCCTTGCACCAAGGGTTTTTGTCTGCAAGAAGTTGCTAAGTGCACATGGGCATCTCCTTCATCGCTCTGGAGGGCCATGGTCAGGTCACCGTCACAGAACCCAGCCCTGAAGGAGCCCCTGGTGGCCAGGCTCTGTGGAAAGCCTGCTTTCTGCAATCATGGAAGAAAAAAAAGTAAAGTTTTATAGAGCATGGGCTATACTTGATGGATCAGAGAGGCTGTAGAATGACCAGAAGAACCCCCACATCCTTAGGCAAATGGGGGGGAAAACAAAATTAGGGGAGTTCTCAAGTCTGGTATACATTGGCTAAGAGGCATTCCCTCAAAGATAATAGATTCTATTTGGCACACGATTTCACTCTGTGAATTAGTTTCCTTGCACCAGGGCCTCTCTGTCCTACATAGCATAGTCACTGGCAGGGGTATGCTGGAGCCAGCTAGTATGGGCTTAGGAGAGCCCACTATTACATTTTCAGTGTGAGCATTTACACCTCAGAAATCAGTAAATGCTACAAATCAGGACTTGATTTATTATTTTGTCTATTGTCTAGACTTCAGAAAGTGATGGAGAAAATGTTCATCATTCAGATTAAACTTAAAAGCGTGTTATGGTTTTCAGAGAAACGGTTATTAAACATTTACCAGCATACCCCTGACTTTAGGGATTACTCTAGGTCAGGTTAATCTTCCCAATGCATGGCTTAGATCACATCTCTCCTTTATGCAGAAATCTTTAATAGCTCCCTCTCCCCCTGCCTACTGCCTGTGAAATAAAGCCCAACTTTCTTATGCTGGCATTCAAGGCTCTTCACAAATAGGCCCCAGTCAATTTACCTTATCTCAGTACTCTCCCTCATGTCCTCCATGCTCCAGCTAAACTAGATGACTACTTGCCATAAACTGTATTTTCTCATCTCTACCCTTGCTGTTTTCTATATCTGGAATGCATTACCTCAAATCCCAGCCATCCTTCAACAGTTAAAATGCATCCTCCATGAAGCCTTCCTTGATCTCTCCTCTCTGGGGAGACTACCATAAAGTGGATCGCTACCACCACCACCACCACCACCATCAAGGGACCTCCCTTCCTCCTCCAAACTCTTATAATATTTAAGTCTTCCCTCTCCTAGGTACTTGCCAAATTTTTTTGATGTTCCACTTATTTACATACCTATCTTATTCCTTTCACTAGATTGTAAGAACCTTGAAGACAGGGACTCTGTCTTATACATCTTTGTATCTTCCTCATGGAGGTATCATATAGAGTTGATACATAAATATTTGCAATCAGTTGATGAACAAACTAATTCACTTAACAATTCAGTCAGCAATAATTCATACACAGGTTAATTTTCAGAATGCTTAGGGCATAATTCATTCTTTTGTTCTTCTGAATGTCTTCTCATGCCGACTTCCAAATGACACTGTAAACTTCCAGAAGGCAAGAAAACAGGCAGTTTACTGCCTTGCCATCTCCTGCAGCTATCACCTAACTGTGATAGCAATGACAGTGACACACTGGTAATAGCTCCTCTTCAACCCTCTTGTTGAGAATGGAATCATTGAGAACAAGGCAAAAGAAAAATATGGCAGGGCGGTAAGTGGGCAAAGGACTGGCAGAAAGTTACCAGCAGAGTTATGCTATACATGATGACTTAAAGACCTAAGAGCCTGATTAATAATAAATATTAATAATTAATAATAATTCTGGATTTGTCAACACTGAGGTAAATTGGAGAAAAGGTCTAATAGCTTTCTACCCTATCTTCTCCATCTCTGCCAAATCTTATTCAACCTTCAAGGTTCAGAAACATTCCCTGGTCACTTCATACATACCACATTCCCTTATCTGAAATTCATTCATTTGCTCATTTAACAAATACTACTAAGCAGCTATTACATGCTGGTCCATGCTAGGTGCTATAGAGAATCCAGGGATATACTCCACAATGCCTAGCACAGTTCTGGATGCTTAGTAGGTATATAACAAGTGTAAGTTGAGTTAAAAGCCAGAGAGAGGAATAAGAAATGTTAAAGGGTCAGGTAATGTAGAATGCACCTGAAAAACTGAGACTGGACTGTACCTCTAATATAGGGCAATGGTTCCCCAGAGAAAGGGTCCAGTTGGTTTGAGTGGTGTTGCTTTCCATCCTGACATCTCCGTCTGCCATCATAGAACATGGGCCTGTAGTCAATTCAAGCAGCACCCTTGGTGCATCCCCTCCTTTGGCTGACACCCTGATGAGGTTCTCTCTGGCAATTCCCAGTTGCTTGAGTAGAGGCCATGAATGTTGAAGCTGAGCTTCCAAGTGGTTGTGGAGACCACAGAAGGTGTGGAAGTGGATGTGGGTAAAGGCTTCACCAGAAGAGAGGTGTCCAACGAGGCTGGACTTGCAGCCATGTGCCAGAAGGGAGCCATTCAGGGACATCACTGCCGGACTCTGCAACCAAGGAAGACTGAGGATGTTAGGGAACTAGTGATCTCAGGCAGCCCTCCACAGCCCACCCATCCTCTCCTGTGGATGAATATGTCATTTCTCCCATAGGCTAAGGATTTTCTTTTGAATAGAGTAGTGTGCAAACTTTGAAGTGGAGAGTTTGACATTTATTCTTGGCAAAAAATTCTGGAACATTTTATCAAAGAGATGCTTTGTTTACATTTAGAAAGGGAAGCAATGTTCATAGCTTCATCAAGAAAGTCATGCCTATTCTTTTCTTGACAATATAACCAGCCTGGTAGTAGATGAAAATGCTATAAATTTATATATTTATATCTCAGCAAAGCATTTAATAAAGTCTCTCATGCTTTCCTTGTGGACAAAGTCAGGAGAAGTAGACTAGATGTCAGGGCAGTTAAGTATATTCAGGATTAGTTGAATGTCTGGATCAAAAGAATAGCCATGAATGGTCTAGTACCAGATCTCTGGGACTTATTCATTACATATACTATGTATAATACACACACACACACACACACACACATACACATATATATATATACATACATATATAGTGAAATGAGCAGAACTAGAACAATTTATACTATTACATTGTAAAGACAAACATGTATATATATATATATAAACACATGTATACATATACATACATGTATATATTGTTTGTGGAGAGAGAGAAAGAGGGAGAGAGAGAAAGGGAAAGGAAGGGGGAAGGGGAGAAATTGAGACAAAGAGAAAAAACATATATATATCTATAGATATAGATATCTATAGATATATATAGATATATATATCTCAGAGATCTCTCCTTGGTTCTAGACTAGTAAACAATTTTATCAATAGTTTGGATAAAGGCTTAGATGGACAGCTGACAAGAAAATGGAAAGAATAACATGCTGGCTAACAGAGTTAAGATACAGAAACATCTCAACATATTAGAAATTTAATTTAAATCTAAAAAAGATTAATTTTAACAGGGAGAAATATAAATAAATTATTCACATAAGTTTTTTTTTTTAAATCAACTATGTGAGTATAGGGTAGAGGAGGAGGGATAGCTGGGTAAAATTTCCTGGTTTAAAAAAAAAAAGATCTTGGGTTTTAGTCAACTGCAAGTTCATAGAGGTTGACAACATGCCATAGCAGCCACAAGTGCAAAGACCAATCTACACAGAGAGGAAGGTATTCAAAATGAGGAAGATGAGAGTACATGCCCTGGTCATCTCACGTTTGGAGGGTTCAGTCCAATCCTGGGTGTCTTATTTTAGGAAATAACAGTGATGCTTTAACATGGTAGTGAATCCAGAAGATGGTGAGAAGGCAGGAGGCCAGATGAAGAAATTGTGGATATTTAACCTAGGAAGAAGACTTAGGTAAGATATGCTAGCTTCCTACAAGTATGTGGATGAGACTGGGCCTGTCCTGCTTGGCCTCTGAAGCAGAGTCCGGAGCGATGGATGGAAGTCACAGAGAGGCAAGATTTACGGCTGGTGTAAGGAAAAGCCTCCCGACAAAAAGAGATACACATAAATAGAATGGGATGCCTTGGTGAGGTAATGGGTCCTTGCCCCTCACTGGAGGTTTTCAAGAAGGCCAGATAACCATTTGTTGACAATCTCGTAGAGAGGATTCTCAGAGAGATACATAACCTCTGCAGGTACTCCCAACTCTGAAATTCAGCAATTCCATACATGCTTTTGCCTTTGGGAACAAACATGCTCTCAGAGGTTTCTTTTTTTTTTTTAGTCTTATTTTTAGATCATGAAGAGAGAGAAAAGCGATCACCCAAATGATAAAAATTTTGGGGAGATGGGTCCTATGAACAACTGTAATAGATTGGGGGATGACTGAATATTATTGTGCCATAAGAAAGGATGAAAGGTATGAATTCAGAGAAACTTCAGAAGAATTGCATGAACTGATAAAGAGTGAAATGTGCAGAACAGGAGAACAATTTTTATAACGACATTGTAAAGACAAACAAATTTGAAACACCTAAAAACTCTGATCAATGCAATGACCAGCCATGATTCCAGAAGACTAATGATAAAGCATGCTGCCCTCCTCTAACAGAGATAATAGGCTCAAGTCACAGAATGAGGCATACATTTCTGAACACGGAATTGGTTTTGATTGACTATGCCTTACATAGTTACAAGGTTTTTCTTTTTTCTTTTTCGATTGGGGGAGGTGGAAGGAGAGAAAGTAAATGCCTGTTAATCGGAAAAACATAAAAAAAGAAATAAAATTGATACTACTTAATGTAGAGAAGAGTAGGTTGGTCATAGGTTCAGAGAAGATAAGAAAGTAGAGGGAGACACTCTCAAATCCATGGACAAAGTGCATGGCAAGTGTATTTAAGGCTCCTCCACAACTCAGATCCCCAGATCAGAAGGTGGAAGAATACTAAGAAGGGAAGAGAAGAAGACACAGCAAGGTATGCTGATTTCTTTAAAGCCTTCTGCCTGACTTCCATGGGGATAGGCCCATTTTTTCTTCTCTGGTTTTGCTGCAAGGCTGCCTGAAGACAAGGGGCTGGACTAGAATCATAAACTCACAATGGTAAGAGGTATAAAGGAGATTGCAGTCATGACATATTTCTAGATCTAGAAGTGGAAGGGGCCTCTAATCCAAATCACTCATTTTACAGATGAAGAAACTGAGGCCCAGAGAGGAGAAGTGATTTGTCCAAGGTCACACAACTATCTAATGGCACAACTGGGATTCACATTCAGGTCTCTTGACTCCCCATCCAGAGTTCTCTATCTTATATCTCTCTTCTCTCTCAGACAGCTAAGGAGCATGGTGGCTACAGTGCTGGACTTGGCAACAGGAAATCTCATCTAGGACACTTTATACCTGAATGATCCAGAGGAACTAGTAATCTCTCTCAGCCTCAGTTTCCTCCTTTGTTAAGATGATATAATAATAGAACCTACTTCATATGGTTGTTGTAAGAATCAAAGGAGCTAGTATACATAAAGCACTTTACAAAACTTAAAGTACTCTCTAAATGCTGGCTATTATTATTAAGTATTATTACTACAAAACAGTATCTTTGCTCAGCGGAAAGATCACTGATTTTGGAATCAGAGGAGCTCAGTTCCTCTGCCATTTGATACCTGTGTGACTCAAGGGGAGACACTAACCCTCTCTGGCCTTCAGTGTCCTCAACTATAAAATTAATGGAATATGTGACCTCAAAGGTCCCTTCTATGCTTAATTCTACGATTCTAAAATCAAAGTTCATGGAGCTATATGGGGTTCCATCGCTAAATTTCAGAATTAGAAATTACCCATACAGCTAAGAGAGGAAGAATTCTTCCTTTCCATATCCGAGGAGAATGGAAATTTCTCCAAGGGGAGGGACTGTTCTAGGGGTTTGTCTGTCTGTCTGTCCATCTGTCCGTCTCTCTCTCTCTCTTTCTCTCTCTCTCTCTCTCTCTCTCACATACACACACACACACACCTGGCACAGCTTCTGGATCTTGGTAGGTACTTAATAAAGCCTTGTCAGACTAGAAAATGATAGAGTCAATTCTGACTCAAGGCCTATGTGGCTTAGCTCCCTTCAGAGTTTCTTTGCCTCAGTTTCTGCGCTGTCCTTACCCAAACTGCTCCTTTGCTTAACTTTGAAAGGGACCATATCTCCGCCCCCGCATCATTCTGGACCGGCCTGCCTGTCTAAGGTTAGTTGCCATAGGCATCACTGAGCCCACGGCTAGAGGCATGCAAGAGCCAAAGCAGCTTGAAACATGTCCTTCCCTGGG
>NW_020954610.1:50512110-50583172 GCF_900497805.2 Vombatus ursinus | reverse complement strand
ACCTTGGCACCTTCTATGCCTGACCAAGCTCCACTGTGCCTACTTCTGCCACCTTCATGGCCACTGGAATAACCTCTCCTCCATCCATTCTACCAGGGGAAGTCTTCACATGCTTGGGGTAGACATTCCCCTAACTCACTGATGGTTTAAGGTCTGTCATTTACCCCCAGAATGTCATTTTTAGGGGTAGAGGGAAGGTCCCCAAAATATCTTACCCACCTGACTAAAATTTCTTTAAAGAGATCTTTGATCTAAACCAAGAAATCATGTTTAAAATTCAAATACTCCTGTGATGTGATTTACATCCAGGGGGTCCAGGTGATTTACATTCATACTGAGCTGTCAATAACATGTACCAGAGACTTTGTTGACAGGGTGTTTCAACAGGGTTGGGATCAAGGGATACTGGGTATTTGGAAGGATGAGAGGAAGAACATTGCAGAGAAAGGAGAGGACACAGAAAGTGAAGGCAGACTGGAGGAACAGGAGACATTCTAGCATCAGGCCGACCTTGGACTGGTGAATATGGTGAGAGGACCTCATCGTACTGGGGAGGAGAGGGAGAGGCTCCAGAAGCCCAAGTGATTGGAGGGGTATCGAGGCATAGTAGATAAGAGAGCTGAACTTGTAGCCAGGAAGACCTGGGTTTTTATTTTACTTTATTTTGTTTGTTTTTTTTAAAACTAATTTATTTTGATTTATCAACAATCACTTCCATAAGCTTTTGAGTTTTAAATTTTTCTACCCCTCCCTCCCCATCTCCCTCCCCAAGATGGAGTGCAATCTGATATAGGCTATACATATACATTGCTATTAAACATATTTTCACATTAGTGATGTTGTAAGTAAGAATTAGAACCATTAGGAGGAAGAGACCTAGGCTTTTAATATCCTGCCTCAGACATTTGGTTGTATATCCCTGGACAAGTCACTTAAACTTTCTGTACCTCAGTTACCCCATCTGTAAAATGAGGAAGGTAGACTGTGGTAAGACCAGGACCTTTAAGGTCCCTTCCAGCTGTAAATCTGTGAGATTGATTTTCTCAATGAGAAGGGATTCTGCCTACAAACCAATAAGTCATCTTCCAGGTTCTCCTGGGGGAGGAGTCAGCCCTGTTCCACCAGTTTTCCCCCAGGTTGCTGGCTGCCTCTTTAACCAAGTGTTAGATGTAGCATACAGAGTGGCCACACTCTGCAGTTTGTTTAAACCAGGTTGTGGGTAGGTGATTTAGGAGTTTGTCTACCCCAAGCATGTGAAGACTTCCCCAATGGAATGGGCAGACGGGAACAATTTGTTCCAATAGCCATGAAGACAGCTGAAGCAGGTGCTGTGGAGAGCTGAGAACTTGGTCGATGTCTAAGATGGGCCATAGCCAGTTGTCTTGTTCTGTTGTGCCCCTGGACTTCAATGACTCAGGAAGACAGAGTGAGGCCAACAACTTTGCATTACTCTGTCTCACTTAAATTCAATACATGCCCAAATCAAAGACATCACCTGCGTCTTCAAAAATGAAGGGTTAATAAGAGCCAATTGTGCTTTTTCTCAGTAGAGATGCCCTGTCTCGCCTCCTACACACACTTATACTCTCTAGTCCCAGGTTTCCTTCACTTTGCCTGCTGCCTTCATTCCAGGATCTGGAAGAGAAGTCTGAGAAAGGGAAATAGTCTTACTCCCCAGGGGCTCATCCCCTCCCCATTTCCTGCCACCAGCAGGGCCAGAGATAGGTTGACAGGTAGCAACAGAGATAGTCCCTTACTCACACACAACTGACAACTCCCTGTTTCCTTTGATGCCATCTCACACTGATGGGAGAGGAGGAAGGTCTGCCCCTCCAGCTCTCAATTCAGGATTTAAAGACTAAGTGACAATGATCCAGCCCAGGCCTTTGCCCAGCCTATCATTAAGCTTTGAAGGATGAAGGAAAGGGCCCCAGACCCCAGTGAGCCTCTCCCACCATCTTGCTGCTGGGCTTAAAATGCCACCCCCAGGAAAATACATACATACATACATACATACATACATATATATATATATACACACACATACATACATACACACATATATACACACACACACCTATATATTTCCTTCTCAAAATACCCAAGAATACATATTTATACATATACATATGAATATATGTGTGTGTGTGTATGTGTGTGTGTATCTATCTATCTATCTATCTATCTATCTATCTATCTATATATATATATATATAATTTCTTCCTCAAAATCCAAATACTTCTGGGAGGGAAAACACAACAATAGCTCATATTTATAGATATTACCTGGAAAGAGTTTTGTAAACCTTAAAGCACTATATAAATGTCAGGTACTCTTATTGTTTTGCAAAGTCCTTTGCATATATTTGATCCTCACAACATCCCCTCAAAGCAGGGAGTAACTGCATTTTTATTAACCCCATTTTACAGATGCTTGTAAAACTGATGCTTGGAGAGGTAGCTAGCATTTCTCTAACTCTTTTTCTCCTCACAACAGAGTAGTCTTTGCCAGAGGAATCCCGGCATTCTGAATGTTTAAACTAGCAACACCAAAGGAAGGAGAGAGGGGCCTTGAGTGTTCTTGGTTTTCCTTTTCTAAGGGCAGCTGATTTTTACTGAATTTTGAGTTCAAAATCTGACAGAGCTCTGAGGTTTAGTGCATGTGGACAATAGGCAAGTTTTGTTTATTTTTCGAATGCCATATGCACCATCGTACATGCACTGGGTCAGTAAAATTTATGTTAGAATTATTTATGTTTTCTTTTATCTGCAATAATACAACCTCCAAAATTCCATAGCAATGTGTGTTTGTGAGTGGCAGTGTTGAAATGCAAGCTCAGATCCAATGTTTTTTGTTTGTTTGTTTTTTGTTTGTTTTGTTTTGTTTTGTTTTGTTTTGGCAATGGGGGTTAAGTGACTTGCCCAGGGCACACAACTAGTAAATGTCAAGTGTCTGAAGCCTGATTTGAATTCAGGTCCTCCTGACTCCAGGGCTGGTACTCTATCCACTGTACCACCTAGCTTCCCCCCAATGTTTTTTCCATATAATTTTGGAATCATAGATTTAGAGATGGAAGGGGCTTGGAGGTTGTCCAGTCCTTCTCCTCCTTCCCTCCCTCCTCCCTTTTTTTTCCAAATGAGGAAATGGAGGCCCAGAGAAGTCATGGGATCATAGAGATAGAATGATCCTCAGAGGCCATCTAATCCAACCCTCTTCCCCTTATTTTACAAATGACAGAACTGAGGCCCAGAGAGGTCAGACAGGTTGACAGGTAGTAACAGAGACAGGATTTGAGCATACACCCTCTAACTCCAAATCCTAATCTATACCACACAACAACAACCACAACAGCCACTGTTTATTAATACAGCACTTTACATGTTTTGTCTCCATTGACGCTCACAATAGCACTATGTGAGTGGTGGTATTATTATCCCCATTCTACAGACATTTATAGAGAGCTTACTGTGTGTTAGGTACTGATGCTACCAAGGACTTAACAATTATTATCTCATTTGGTCCTCACAACAATCCAGGGAGAGAGGGGCTATTATTATTATTATTCCCATTTTACAGATGAGGAAACCGGGGCAAACAGGTTAAGTGACTCATCCAGGGTCACAAGCTAGTAAGTGTCTGAGGCAGAATTTGAATTCAAATCTTTCTTGCTCCAAGTCCAACACTGTTCTCTATAATGCCTCACTGCCATGCTGCCTCACTCATAAATAGTGAGTCATCTTAGAATCATGCCCAGAATGCAAAAGGGTTATTGGACAAGCTACCACAGTTTGGTGGAAATATCTCTTAGGAACATCTAGGCCACCTCTGATCAAGCAATATCATTACCAGATCTGTATCCCAAAGAGATAGAAAACAAAAAGGAGAAAGGTCTATGTGTACAAAAATATTTATAGCAGCTCATTTAGTGGTGGCAAAGAACTGGGAATTGAGGGGATGTCCATCAATTGAGGAATGACTGAACATGTTGTTATATATGATTGTGACGCAATACTACCGTGCTATAAGAAATGACAAGCAGGACACTCTCTGAAAAACCTGGAAAGACTTACATGAACTGATGCAAAGTGAAATGAGCAGAACCAGTAGAACGTTGTACACAGTAACAGTAACATTGTACGATGATCAGTTGTGAATGACTTAGCTATTCCCAACAATACAGTAAGCCAAGACAATTTCAAAGGTCTCATGATGAAAAATGCTATCCACTTCCAGGAAAAAAGAACTGATGGAGTCTGAATGTAGACTGAAGCATACTATTTTTCACTAAATTTTTTTCATGGGTTTTTTTGGTCTGTCTCATCTTCCACAACCTGATTAATAAGGAAATATGTTTTGCATGATGACACATTTATAACCTGTATCAAATTGCTTACCATTTTAGGGAGGGAGGAGATGAGGAAGTGAGGGAGAAAATTTGGAACTCAAAATTTTTAAAAAATGAATGTTAAAAATTTTCTTGACATGTAATTGAGAAAAAATAAAATACTACATATTTTTTCAAAAAGTGACTCATCCTGAGGCAGAATTTGAACTCAGATCTTCCTTACTCCAAATCCAACACTTTACTGTCTATGACACCTCACTACCATGGTGCCTCACTCATAACCAATGATGGTTATGTTAGAAATATGCCCAGAAAGCAAAAAGGGTACTCGGACAAGCTACCACAATTTGGTGGAAATATCTCTTAAGAGCATCTAGGCCATAGGTGAGTGGCATTTTAGGACTGAGAGGTATTTTAGCCCAATTCCCTAGTTTCATAGGTGAGCAAACTAACAGAGAAAATGACTTATCTAAGGTCATTCAAGTAGTAAGTAGCAGAACTCCTGGTAACCAAATCAAGTATGCTTTATATCATAACTTAAACCCCTCTAATCTAATGCTCTACCTACTTACCAAATAAATTTCAAATGATCTTGCCACATAAATCTCCTATGATAATTATTTTTTGAATTATACCTATGATTTTATTGGCAGAGGAAACTTCCAACAAGGAAATTCCATTTACCAAGACAGATTGGTAATTGTTGTGCAATGGAGGTGTTTGGGGGACAAACAGATTCAATGACTTACCCAAGGTCACAAAGCCAGTATGTTTCAGACGCAGGACTGGAATCCAGGTCTCATTGATGCAATATTTGGTTCTCTATCCCCTATGTAACACTACCTCTCAAATCCCATGGGAAATTAAAAAACTGGCCCTCTCATTTGCTAGTGGGTACCCCAGTCTCCTGGGTGAACTGATAAAACCAAGTTTCTAAATCTACAAAGCCAAGGACCTGAACCTGGATCCATGGTTGTTTCCCTACTCAGAGCTCACACCCCATGAGGACCAGCAGACCTCTTTTCTTTCCCACCTTCTCAATTGTAATAAGCAGGAAGGTCACTGAAAAACTCTGCAGTCTGACCTGAGGGCTGCCCCATTGTAATTTACTGTTAGGGATTTGAGATCAGCCAAGCATCTTACATCTGCCCTTGTCTTTCCTCCTCATCCTCACTCACTCTCAAACATCCTTTTGTCAAATAAGACCCCACATTAAGTAATTACTCACTTGGTAATAACAGTCTCCTTCAACCAAAAAGGGGATACCAAGCTGCCTAAGGTCCTCGACATTGTGGCTCAGGTTGGCAGTGATACGGGCCTCTGGGAATTCCCCAGAAGGAACTTCTACCCTAAAGGCAGCATCAATATGGCTTTCATTGCTCTGCAGCCCCAGGGTCAGCCTGTGGTTGGGAGCAAGGTAGGTATGGGAGAACAGAATCGCTCCATTCATGGGCAGTCCTGGATGGGAAGAGACACAAATAGACATGTGAGAAATGGAGATGATGAGACCATTAGGAAAAACAGCCCAGTCCATTTCCTCAAGAGCAGTGCCAGTGTTGAAAGGAGAGGAGATTTGTCTTCCATTACTTTGGATAGTGGAGAGTTGGTTAGATTTTCATGAAGCAAACAGGAGCTTGGGAGAGTGTAGCTGCCCTTCTCCCCCACCCTAACCCCAAACCATCCCCAGTGTAGGTCAGGGTTCTTTCTGCCTTCCCTACCTGAATTTCTTAAATTGTTACTGTTGTGGGCCAGATTGGCAGAGAGCTGCCTCTGCCCTGGAGCTATGATGCAGGCTGTGCCCAGGGACAAAGTGGTTTCATCTGCGTGAAAGGTAGCATGGACATGGTAGCCATCAGGCTGGGTCTGCAGCTGTCCCCTCAGCTTAAGCTCGTCAGGGATGGCCCAACTGCCATTCTGAATTATCACACAGGTCACACTATGCACGCTGCTGTTCCCCGACACATGTTTGTCCCTTAGACGCAGCCCAAACATGGCATCATCAATGAGGATGCTGAGGTTCCCTGTGGGAAACAGGAAGTGCGACTGCTCAATTCAACACAGAGGAGTAGGAGAAGAACACAATTTCCTATATCCCTTGCCATGTTCTCCAGATAAGGAGCTCCTTTTCTCATAGCCCCAAGATCCTAGGTTATGAGGAGGTGGCGAATTCTTTGCTCCTCACTGTCCTTTGGAGAGCACATCTTTTTGCCCATCACTAGCCATTAGCTTGCTTTGAGGCCCTTTCCATCTGTCTAGACCACCTAATTCAGATCCCAGCCTCCAGGTCACTCTCCTTCCTTCCTCAAGGATTTCAGCACTTGGATGACCATCTTCCTAACTACCCCAGCCCTCATACTTGGGGTCTTTGATGTACAAATCGTTGTCCCCCTGAAAACAACACACACACATTCATACACCACAAAGCAACTTCTTCAGCTCCCATCACCTATATCTTCACTCCATCTTAGCCATACTCAGGTACTATCACATCTAAGATTTCATTATCACTGATAACTGTGTTACCTCTATCATCCTGAACTCTGAAATTCCCCTCTCTGTTTATTACCCTCTGTCCTTCCATATCACCCTTTATTTTTCACTTAAAACTATTTTTCATGACCCTGAGGTCACCTCCTCTTTTTTCTCAGTCCTCCACACCTGCTCTCTCTTCACTTTCCTTTCTTCATAATCTTGACCCTATGGTTAGAACTGGAACTGTAACAACTTGAGCTTTGTCCGAGGGCACCAAAGTGGAAAGAATAAAAAAAAAAAGTTTCAATAATGATTTTAAAAGATTGTGTGATTTTAAAATGACCTAATTTTACATTTTGAGAACCCTTGCAATTTGATAGCCCAGAAGCAACTGAACTTGACATCTAATTAGCAAAAGTAATTAGATAAATTAGCTACTAGATGGCATATTTCCTCCCTCCAGAGCTAGTACCATAGGTTAGCTTCTTTCTGGCATGGCCCTATTCTGCTTGCCTTTTAGAGTTTGGGGATATCCTCCCTCCTAAGGCTTGTGTTTCAGAGTCTCTCCCCACTGAAAGACCAGTGTCTTAGGGTATCTTCCCCCCAAGGATCTAGTATCCTGAGGTCTATCCTCCCACTCAACTGAATGTGACTTAATTATTTGTGTCATTTTTACTTAATTACTTGTATCATGTAATCATGAATTACAAAGTTGGTGTTCCCATTGGGCTTTCCAATTCCTAGTTAGAGCTCTGCCCAAAGTTGACAAATTCAACCATCTGCCATTGTCTCTTCATGGATGCCTTGCTCCTTTGACATATTGTCATTCACCACTTGTCAAACCCCATCCCTGGCTTACTCTTGCTATCTGCTTTCTCTCCTATGCTGTTGAGCACTGCTATAAGCCACACAATTGAATTGACAGTGTCCACTATAAATTCATGTGACCTAATCTCAACTGGGCCCTCACCGATGAATAGCAATCCTCTTATCCTTCTCCGAATGACCATCTATATTGCACTTCTTCAAATAGCTGTCCCAAATCTTCTCTCTCTCTCTCTCTTTGCCTCCCTATGACATCTTGTCTTCTCTTCCTCTCAGCAGAATGTCTTGACACCTATTTTACTAAAAATAAAATAAAAATCCCAGTACCATCTGCAGTGAGTTTTCTCTTCTCATATACTACATAGTTCTAAGCCACATTAGGTCACTTTCAGTTCATGTTCCTTCTCCTTTCCAAGGCCAACACCTTTGTTGGCCTTTGTGCCTTTGATTTGATTTCCTCCCATCTTCCCTGGGAACTTGACCTTTTCATCGTTCTTTCCTTCTCTTCAGTTTTCCCCTATTTATCAGCTCCTTCCTCTCTACCTACAAATATATCCAGACCTGCTCCCACTTAAAAAAACCCAGCACTTGAATTCGACTTATCTGCAGCGCTTGACACAGATAAATATCTCTCCTCTTGCCAATTCTTTGTCATCGGTTTCTCTGACTCTGCTTTCTCCTGGCTTTCTTCTGACCACTCCTTTTCAGTCTGTTTTGCTGAATCATCATCCATCTCTAGTCTCTAAATAGGTGTCCATCCCAATGCATTGTCCTAAGTCCTTTTCTCTTCTTTTTCTGTCTTTTCTCTCTTGACTCTATCTTTTCTACCCAGATTACTCACAAAGCCATTTATCCAACCTTGTTCTCTCTATGGAACTCCAATACCATATTGCCAAATACCTGCTAACCATGTCCAACTGGATGTCACATCAACACCTCAAATCTAACACGTCCAAAACAGAGCTCATGATCATTCCCCCTAAACCTACCCCTTCTCAAAACATCCCTACATCTATTAACCATATCACAAGCCTTCCAGTTACTCACGTTCATATCCTCAACTTTTCACTTTGACCCCCATTCTTCCTCAACAGCCTCCCCTATACTGTATGGGTAAGTTATTGACCTCTCAGTATTCTAGGCAATTTTCCAAGACTAAATGTTACAGAGAAGGTGCCAATATGCATTAGCAGAGGGAGCTCCAGGAGCTCCCTAAACCAATGAAATCACACATCCAGTCCCTATCTCTGAACACATATTTAGGTATCCAGTGCTGGGCTAGTGCTACTGACTTCTCCTTTGTTACCAGTTGTTGGCAGTGACTTTCCTCTCTGCACGCCAGGAGATGGAGAGAAGTCTTTGGCTTCCTTCAAGTCCCAACTAAAACCCCACCTTCAACAAGAAGCCTTTCCCAATGCCCTTTAATACCTCTGATTACGTAAGACTCATCCCCATCTATATTCAGTTTGTACAAAACTGTTTGCATGTTACCTCCATCATTAGACTGTGAGCTTCTGAAGAGCAGGAACTCCTTTTTGCCTTTCTTTGTGTCTCCAGAACCTGACACATAGTATGCACTTAACACATGCCTGTCAATTGACTGACCTCACAATGGATTTTATCTTGTACCCTTCTGGTGCACCTGTCATGTAATATTGTGCATTATGGTTAACTGTGTTTTTGCCTTATTTCCCTATTGGACATCTTCAAGTAGTGCCTGAAATGGCACAGATGTAGAACTAGGGTTTCTACTCTAAGATGAAAGGATTTGGGGGTTTGGTACAGAGGAGATACTTAAAAAACAAAACTCTGAGACCTCTAAGGCTGTTTGTTCATTTATATGGTAGAAGTCAAACAGCCTTTAGGGTCTCTGTATTTTGGAGTTTCAGTAGATGTTTCTTCACTAAGTGCCTCTCTCAAAGTCCCTCCAACCTGAAGATTGTCTCCTCCTTAAGTTTTCCACTTTGGAGCGATTTCTCAGACTCCCCCTTGCAGGCTGTGAAGGAAGACACACCCTCATTGCTGTGGTTCTTCCGTTTGAGAGATCCGGTGAGGTCGAGGAGCTTTGGGACAGCCCCCCAACTGTCAATATTGTGCTGGACTCTGCCCTTTAGGGACAGGATGGGTCCCACCTTCTCTTCCTTGAGTCCTGTGAAAAATAGCTGGGCACTGTTCTGATTGATCATCATCTTAGTAAAGAACCAGACCCTAGAAGCAAAAAAAGACAAATTGTTGGGGTCAGAGTGACCACAGCCAATCCCAAAGGTCTAAGGCTCCTGGATATTTCCTTTAAAGCCAGGGGCAGAGCATGCCTTGTACAAAACAATGGAGGAGATGAAGTTTGTCTCTCCCTTCCTCTTCGGGGCCCCTCTCTTCCCTCCTGGGACCTTCTTAAGCCAACGTACCCATGCCACTTCCTGACATAGGAGCATAGAAGGGACTAGAGCTAGAAGTGGTCTCAGTGGACCACTAGCTCAATCTCTTTGTTTTGCAGATGAGAAAACTGAGGCCCAGAAAAGTTGATTTACCCAGGATCGTGCAGGTAATAAGCATCAGAGATGGCATTTAAACCCAGATCCTATGATCCGAGATCTAGTTCTTCTTCCATTGAATCACACTACCTACTTAATCTATAGCAGCCTAGTATAATGGCCTAGTCAGCCACTGTACTACCAAATCTTTCCTTTCTCTTTTCCCCACCAACATTCCTATTCTCTCTGTAACTTCCCTCAGACCTCTGTCGGGAGGCAAGCAAATGCTCTCCTCTCCAGTTCTGCAAATCCAATCACTATCTATCCTTCACAACTCAGCCCAAGGACCATCACCATGAATGAAGTCTTTCCTGACTCCTCTTCATTAACTAGAAACAACCTCTTTCTCTTCTGAACCTTCAATATACTTTGTACCTCTCTTATACTTTCCCATTTTTCCTTGTTTTTTTTTTTCTGCATTTATTCCTGGTCATGTCTTACTTCCCCTAATAGCCTATATACTCCTTAAATGCAGAGGCTGTGTCATACTTGACTTTTTATCTCCCGATATCCTTAATACAGTCTAGCTCTATACTAGAGTGTGAATGACAGCTTCATTTATTCATTCATGCATTCAACAAACACCTCCCACTTGCAAAACAGTATGTTAGGCACTGGGGGAGATAGAAAATTTAGCTAACACAGTCTCCTTGTGAAGCTTATAATTTAATAGAAAAATAAGATACAAATGCAGGTAACGATAACATAATTTTACATGACAAATGCATTAAAGGATGGCAAAATCAAGTAATTTGTGACATGCAAGTGGGAAGGTCACTAACATTCCAGAATTAGGGAAGATTTCGGGGAAAAAGTAGAAGAGATGGAGAAAGCAGTGTTTGAATTGCATTTTAAAAAGAGGGATAGAGATTCAAAAGGCAAAGAGCTTAACACATTGCCCTTCTCTACATTATAAAGTGGACATGCTAACTCACTCCACACCAGAGGCAAACTTGTAACCCAAAGGAATGAATTTCAAGTAGTGACATTTCAAATATGTTCATAGGAGAAATATAACTGAGCAGTGAGATCTTTCTCTCAAGGGCCATATTAATGGGGCACCTACCATCATTGTCATGGAACACATAACACCATAAGTAACTGTGAGTGGAGGGCGTACATCCAGCTGTGGCCTGGATATCTTCAAAAAGGCAACGCCCTAATACAGTATGGCCTTGAGTGTCCATTCAATCATCTCCTCTACTCACCAAACCTTTTGCTGAGCACTACAGCACTAGCTTTTGTAGGCTATTACCTTGCTGGAGTGACCTTGCTGGACAGCTGTAGCCATACTGCCCTGGGATCGGTGAAGATGACTTGTCGGAGGACAGCGCTCACATCCCATCCCTGGGAGCTCTTCCTGTTCTCTCTGCTCATGCTGGCCTCTAGCAGAGCCAGCTCCTTCCCTGAGGCATGCACAGATAAGGAACCATTGATGCTTCGATCTTTGTGATGCCTACCGGCAGCCTGGACCTAAAGGGTGGATCGGATGGAGGCAAAAGGGTCAAAATGGTTACAGCAGAGGGGAGCCATAAAGGAGGCATGGTTTGGGGAAGAAGAGAAAGGGAGGTCTATCCAAAGCCCACCTATCTTTCAAAGTCTAATTCAAGTTCCAACTCCTCCATAAAGTCTTTCCAGCTCACTTCCACATGGATTGCTCTATCCTGTGAACTTGAAAACACTTTGTCTTTGGGCTTTACATGACATTTATCATATACATTCTGGTATTGTTAGCTACCTTGTCAAATAATTTGTCTACTCAAATAGATTTTAAGCTCTATACAAGGACTGGGGCAGCTAAATGGCTCAGTGGATGGAGTTCCAGGCCTGGAGTCAGGAAGACTCATCTTCCTGAATTCAAATCTGGCCTCAGACATTTACTAGCTATATGATGCTGGGCAAGTATCTGTTTACCTCAGTTTCCTCATCTGCAAAATGAGCTGGAGAAGGAAATGTTAAACCATTCCAATATCTTTGCAAAGAAAACCCCAAATGGGGTCACAGAGAGTTAGACAAGACTAAAACAACTGAACAACAACAAAACACAAAGACTACACTAATATAAATGAAAACACTAAAATATATCAGAGGTCAGATTAAATATAATTAATATATAAATATATTTATATATTAATTACTATATAATAGGTAGTAGCATGTATTAATATATAAAATATTAATATATGATATATATGTTTATATATTATTTATAATATAATTAAATATAATAAATATAATTGGTTCCAGAGAGCCAATGATGAAATATACCTCCCTCCTTCTAGTACAGTGGTGATGGCCTGTGGTGGACAAGTATTGTATATACTGTCGGGGTGGTTGCTGCATCAGTTGGTTCTACTGTTATTTTTCTTTGTTATAAGGGAAAGTTCTATTGGGTAGAGTCAATTCCAGTAAGAGTAATTGTGGAGTTTAAAAAAAGGCATTAATAAAACACTAGAAATAGGTTTTAAGCTCCTTAAATGCACAAATTCTCATATTTTTAAAGGAAGGAAGAAAACATTTATTAAGCACCTACTATGTGTCTGGCATTGTGCTTTACAAACTTTATTTCAATTGATCCTCTTAAGAACCCTAAGTAGTAGGTGTTATTATTATCCCCATTTTGCAACTGAGTTACAAATCTAGTTAAGTGTCTGAGACCAGATTTGAACTCGTCTTCGTCACTCCAGACCTAGCGCTCTATCCATGACACCACCTAGCTTCCCAGAATGCATTTAGCACGTAATACGCTGCGTTATAATTACCTGTGTGCCTTATCCCCCTCCTGGACTCCAAGCTACATTAGTGAAGGGTCATTAACAAATCACTCCCCCAGCACCTCAAACAACACTCTGAACCAAGTAGGAGATTAATAAATGTTTGCTGAATGAATGAATACTTCATTTATGTCTCCCTAGGTGACAAACACAACGTAGATGCCAAATCACTACCTATTAAATTTTATTGAGAACAGAGAGACCTTGGACTGAGTCAGTCCTAGTACCTCTGCTCAGGTGTAGTAGACCAAGTGAACCCTAAAACTAATTCTCCCTCCCATCTCAGGGACATTAAACACTTTGCTCAACCTGATCCACTTTGTTTTCTCAAAATTAAATCTCTCTCTAGGAGGGATGTCTACATGGCACTTTAAAGGGTACAAAGTGTGTTCCTTACTTATATTATTTCATCTGAACCATGAAACAACCCATAGGGTAGATTTTATTATTCTGATTTTATAGATATGGCTCAGAGGTTAAGTGACTGGCCATGGTCACACAGCCAGTAAGCTACAGAAGTGAGATTCAAACCTAGGTCTTGCCATTTCCATACCAGTACTTTATTCACCAGATGGCACAATGGAGAGAGTGTGGACCTTGTATCAGAAAGACAAGTTCAAATTTGACCTCTTATATTTCATAGCTGTGTGATCCTGGGCAAGTCAATTAATGTCTGGTTGCCTCAGTTTCTTTATCTACAAAATGGGGATACTAATAGCACCTATTCCCCAGGTGGTTGCTAGGATCAAATGAGATAATAATTGCAAAGTGATTAGGATGGTTATTAGCAAGAGCAGCGTCCCATAACACCTTTCATCATCGTACAAATGACTGTCTCTTGGGACATTCTCTTCCTGTGTTTCAAAGGGAGAGGAGACATGAAGAGGAAGTTTGAACTACTTCACCCTATAAAGAACCAAAAAAACCTTGACCATTTCTGAAAGGTTAAAATAACAGAAAACCTGGCAGAGTCTGTTTTTGTTTCAGATCTACCTTGGGTTCCCCACCCCCCACCCCAAGAGCAGCATTTTAAAAATAGAACCTCCTTGATTGCATCCTCATCCCCCAGCTCCCCAGATCACATGTGAAACACTTTCCTAGGGATGCTACTTGGAATTTCACCAATGATACAGTACCTGGAAATTTGGAGGAAGTGTCACCCTGGCAGGATGCCTAAGTTGGGAGAAAAACCCAAAGTGAGACTTGGATCCGTTCAGCTGAAGCAAGAACTGCAGGGATGAGAGGAGAGAGGAAGAAAAATCAAAGAGCTGAGCTGGGTACTCTTAGGAGCCCAGTGGAGGCCTTTGTGTTGGAGGTTCAGGGCAGAAAGTTCACCCAAAACTTAATTCAGGCCAACACCAGGAACCTTCTGCCATTCAAGATGAACCAATCAAAAAGCATTTATCAAGCACACACACACAGTGTGTATCCCAGACACTTGGGATATAGAGACAAGAATGAGACAGCCTGTGCCCTCCAGGAGCTTACATTCCAATAGGGGAGACAACATGTACACATAAAAGTATACGCAAAATATAATCAAGGTAATTGGGGAAGCAGCAGTGTGTTAAAGCCAGCTTGTACTGGCTTCTAAGAGCTGATTGTTAAATTTACCGATGTCAGCTTTTACACCTCAGAAATTGGCATGTGCTACAGTAAATCAAGACTTTATTTATTGTTTTGCTGATTTAAATGCCCCAAAGGGAGTTAGCGATTTACAAGGACAGGATAGAAGAGATTCAAGTGACAACCTCCTTGGTTCTGAGTTACCTCATCAATAAAATGTGTGAGTTGACACATTGAGAAATCTAGGGAGAAGAGGATCCAGGACAGACCTTTGGGAGACATTTACAGTTAGGGGGTGTGGTAGAGGAGACTAATAAAAAAAACCAGGTAGGAAAACCAAGAGGGAACAGAGTCACAAAAACCCAGAGGAAAAGAAATTCCAAGCCTTTAAACCATACAACCCACCATCCCCACAGCACACAGAAGAAGGTTCAGAAGATAACATTTGAGAGACTTGTGAAAAGCTGAAAGAATAAATCTAGGATTGCCAAATTCTATCATTTTTCAACCTCACCTCCCCCTGCCTATCACAAGCTCCCTCTCCCAATAAGCCTATATGTTCACTTAGACCTGCTTGGACAGCAGAAGATCTGGTCTTTTCTGCTTGGCCTATTTACAGGAGAAAACTGATTTATCCCCCAAAACCCTCCCTTCAGAAAGGAACTTGGAAACCCAGAATAAAACAGAACCATGCTTCTTTTCCACAACCAGAGGAAGGGATAGGTCAGCTTCCCCACCTGAGATGTGACCTTCTGGCTGATGGCAGCTTGCAGAGCTACACCACAGTCAAACTCTCCCTCTGGGTGCTGCGTAAAGAAGATCTCACCATGAAGGCCCAGTGCCTGGGGGATCCTCAGCTGAGGAAAAAACACATTCAGTGACATTCATTCCTCTGGAGAGAGAGAGCTGAGAGACTTTGAGGTGAGGCCAGAGCCAGGAGGGAGTCACATAACCTTGGATACCTGAGTTGAATGGGTCAAATCCAAGTTCACATCATGACGGAAATTTCCTTCCATAGACCTGTTACGGTGTCTTCCCTTCAAATGCAGAATATCCTTCTGGTTAACTTTCAAAGCAGCCTCGACCTCCTGGTTACCCTGGGTATAGAAGTAAGATGTGAATGCTGTTACAAACCACTCCTTTCCAAATGGATATTGAACAAGTAGTTACATATGCTGTATGTAAACATATGTTTATGTGTGTGCACATATACATGTGGGTACATATGTGTGCACATATGTGTATATGTGCACATGTCCCCTTATGCATGGCAAAGAACTTTATTGATGCAAGTCAGCATGTTCTCTGCAACTTGATAGCTTTGAAGAGCCAGCTGCCTAAAGCCCTGAGAGTTTAAGTAAATTGCCAGTATGTGTCAAAAGCAGGATTTGAATACAGCTCTTCATGACAAAGTGATGATTCTCTGTTATGCACATACACACACACACATGCACAGGGGCGAATTATAGGCTCATAAATCTAGAGCTTGAAAGCTATTTCTAGTCCAACCCCCTCATTTTGCAAATAAGGAAACTGAGGCCCAGAGGAGTATTACTTGTCCAAGGTCCCATAGGTAATAAGTGTCAGAATAAGATTTGAACCCAGGTCCTCTGACTCCAAAAAAAATCCCAAAAAAACAAAACACCACTCTTTCCACTGTCCTAGCAGGCACCTAGAACTCAGGCCTGGAGTCAGGAAGATCTGAGTTCAAATCTGGCCTCAGATACTTACTAGCTGTGTGACCCTGGGCAAGTCATTTAACCCTGTTTGCCTCAGTTTCCTCATCTATAAAACGAGCTGGAGAAGGAAATGACAAACCACTCCAGTAAGAAAACCCCAAATGGGGTCACAAAGAGTCAGTCAATGAGGAACTAAGACCCAGGAAGGACAAGTGACCTACCTATAGGCATATAAGGTAGTAGCGCTCATCAGAGGCAGGATTTCAATCCAGGTCCTCTGATTCCAGAGTCACTGTCCTTAAATCTAGAAGGGACCTTAGAGCTCATTTATTCCACCGCCTTCATTTTGCAGAGAAGAAAACTGAGGCCCAGAAAAAGACCCAAGAACATGCCCATGGTTACATAGCTGATAAATGATAGGACCCAAGATTCAGATCCAGGTCTCCAGACTCTTTTCCAGCACCACCGTAAGTTTAGACCTGGCCTGGCCAGCAAAAAGAGAGTATTATGGGATCTTAACAAGGATGTAGAATGATGAAATATCTGTTTAAGGAATAGTAACTGAATTTTTCTCACCAGAAAGCATCCTGTCTCCTTCACTTCTCTGAAAAGACAAACCTTCCTCACCTTCCCTCCTCAGTGAGAATTCTGGGGCAAGCCCAAATGCCAGGAACCTTTGAGTCATGGTTGGCACAGGTTTCAATATCAAAGAGTTTCTCTCCCCTCCCTGCACCCCATCCCATGGCCCTGTCAAGGATTTCACTTACGCTTTGTCGAATCTTTGTCAACAAACACGTGTCTATGCTCTTGGGAATGACCTTGCTGTTGTATGGATGAGTCAAAGTAACGCAGATCTATAAGGAACGCACATGCATCTGTGCATTTATTGGCTTACGCAGCTCCCCGTCTCAGCTATCCCATCCTCCCCTGCTCCAGCCCAGTCTCCTTGGCCCACTCACATAGGGGCAGTCAGCCTGGTAGCCCAGGGTCAGGGTCTGCAGGCATTCCTCCAGCCCATTCACCAAGACTTTGGTCTCCAACATGTAGTACTTCTGGTTTTTGTCCACAGTAAACGTCTCCTGCAGGAGGAGGCTCTTAGGGATGGGCAATTTTAAGGGATGCCTAGAATTGAGCGGGGGCGGGGGGGGAGTTAAAATACAAAGTTATCGAAAGCACCACAGAGGAAAACAAGAAACAAACTTCTAGGTTGCTGCCACAGACTAGCTTAGAGTTACCATAGACCCCATTCCAAGGTCTCTCTTTGTATTCAGACCATTTAGGAGCAATTGGGGCTGGAAAGGATCATAGGGTCATAATAATACAGTCGTAGTTTTAAAGATGGAAAGGTTCTTAAAATCATCTATTCCATTTTACATTTTATTTTACATATAGTTCACTTTACAGTTAAGGAAACTGAGGCCCAAAGAAGTGACTTGTCTAAGGTCACATGGGTAGTGTCAGAAGCAGAATTTGAACCCAGCAGCTTAGTCATCTAGACCAACCTCTTCATTTTACAGATCATAGGTTCATAGATGATAATAATAACAACAATAATAATAACTAGCATTTATATAGTGCTTTCACGTCTACAGGGTGATTTGTATATGTTATCTCATTTGATCCTAATAGCAACCTGGGAGATAAGTACTATTATCCCCATTTTACATATAAGGAAACTGAGGGCCAAAGAAGTTAAGTGACTTGTCTAAGGTCACACAGGTTTAGAGTCCGAAGTGGGATTTGAAGCCAGGACTTTAGCATCATCTATTCCAACACACTTGTTTTACAGATCACAGATTCATAGGTGATGATGATGATGATGATGATGATGACGATAATATCTAGCATTTATATAGTGCTTTAAGACCTGCAAAATGCTTTGCATATGTTATGTCATTTGATCCTGATAACAACCCTGGGAGGTATGCGCTATCATGCCCATTTTATATAGGAAGAAACTGTGACAAAGAGAAGTTAAGCAACTTCCCTTAGGCTCCTTGAGGGGAGAAGCTGTTATTTTGTAAAATTTATATTTGTATCTCTAGTGCTTGGTACATAGTAGGTGTTTAATAAATGTTCATTGATAGACTGACTATTGCCCAGAGTCTCATAGCTGTGACCAAGTCAGGAATATGAACTCAGGTCTTCCCAACTCCATGTCCAATATTCTTGGCCTCACGCCACCTAGCTGAAAGAAGTCCTTAAGTCATCTAATCCAATGCCCTTATTTCACACAACAAAACTGAGGTGAAGGGAAGTTAATTGACTTGCCCAGAGTCTCGCAGTTAGTGAACAGGATCCTCAAGGAGAGAAAATGACTTGTCTACAGTCCACATAGGTCCAATGAAAATACACTCATACAGCAGAGAAGACACAGATTCCATGCACCAGGTCAAAGCCACCAAAAAGATTTAGAAACAAACTTTCTCGACTTTTTGCTCTATGTCTCAGAGGAGGCCACAGTCCCCAAGAGCAGCCTCTGAGATGCATTCAAACTGGTCTATGACTCAGAGGGAACCTGGGATTCTGCTGCATTGGTGTGAGCAGCAAGAGAGCCAGATGGGGTAATGGTGGGCAAAGGGGGTGTGCTGTACACTTTACTACCTTCCATATATCCTATAATCCAGTAACAATGACCTTCTTGCTTGTTCCTCACACAGATGACCTCATTTCCAGACTCTGTGTCTTTTCACGGACTGTCTCCTTTGCTTAGAGAATGCTCTCTCCTCCTCACCTCTGCCCTTGGCTTCTCTGGTTTCCTTCAGCTGAAATGCCACCTTCTGCAAGAGGCTTTTTCCCATATTCCTACTGCTCCCTCCTGGTGCCTTTCCTTGGAAATGACCTCCCATTTATACTATACAGACATAGTCATAGACATAGACATCTTGTATATACATAGTATCTGCATGCTGTCTCGCTTAACTGTGGGTTGTGAGTTCCTTAAAGCCAAGAACCATTTCTTATTGTCTCTGTATTCCCAGGCCTAGGCACATAGTAAACATTTAACAAATGCATGCTGACTGATTGATGGACTGCAAACGTATGCAGGTAAAATCCTGAGCCCCAGATGAGTTGCTGCCCCTGGACCCTCTCCCCCCCACAACTCCATTCTGCATTCTTGAAAAAGCTACTCCCTCAGTGAGAAGACTTCTTTTTAGGAAACCAAGTCAGGTTTCCTTGATTTTGTTACTCAGACACTTCCTGAGGGGAGGACGGGTTTGGAAGGGAAATCAGGGCTGGCTGACAGAAGTGTGTAGACCTGAGCTGGAGGGTTCCTCGTTTCTGATATAGTAGGCTCTCCCTCTTCAGCTCCTCCAGCTGGCCCTCCAGGTGCAGTCCAATGGGCTGGCTTTTGGAATCAGTCCACAGGGCCATTATTAACACAGTGGTCTTTCTGGGCTGCAATGGGAAATACAAAGCCAAGGATTTAAGAATGAGGAGAGAAAGAGTCACAAATCCAGCCTGTTCTGAAGGGAAGCAAGGGTCAAATAATTCAGGTGCTAGTTGTGCTTTAAACCCTTGACGATCCCACATAGAAAGAACAGCTACCCCCATTCTATGACTTTCAAATGTGTATACGTATGGATATATTTGTGTACATATATGTATGACTCTTATAGATACCTAATTATTTACATGCTGTCTCTGCTATTACAATTCAAGGTCTCTAAAGGAGGGACTATGTGTATATATGTACATATGTGCATACATGTATACATACATTCATGACTCTTGTATATGCCTAATTATTTACATGTTATCTCTACCGTTACAATGCAAGGTTCCCAAAGGAGGGACTACATGTGTATATGTGCATGTGTATATATACACGCACACATGTATGTATACATATATGCATGATTTTTCTATCTACTTAATTGTTTACGTGTTGTCTCCTCCATTACAATGCAAAGGTCCTCAAAGGAGGGACTATGTATGTATGTATGTATGTATGTATGTATGCATGCATATATGTAGCATATACCTATTTATTTACATGTTGTATCCCTATTTCATTGCAAGCCCTTTATAAGCAGAGACTGTTGTATGTATGTATGTGTGTGTATCTTGCATATAACTATTTACATATTGTTTCCCCTATTAAAATGCAAAGTCCTTGAAAGTAGGGACTGTTTCTGCCTTTCTTGGTATCCCCAGCATTTAACCTGGTACAGAATAAGCATTTAATAAATGCTTGCTTGATTGATTGATGATGCCAAACTGGAATCCCTGAACTGGACTGAGTATGGCCTCCCAGGACCAGGTTGCAGGGCATTGACAAGGACCAGAGGTCTGTTGAGCAAGAGGGGCCCGTGCACAATGACCACACCAAGGACTCTGGGCATCTGGAGCAAAGCAGCTGGGTGTCATATCTCCAGATGGCAGAATTATTGGGCATCAGAAGTGCCTGTGACACTTCTTATTTCAGGGACTGACCCTACAGAAGAAGAAGAACAGGGCCCTTCCAGCCAAAGCCCATAAATAAAATTGGTTGGCCATTTTCTCACCTGCTCTGTGTGTTTGTAGGCAGAAGTCAGGTTCAGTCCCTGCCTAGGACCCTTTAGCCAACAATGGAAGAGCTTCTTGTCCCAGTGATTCTCCAGGTGAACCTTAATCTGAACCAGGGGACTCCAGGTGGTCACCAGCTCACCCTGGCTTCGGAGAACACTCTGGTCCCAGGTAATCAATGTGGATGCCTGTAAATGAGGCAAGTACATTGGTTTCTTTGTAGAGAGGAATTGCACCAGTTTTTGGACCCCAACTGGGAAAAGGCTACTTATCTCCTCTAGCATTGGGAGTCATGGGTAAAGAAGGCTAATCCTGGGGGGCGGGGCAGTGGATAGAGCACCGGCCCTGAAGTCAGGAGGACCTGAGTTCAAATCTGGCCTCAGACCAAACACTTGACACTTACTAGCTATGTGACCCTGGGCAAGTCACTTAACCCCAACTGCCTAAAAATAAAAAAATAAATAAAAAAAGAAGGCTAATCCAGCTCATACTATCAAAGAGCTGGAAACAAAGGGCCAAGGAGAAAAAACCCATTGGTCCCAAGTCAACAGGAAGCCAAAGCCAGATTTGCTAAAGTGCCAAACTTCCCCTTAAACTAGAGGAAAAGATAAGGTTAACCGGAGGCAAAATTGCAAAGCAGATGTAGATTAGAGCCTTTTTTATCTTTTCGTTTTTATCCCACTTTTCCCTCTGACTAGCCCATGTCCTATCCTTGCTCTGAGCTAGACCTTGCTCTGAGCTGGCCCTGGTAATACCCCTCAACAGGCTGCTCAATAAAGGCTGAAAGTATTACCCTTCCCAAGAGTATCTTTTTTTGTATAGAAGACTGGAAGACCAAAAAACCTTCTAGAAAGTTCCAAAGATTATATATATATAATCATGGAAACCTCAGACATTGGGAATGGGTCAGTAGAGGAAAGTGTTAATTGTAAGTAAATGTTTAGTCCTTTAAGGTTTGCAAAGAATTTCACAAATATTATCTCATTTTTTTCCCCTCACAACCAGCCTGGGAGGTAGGTGCTATTATTATCCCCATTTTACAGATGAGGAAACCGAGACAGAGAAGTGACTTGGCCAAAGCCACACAACTAACAAGCATCTGAGGCAAGATTTGAACTTGGGTTTCCCTGACTCTAAGGCCAACACTTTACCCACTACACCACTTGGAATTCCTCAAACAACACCACATAGGAGATGCCTATTCTCCTTCAGAGACATTTTACAGGATGTACAATTGAAAAAATCTTATAAGAGACTTAAAGATCATCAGGTCTAGAGTGTTGGAGCTGGTATCCGAGGACCCTAGTTGGAATCCTGGCTCTACAGCTTAAAGAAGAGGGAAAAACCAACAAAAGAATGCAAATGGCAGTCCTAAAGTTTTCCTCTTCCTATCACCAAAACCCAACTGCAGCTTGGGATAGACTGCAGTGGAAGAGCTTCAAGCAAGCAAAGGGAGGGAGGATGAGAGGGAGATGCTGTGATGAGTCAGGGGGATTTTTTTCACTCTTGATCTCTCTCTTTCTCTCTCTCTCCCTCTCTCTCTCTCTCTCTCTGTCTCACACACACACACACACACACACACACACACACACACACACACACATTGATTGGTGATGCAAAAGGGTCCCTGAACTTAACTGAGTCTGGCTTCCCAGGACCAGGTTGCAGGGCATTGACAAAGACCAGAGGCCAACAGAATAAGGAGGGGCCTATGCACAAGAACTCTGGCATGCTGAGCAAAGCAGAAATACATATACACACATACACACACATATATATATATACATATATATATATATGTGTGTGTGTGTATGTCAATCCTCTCTTTAGATATCTTAATTCAATTAAGCTTAAAATATAGACTATATAGCTTAATTACATAGGTATGTAAGTATTTCTTGAGTGCTTATGATGCATGTAACCACCAAACAGATGCCCTTGGACTCACCCTGAGGTAGGTGGTGGTTGGTGTGTAAATGTGGATCTTCCCTTCTTTGTCTTGAAGTTTGTCTTTGCACGACAGCTCCACCACCAGGTTCTTGATGGACAAGGCCTTCCCTGTTGTCAGCTCCCAAGTGGCCTGGTACACAGCACGGTGAGGTTGGTGTAGCCTGTGAGCCAGGGACAACAGCAACCAAGGGGTATCCAAGTTCAATGCACCTATTTAGGGGTGGGGAGAGAGAAGAGGAAGGGAAGGACAGGAAGCATGGAAGCCATGGGCCAGAGCCTTCTATAAATATTGAGTTCCCTTCGTCAAGGAAATAAAAAGAGAGACAGAGAAGCTACCCAGGCCCCAAACACACCTAGGTGGTGCAGTGGATACAGTACTAGAATCAAGTGGAATCAACTTGGAATCAAGGAAGATCTGAGTTCAAATCCTGCCTTAGATACTTTTTAGTTGGGTGAACCTGGATAAGTGGCTTAATCTCTGTCTGCCTCGGTCTACTCACATGTAAAATGGGAATAATAATAGCATCTAGTTCACAGAGTTATTATGAGGATCAATAACATATGTAGATAGTACTTTGTAAACCATAAAGCATTATATAAACATTACTTTTTGTTGTTATTGTTGTTGTTATTGATGTTGTTGTTATTATATCCAAACTCTACTTTCTGCTGAAGCTGGAAACCTGACCAAGACAAGGGGCTGGGAAAGGGCAGGTACATGAGGCCATAGGAGTTAACTTTCAACATAATCTGATAACAGTAGTCTAATAACAATATTCTACCAGTGTTGTTAAATGATTGTGAGTCATGGAACATTAGAGTCTCTGAAAAAGTAAAAGTGATTACCATCCAGACAGTGATGGATGGATATGAGTTGGCTGCAACATGTTCCAAACAAGAAATTACAAAGCACTGGAATAAAGGATAACATCAAAGAAATGTATGAGTGGGGAAAAAAAAAGATGAGTTGGTCATGTATTGAAAGAAATTAACTCATTAAATGAATGAATGAATGAATGAAAGATTATTTATTAACCACTTACCATGTACCAAGCATTGTGTTAAGTGCTGGAGACACAAATACAAAAGGAAAGACAGCCCTTGCTCTCAAGAAGCTTGCATTTTTTTAGCAAACTTTTTTAGATTTAATTTTTTAACTTAACAAAAATTTATTTTCTCTCCCTTCTCTTACCCCTCCATTGGAAAAAGAAAATAAAAACAAAACTCTTGTAATAAATATGCATAATCAAGGAAAAACAAATTCCCATATTGGTGATGTCCAAGCTCATATTCTAATAAGGGAAAAAGCACATATAGGGAAGTGATGATCAGGGGTAAGTATTTTGGTTTGTAAAGTTACAAGAATGGTGAGTGGGACCAAAGAGGAATAGATTGACACATCCCATCCAGAAACAACGGCAGAGTTGATTTGGTCATAGCTCATGGTTCTAGACCTGGAAGGGGAGAAGGGACAGAGAAAGAAAAGGAAAACAACAATTTTTGCTGTAACAAAATTGGTGAGGGTTGAGGGGTTGGTGAGGAGGCTGCAGAGGAGATGGCTGGGCAGAAGGGAGCAATAGACAGCCTATGTGCACCAGTGTAATGTCAAGAGAAATTGAGGAAGACCCCCAGATTGCTGAGCAGACCCACTGTTCATTTATATAAGAAAATGTGAACAAGAGTCCCACAAAATGAGCAGGAATGGATAGGCTGGGATGTGCACCATTAGAGAGAGGGTCCACATCAATGAGATCACAGATTTACTGGAATATAGGTTTTGACCTATGAAGGTTATCTCCAGTACAAATGAGGATTTGAATGAAAAAAAGGGTTCTCCCTTCTCTGACTTGTCCCTTTTTTTCAATTCATTCCCTTGAGAGTTTCTCCACATCATGATACTTATCATGGCTAGAAACTATGCTAAGTGTTAGGAATACAAAGAAAGGCAAAAAATAATTCTTGCCTTTAAGGAATCGTTGAGTTGTTTTTCAGTCATGTCCAACTTCATGAGGTTTTCTTGGCAAAGATACTGGAATGGTTTGCCATTTCCTTCTCCAGCTCATTTTCCAGATAAGGAAACTGAGGTAAACAGGGTTAAATGACTTGTTCAGGGTCACACAGCTAATACGTGTCTGAGACCAGATTTGAACTCAGGAAGATGGGTCTTCCTGACTCTAGGCCTGGCACTGTATCCACTGTACCACTTAAAGGCCTAGAGTGCAACCAGAAGCACTGAGAAAACAACTTACTTGCCCACGATTCATAGAGTTAGCATGTGGCTAAGGACTTGGACCCAAATTTCTGACTCCAAGGTCAGTCATTCAGCCACTTATGCCACATTAACAAGGCCTGCAGTAATCTCGGCCAGCTTTTTAGTTCAAATTGATATCCATCTTCTTCAGAGGTATACTGGAACCAGTCTGACCTTCAAGAGCTAATTGTTAAATTTTTAGTGCGAGCATTTTTATCTAAAAAATTGGCAAATGCTACAAATCAGGGTTTGATTTATTGTTCTGTTGATTGTCTAGACTTCAGGAAGTGATGGGGAAAATGCTAATGATGCAAATTTAACTTAGAAGTGTGTTGTGGGTATTGTTGTTAAACATTTATCAGCACACTCCTGCCTTCCTTGAACACACCTGTAACTCCTATAGCCTTGTTCCTCTACCACTCCCTTCACCCAGCTAGAATGAAAGCCCCTAGGGATCGAGAATCACGTCTTACAGTTGTATGTATCCCCCTCTAGCATCTAGAACTATGTAGGAACCCAGGAAAGCCATCCAATTATGACCATAATTCCACCCTTCTAAGGGTCATAGATTGGGCCCTGTTTAGGTCTCTTAGGGAAGACATCTCAGAGGGAGCCCCCTCACGCCAATTCTCCAGGGACATCAAACATTACCCCAAAAGACTGGGGTTATCCTGCAACTGCTCACCTTCCCATTTCCATTGAAGACCTCGAGACATGTCCTTCCACTGAAGCCCAGCCATGAAGGGCAGGCGACCATTATACTGCACCTTCAGATGAGTGCTGCTCTCCACATGGCCCTGGGAGAAGCTGGAATGCTGGAGCTGCGTTCGGTAATCCACCTGCCTCTCGGGCACCTGCAGGAGGAACTGGGGAGGGAAAGGACGTGGGGTGGCTGATGGCATCCTCAACACTTCTCCAAAGTACAGGATCCGTAATGGTAATGAAATCATAGGCAATCATTGGATCATAAACAGGAGTTTATAACCTGGATATATGAGTTTAAAAAATTTTTTTTGATAATTGCATTTTAACATAATTGGTTTTCTTTGCAATCTATTTTATTTTGTGCATTTAAAAACCGTTATTTTGAGAAGGGGTCCATAGCCTCACCACATAGCCAAAGGGGTCTATGACACAAAAAAGGTTAAGAACAGAGGGCCTTAACCTTTGTAGTTAAGAACCACCAAAAAAAAAAAAAAAGGTTTAAAGTTAGAAGGAAACTTAAGAGGTCATCAAGTCCAACCCCTTCATTTTATAAATGAGGAAACTGAGGCCCAGAGAGGTTAAATGACTTGCTTGGGGTCACACAAGCTAGTCAAGTGTTGTGGTGAGATTTGAACCCAGGTCTTCCAGGCTCCAGATCTAGCACTCTATTCGCTGTAGCCCACTGCCTCTTCACGATAGGGAACGAATGCTGGCCATCAGCTCTGTTGGCTGCCATATTTCCACCCAGCATGAATCCATATCACCAGCTGTGGTCTTGTCTGGAGGCAAGGGGCTAAACTAAATGATTACTTGAATTCTCCTTCAACTATCAGCCTCTGTGATGATAGCTTAGACATACCTCACTTCCCTCCCCGCTCTGTTTATCGTCCTTTCCCACCCATAGACTGCATTTCAGCAGCTTCAGGAAGAGTCAGCAGGACTTACCTCCATGAAGTAGTTGCTCAGGGATGGACCAGAGTCATTTTTGAAGGTCTGGCTGATTCGGAGCTTTTTTTTGTTGTTGATCTCATCCCAGTGCTTCCCATAGCTCACTTCCAACATGGAATGTAGGCGGGACACGCTCTCCTCATGCTGCAGTTGAACCTGGAGGACATAGGTCTCTCATTGTTGACTCCCCAAGGCTCGACTGGCCCATTAGATATCATCTCTGTAAGACTATAAGCTTCTTGAGGTCAGAGCCTTGTCTTATTGATGCTTTGCATCTCCTCCAGCACCTAGCATAGCTCTCTACACACAGAGCTAATTGAATCAAAGACTCTATACTACATAGCACTTTATCAGACCCCTCTCCCCTTTCTCCTTATCTCCCTCTCTCCTCCATCATCCTTTTTCTTTTTTCAATTAGTAAGTATTTCTTTTTTCTCCCTCATACCTCCCCCTACATTGGAGGGGGAAGGGGGGAAAAAAAAGAAAAGTCTTGTAATAAATATGCATAATCAAGCAAAATGAATTCATGAATCTGTCCAGTCCAGAAATGAATGTCTCATTGTGCATCTTGAGTTCATCATGACCCCTCTGTCAAGATCCATCCTTTTTTAAAGGAGACTATTCCTTGAAAGAAATTGAAAGTTTAGAAAAATGGGAGTGGGGAGCAGTAGAAAAAAAAAAGGGAGTACTAACTTAGGTAAGACTCTTCTATGAGAGTCAGACTACATCTGGAATATTGTATTCAGTCCTGGGCAACATCATTTAAGAATATTGTAAGCTGAGGAGCTGGCAGAGGAGGGCAATCAGGATGGTGAAAGGCCTTGGGTCCATAACATATGAGGTCTGGTTGAAGGAACCAGGAGTTTAGCCAGGAAAGAGAAGACTAAAGAAGAAAATCATATCTGTGTTCAAGTGTCTGAAGGGCTTTCACATGGAGAAGAGATGGCCCCATCTGTTTGGCCCCAGAGTACAGGAGCAATGAGTAGAAGTCACAAAGATGGCAAATTTAGACTAGATGTCCAGAAAAACCTAAACGGAACTATCCAGAAGTGGAATGGGCTTCCTTGAGAGCTGGTTGGTTCCTTCTCAATGGAGATATTCAAGCAGAGGTAGGATGACTTCTTGAGTAGGTGGTAGTGGGGATTTCTTTTCTTTTGGGTATGATTTGGACTCAGTAGGTCCCTTGTTCCTCTAAATTGTGTGATTCTGTCAAAGTATAAACTGGGATGATTTATGCATTCTTTAGAGAGCTTTACTTAATAATCAAGTACAAGGCAGAATGAAGAATTTAGTACAACTATTAAACTTATGAGATTCCATAGAATCTCAGAACTAAAAGAGCTTCAGAGGTTATCTAACCCACACTGATGAATTTGGCTTCTGAGGACCTGGGTTAAAATCCTGGTTCTACCACTTCTTATCTCAGTGATCTTGGGCAAGTCACTTAAAACTCTCTAGGACTCAATTTCCTTAAATGTAAAATGAGGAGGTTAGATCAGATTATACTTAAGGCCTTCTCCAGTTCAAACCCATGATCCTTTTGAACATTCTTTCCACGACATCCCTGACACGTATTTATTCTTCTGCTAGAATACTTCTAAAATTAGACAACTTTTTGCTTTATCATAGGGCTGACCATTCCATTGTTGACTCCTTCAGGAACCTGTTTGTTATGATTAGCTTAGAACTCAACCTCCTTGGAACTTCCGACCCTGGTCCTAGTTCTGCCTTGTGGAATGACCCCAAAGAAGTCTCATCTCCTTTCCAATTCCTTTCCATTTTTAGAAGACAACTGCCATCTCTCCCCACTGCCACCCAAGCTTTCTCTTCTTTAAGGCAAACATTCCTAGTTCCTCCCATTGATCCTTTTATGTTATGGTACCTACAGCCCTCTTTCTCTTGGTGGTCCTTCCTCTGGATGCGTTCCAGTTTGTCGATGACCTTCCTAAAATGCCTCTCTCTCCCCTAGATATGAACACAAAGGTCCATATGTGTTCTGACCAGTACAGCTTAGCATCATGAGAGATCATTCACAATAAGGGGGGAAAAGTGGAGAGAAGGAGAACCCCAGTCTTTTGGTTTCTCTCAACTGCTAGGTGGGCAGCAGCAACTGGCTAGGTAACCCATTGAATCAGTCAGCCAACCAGACAAGAAATAATCCTTTCTTTATATCCCACAACTGCTGGGCACACCCAGACCCATTCTCCTATTCTCCTTCAATTTGGCCTCTCTGGTGGCATCTGGCCAGGGAACTGCTTTTTGTCTCTGCTTGGGTCCTGGATCACTTAACACATGAGGTCTGGTTGAAGGACCCAGGAGTTTAGCCAGGAAAGAGAAGACTAAAGGAGAAAATCATATCTTTGTTCAAGTATCTGATTGGCTTTCACATGGAGGAGAGATGGGACCTGTTCTGTTTGGACCCAGAGCCCAGAGCCAGGGCAATGCCAGGGGCTCCTGTAATGAGCAAATGAATAAATGTCAAGAGGTACAGAAAGTTGTTCTGTGGATTACTGTTTTAAAGAAGTCTAACTTTAAAGATTGGATTCATTTAGCTTCCCTCAAAAGCAAGTTATAAAAGAAGTTACAGCTCCCATCTACGATATATGATTGTGGCAACAACTGTAAACTAGGAAAACATATCAATAGAACCCCTTTTACAGTCTCATCTCCAGAGCTACAGCAGACTGGGGCTTGACGCAGACATCTATCCTACTCAGTCACCTACCTTATGGTTATACGTGGGCACCTGAGTGCAGTGAAACTCATGCCCAAGGTCCAGCTTGTACACCTCCAGACGGTTCTCCACTTTGAGCTTCTGGCCGGCATTGCATTCCTGCTGGAGGTGCTTGGCCTCTCCTATGCCGGTCAACACAGAAAGACCTGCCTTTCTCCTACCAGGCAAACACACAGCCCAGCTCCTGGGATAGGAGAGCACAGGATGCCACAGCCCCAGCAAACCATCCCTTCTTTAATATGTAATGAGTCTCAAGAGAGGGTCATGACATGGTATAGTGGAAAGAATGTTGGATTTGGAATCAGAGAAGATGAGATAAAATCCTGGTTCTGCCACTTAGAGCCTGTGTGACTTTGGGCAAATGATATCACTTCTCTGGGGCCTGAGTTTCCTCATCTATAAAATAAGGATAGAGGACTAGATATCCTCTAAGGTCTTCTCTAGCTCTCTATGAGCCTGTAACACCTCCATTAAAGTTTTCCTAAACATGGGGTAGAGGTTACATTCCCACCTAATTATGGGATGGAAATGACTTTTACTTCTCAAGGCATATTGCCTGAGGTCACAAAGTAATAGAATCAGACCTCAAATCCAAGTTTTTCTTACTCCAAGCCTAGAATTTGTGTATCTGTCTGTCTTGTCTGGGTTTCATCTGAGTTCACATCTCTACTTTTCTTCCAAGATTCTTCTGCTTTCCTGATACTGGAGGCCAAAAGCTAAGGGATAGCATCTTTGATAGAGGACTATCATCCTCTCTTTCCTCTTAGTTACTGGCAGCAAAGAGGAAATTAAAGAGCCGTCAGAGACAAGATAGGGTCCCGTGCCCTATGTTATCATCAGCCAATTTTCAGGAAGAAATATATAAGGCCCCTCTCATTGAGGCAACAGAGAGTAATGGACAGAGTACTGGTCTTGGAGTAAGGAAAGCGTGAGTCCAAATTCCACCTCACATAATTAGCTAATTATGTAACTTTGGGCAAGTCATTTCATTTCTCTGTACCTCAGTTTCCTCATCTGTAAAATGAAAGACTTGGGCTCAATGACCTTTAAGGTCCCATCCAGATCTAAATCTACAATTTATTTCTCAATAAGGAACTCGAAGGACATTAACTTCCTGAATAGAAATGGTGCTGAACTGCGGTAGACACATCCAAGGCCCCGGTCCAACCTTCCCAGGAAATGTGACACTCACAAAATGGTACAATACCTAGGAGCCCATATTTTATCCTTAGGGCATTGGTCCAGAGGCTCCCTCTTTGCTGCAACAGGCCAATGGCATGGAAACCCAAGATATCTGGCAGGTAGACCTCTCCTTCCAGTGCATATAGCTGGAGTCCATCCTCTGCCTTCTTCTCCAGGATTGCTGCAGAGAGAAAGACCCACCAGGTGACTGGAAGAAGCAGAATCAATCAGTGGGATACTAGACCTAGGGGTGAAACAGTAGCCAAGGGAATGATCTCCAAATGGACTGAAGAAAAGGTAGAGGGAAAGAGATGGAAGATCTGGGACCAGTCAGAGGCCTAGACAAAGAACTGGATTTGAGACTGAGGAATGAACTCAATGGCCTGGTTTGTTCTCAATGAGCATTAAGGAAGATGGTGGCAGTCACTGGGAATTAGGATTCCAAGCTCTGCCCCCAATTAGCTACATGACCTTGAACAAATAACTCCATCCCTCTGAGTTTCCATTTCCTCATCCATCAAGTGAGGAAATAAGACTAGATAGATGATCTCTAACATCCCTTTCACTCCAAACATTTTGTGCAAAGGCTTGGGGGTTGGGTGTGATACGATCAGTGGCAGTGAGAAGGGTGGGGCAAGAAAGGGGAGGAGTGGGAAGGAAGAGAGAATGGGAAGGAATTCACAATCTAAGAGGGCCACAGGGACAGAGGCTGTTGCTGGCTTGTTCCTTCCTCCTGACCTGACAAGAAGGCTTTGTCCTTCAGCACATTCAGCAGGGACACTGAGAATGTCATCTTTCTGCCCACTTGTTTGGTGATGTTGCCCATGAGAATAACAGGGCTGCCTCTTCTGATCAGCTTCGCCTCCAGCTGAGTCTCGTATCTCTGTTCCCCCCTGGAGGTCTGAATGTCACTCAGCCCCTGAAATAAAGCATCTGGGTTTGTGTCCCTCATCTCTTTTTTAAAGTCGGGCTATTAAATCTAATAGAAATGAAATAGTGGGGTTTGAGGGGGATTTAATTAACTCTTCCTCTATATCCTAGTGCCCTTGTTGCTTGACTTTTAAGAGATTCTCGGGAAAAATTTTCTCCAAGATAGTCATATGATTGAATTCAGAGATGCAGAGGGCAATAGAAAGCAGTAGGGGCAGCTAGAGGGTTGGCCATTGGCCCAAGGCAGATACAAATGAACCTACTAAGTAGAACTCCAATAACCCTGTGATTTCTGAAAAATAACATTGTTCTGTTGTGGAAACAGCATTGAATTGAAAAGAAAGAAACTTGAATTTTCATCCCAATCCTATCATTAACTTGTTGTTTGATTTCTCTGGGCCTCAGTTTCCTCATTTATAAAATCAGGGGCTTGGGTCAGATGATATCTCTAGTTCAAACATTCTACAAGTCCAAAATTGACATGAGCAACTAATTAGGGTCTAATTATTAGGCAGGTCCCCAAATTCATTAAGTGGGAAGTTATTGTGGCTTTGAGACAAAGAGCATCTTCTCTCTCTAGTTATCTTCCTGCCTAGATCAGAAATCATTATTCACCCCTTTTGCCCCCAGAACTCCTGGTCTGGGGTACCCTTTCCTAACTGATGGTCGCCTCAATCACCCAGAAACAGATAGGTGGCAAAGTGGATAGAGATTTGGACCTGACGTCAGGAAGGCCTAAGTTCAAATCCAATTTGACTAGCTGTACGGCAAGTCACTTCAACTCTGTCTGCCTCAGTTTCTTCAACTGTAAAGTAGAGATAATAACAGCACCTACCTCACAGTGTTATTGTGAGGATCAAATGAGATGATATTTGTAAATCACTTAGCACAGCACCTGGCACATAGTATGCACTATATAAATGCTTATTCTCCTATTCCCATCATATCTAAATCCAGCTCCAGCTATGCTTCGCTTGGGTCCCTAGGCATCTTCATGCCAGTCCTGCCCACCTCTCCCTTCCTTTTCCAGTTCTGGAGCCATAATCAAGTCAACTCTGTCATTATTCCTGGAAAGGGCAGGACAATCTACTCTCCTATGACTCTACTTACCAAACCTGTAACTTTCAAAACCAAAAACTTCCACAGCCACCATTTCCCTATATATTTGTCTTCTTCTATTAGAATGTAAGCTCCCTGAAGGCAGGGGCTGTTTATTTTTATATTTGTATCCCTAGTACTTAGCACAGTGCTAGCCCTTAATAAATGCTTTTTCATACATTCATTCATTCATTCCTTAGACATCTGATCACCTCCCTTCCCAAAGGAGCAGAGAAAGTAATGTGTCAGCTGTGTTTTCCAAAAAATACTGTGTTAGCCCGGACCCCTGGGCCAGATATGCTGAGCCTGGTAAAGATTTGTACTAATAAGCATCTAAAGGTCCCCAATAGGAGAGGAAATCATAAGCTAGCAAGCATTATGCAAATAATTTGGAGATAGGGGAAATGGGAGTGTTATCTTCTCCTGCAGCAATTAGCCCATCTGATTCAACCTCCATAATATGCCTTCCATCTGTCCTCTCCTCTACATTCCCACCATTACCAAACTAGTTTAAGTTCTCTCACTTGGACTATTATAATACCTTTCTAAATGGATTGTATTCCTCCCCTCTCCCTCTGCCCCAATCTATTGTTCTCATGCAGCTAGAAGAATTTTCTTAAAGAACTGTGATTACATCACTCTTCTGCGCTATACCCTTTAATGGTTCCCATTGTCTACTTCTGACACTCACTGTCTGTGTGATCTTGGACAGCTCACTTACCTTGAGCTTCAAGTTTCCACATTTGTAAAATGAAGAAGTTGAACTACATGACTTCTGAGGTCCCTTTCAGCTCTAGAGTTAGGATTCTATGAATATAACCCAAACTCTCAAATCTGGTATTTAAGGCTATCCAAAATCTGACATCATCCAATTTTTTCTATCGGGTGGCTCCATGGGTAAGACCATTGAATTGGAATTAGGAAGACCTGAATTCAAATTTGACCTCAGACACTTACTAACTGTATGACCCAGGGAAAGTCACTTAATCTCTCTCAGCGTCAGTTTCTTTTTTTTAACTTTTTAAATTTATTTTTAGTTTTCAACATTCACTTCCACAAGATTTTGAGTTCCAAATTTTCTCCCTATCCCTCCCCCCTCCTCCCACCCCATGATGGTCTGCATTCTGATTCTTCCTTCACTTATTCTGTTCTCCCTTCTATTACCCCCGAACCTTTCTATTATCCCCTTCCCTTCTATTTTCCTATAGGGTAAGATAGATTTCTATGCCCCTTTGCCTGTGTATCTTATTTCCCAGTTTCAGCCTCATTTTCTTAATCTGTAAAACGAGGATAATGATAGCATCTACCTCACAAGATTATTGCGAAAATCAAAGGAGATAAATGTTAACTATTATCATTATTGGGCAAGTGGGTGACACAGTAGATAGAGTACCAGGCTTGGAGTCAGGAAGACTTGAGTTCAAATCTGGCCTCAGACACATAATACTTACTAGCTGTGTGACTTTGGGAAAGTCACTTAACTCCATTTGCCTCAGTCTCCTTATCTGTAAAATGAGCTGGAAAAGGAAATGGCAAACTATTTCTTGGGAACTTTGCCAAGAACCCCAAATGGAGTCATAGAGTAGTACACAACTGAAAATGACTCAAGAACAAGTTATGATTATCATTACTACTACTACTTTTTTTTAAAAGATTTTTTTAGGCAACTGGAGTCAAGTGACTTACCCAGAGTCACACAGCTATTAAGTGTCAAGTGTTTGGTCTGAGGCTGGATTTGAACTCAGGTCCTCCTGACTTCCAGGCCAGTGCTCTATCCACTGTGCCACCTAGCTGTCCCTACTACTACTACTACTACTACTACTACCACTACCACCACCACCACCACCACCAGTACTATTACTACTACTCCCTTCATAGACTCTATGTTCAAGCCACAAGCCATTGGATTCCTCACCATACCTCAAATGTTGATCATGTCATTTGCTACTCATGGAATTTCACTGTCTCTTCTCTGCTTTCTGAATTCCTACCCATGCTTCAAGGCCAAGCAGAAATGTTACGTTCTCCATGAAACCTTCTCTGAGCTCTCCCTAGCCCTCCCAGTTCCATTCCCAGGTAGATATAATACTGCCTTCTTTTCAATTCTAATATACTTTATGTCTACTCTTCCCACACCACTCACTTATCACATTCTAGACTATAAACTCCTTGAAGGCAAGGACTAAAATTTATTCATCTCTAGTATATTGCATATGTTAGTCACTTAACAAGTCTCTTGATGTTGCTTTATTATAAGAGAAATCTAACAATTTAATATATATGTAAAACTTTTTTTTAGTAAAATCTATTGAATGTAACTGAACTGACTTTGGGGTCTATGGACAAACCTTGATGTAATAGACATCCTTGTCATCCAAGATTATTTCCAGGTGGCCAAAGCGGGTACTCTGGAGAGAATCGATTTTTCCTATTAGGAAAAGAACATGTGGATGAGTTTCCATCAAAAGAGCTGATGAAGGAAAGTGGAGCCAAAAAAGAGTAAAACTTTCATTTACTACTTGCAGATTCCAGCTTTTATTTCTGAATTCGAGATCCAGCCATGCAGTGAAATAAACTAGGCATTGGGCCTATGAATATTTAGCCAGGCCCTACACCAACTTCCCCTCCACAGCTTTAGCTGAGCCTATTACTGGGTGGTCTGAGACCTCTAAGCTTTTCAATTCAAGCTGTATTTAAACCAGAGGCAATGTTGGGGAAGGCAGCATAAAAATATGTGTTTTAAGGGTTTTAGTTGACCACACTGAGTCAACAGTGTGAAACTGCAACTTTAAAAAAAAAACTAATGTAATTGTGGGTTGCATTAATTTTATTCAATCTGTAAACATTTATTAAGCTCACTACATGCCAGGCACCTGTGCTAAATGCTAGGAATACAAAGGAATACATAGCCCCAGTCACTTGGACCCACATAGGATCCAGGTCAGGGAAAGGGATAGCCCCATTGTACTTTTCAGATGACACGTGAAAAATTTATTACGGCGCCACATTTCAGAGGGAAAGTGACAAACTACAGTGGGTCCAAAGGGCAAGGATGATTATGATGGTGAAAGATCTGGAAGCCAAGGCATAAAAAGAATGGTTGAATGAACTAGGGATGTTTAGCCTGTAGAAGAGAAGACTGGGGTCAGGGTGGAACATCACCATGGCATGAAGTGCCTCTTAGTCACTAGATTTGTTTAAATGGTGATTTTAAGCCAGGGATCTTGGAGCAAGTATTACTGTATTTGGAGGGAAGTTAGGTTAAATGGCTCCCTATCACCATGTTTTTGCCTTTGTTTTCCTGATGTTTAGAAGTGCCTCCCAACAATGTGTGCTTAGTAAATGCTTATTGATAGAGATGACCTTTAAGGTCCTTACTAAATTCAAGGTTCAGTAAAAAAAAAAAATTACTCACAATCACCCTAAGGAACCACCAAAAAAAGATTCAGCTACTGGATAAGGGCACACTAACAAGTCATTCTACTATCTCCTTCTTTCATACACATACCATCCACTTTGATTTTTTTCTTGGGATGAAGTAGCTTGATTCGGAGTTTCTTCTGAGGTACACTGAAGCTGAGATCCACACCCACATCTCTGGGCTGTTCTGACTTTGGTGTGCCCATAAAGAAATGGATGGTGGCCTCTTCAGGGATCCAACTCTCCTTCTGGAAATGTAGAAGGCTCTCTCACCCTTTGGAAATTCCTTCCAAGATGTTATAATCCTGTGCCAAGGATGACCTTCCCTTTTAGGTCCCAGGGCTCTCAATCCTCACCCCACCCTCAGCCTCTTTTGATCTCTTCTCCAAAGAACCCAACTGAGAATCTCATGGAATCTCATCCGAGTCTCCCCTAAAATCTGAGACATTCTTGAAAAAGCCATGCCATTCAGCAAAAGGAATATAAAAGTTTGGGTATTAGTGGTTACAAGTGAAATGTATACAGAATTCTGCTGTAGAGTATTAAGGCTGGAAGGTACCATTGAAATCACCTCATCATAGATCCTCAGAATGTTAGATCTGGAAAAAACCATAGAAGTCATTTAATCAGAGAACCACAGAATATGAGGATTGAAAAGGACCTTAGAGAGCATCTAGTCTACCTCTCTGATTTGACAGAGGACCCTGAAGCCCAGAGAGGTCTAAAAAGAAACTTACCCAAGGACACACTGCAAGTTAGGACCAGAGCTGGGATTAGTAGCCAGGGTCGCCTAATTCCTATGCCTGTGTTCTTCCTGCTATACTCTGTTGTCTTTAGCAGTTTTCACTCAGCCAAGTAGCCCATCTGGGAGGCCAGGTTCAAACATACGTGAGCCACAGGTTAGTTTGTGGGAACAAAAAGCACTGGTCATGCTGTGGTAGCTGAGACTCAACCAGACTGAGATGGCACTGATAAGTTTATGATAGGGGTGTAGCAGCGGGTGGGGTAGAATTCTGTTCTGCCCTACCTGAGGAATATAAGCACAGGCAGCTTCTAGCAGGTACTGCTGTAGTCCCTTGTCCTGCTTCTTTAACGTCACTGCTGCAGATATTGGCACAGCAAGAGAGAAAGGCTGGACCTGAGCTGGGTAAGACACTTCGGAACACATCTGCCAGCCCCAAATATGAGATGCTGGGGGGAAAAACAAGAAAGAGTGACAATGCAGAGATAGTAGTATTACCCTGTTAGGTAGTGGATCCCAATTCCAGGGTGATAGATAACCCACAACTGCATCCTTGTCTTACTGTTGATCCTGGAATGCTGGAAAGAGAGGCAAAGTCCTAAATGGGGATATGCACACATACTCCCTCCCCTCCCCGACACCTCTAGGGTTCTATTTCCAAGAAAAGGGGCTCCATTATCTTAAACACAGTCTTGAGGGAATGCTTCTTTGAAAGGAATGATGAAGTTAAAACATCTGAGTTTATATAGAAGACTGGAAAATCTGGAGATTGGCATGATTCTTCTTGAGATTTGTCATTTTTGTTTTGAGTAACATTCTATTTAGGGTCACTCTGAGTATTATAATAGTACATTTCCAGTAATAAGCATATATGTGGCATCATATCCACACTGTTTCCAAACCCATCCTTTTAGCGACCCGGGAACTGATAAAACACATAAAGGGCTTTCTAAACTTACAGTAACACTCCCCATAACATTCCTTTGAACAAGGAGAAGCCACTTTGGAGTCTGAAGTCAGCTACTTCCTTTATGTCCCTCACCAGATTTTCCCTTTCAAGTTGGAAGAGTGATGAGGTTAGCTGCTTACCTTCTTCTCCAGTGCAGGACCTCAAGTCTGGAGCGCTGTTTAGTCGGTCAATATTCATCACACCATCCACAGTCATGAGATACAGCTTAGAGCTAAGGGAAAGACATAGCTAGTCCTGGATTCCTCCACTTAACTCACCCAAGCTATTAGGTGCATCTGAGATCATGTCCATCTCCGACCTCACCACCTCATAAGCAAAAGCCTAAGAGACAGCTAATACCTGGACAAACCATGTCCAAAGGGAAGATGGGACAAGGAACTGAGGCCTAGGCCTACTCCTTCATGAACATCTAGTAAAACGTGGTCCGTTACTACTTAGGCCTACCTGAAATTCACCAGTTCCATGGATTCCTCCGGCGTATTCAGAAACATCTTGAGCTCCTGTCCCCTTTTCGCCATGATTCCTCCATCGAGGCTGGTGGAACTTCGAATGCCAGTCACCCACTTCACCCCTGCTTTCCCATGGAAGCCTGCCACACCCATCTGAGCTGCGATCTGTATCAAGGCACTAAGGTGAAATATATAGACAAGCTGTGATTGGTGAGCCAATCACGATGGTAGACGTTTCTTAGGAGAAGCAGCTAGCAGGAAATCAGAGGATGGAGTGATAACTTGGACTCAGGAAGACCTGAAGACCTCAGGAAGATCTTGCCTCAGACACCTACAAGCTGTGTGACTTTGAGAAAGTCACTTAAGCCTCAGTTTCCTCATCTGCAAAAAAATAGTAATAACATCTACCTTACAGGGCTGTTTTGAAAATCAAATAAGATAGCATATGTAAAGTGCTTTGCAAATCTATAAAAATGTTAGCTATCATTATTATTATTAGCGTCAGGAAAACTACAGCCCAGAGTCATACCTTTTACCAACCCTCAGACATCTGTTTTGCTCCTTTCTCTACCCACCATGCCTTCTATAAGTGAACAGAGTCCTTGGATAGTTGGATTATGCTTCCAAAATATGGAAAATGAATACTTCGCTTTACATCAATATGTAAAGGATCTGTGATTTCATCCACATGGTAAGTCCTGTTGCAACCCATTTATAACTTATATAAGTTAAATATGGAAATCAGAAAAGCTAAGTGATTTGTCCATGGTCACAGAGCAAGTAGGATTTGTATATATCGTGGACAACAGTGTCCAGTGCTCTGCCCACTAAGACATTCTACCTCTTCTCATTCTACATTTTCATATACATCTTCATAGGATCATAGATCTAAAAACAGAGGCCATTTTGTGTAACCTACTACTTAGCACAGCACCTGGCACATAGTAGGTGCTTAATAAATGTTTATTGATTTATCATTAAGCCCCTCAGTTTGCCAATAAGTAAATTGAGACCCAGAGAGGTTAGAGAAGGAATTTGAACCCAAATTCTCTGACTATTGAGCCAGCGTTCTTTCTACTCTTCCATTTTGCCTCCATAAATTTCTTTTTGTTGTTGTTTAGTTGTTTCAGTCATATCTAACTCTTCGTGACCACATTTGGGAATTTCTTGGCAAAGATATTGGTGTGGTTTGCCATTTCCTTCTCCAGCTCAATTTTACAGATGAGGAAATGAGGCAAACAGGGTTAAGTGATTTACCCAGGGTCACACAACTAGTAAGTGTCTGAGGCCAGATTTGAACTCAGGAAGAGGAGTCTTCCAGACTCCAGGCCTGGCATTCTGTGCAGTCTGGCTCCGCCTAGCTGCCCCTAAATTTCTGTATGTATGTTTTCGAATACACATATACATATATACATACATGTACATATATATGCAGATGTATATTATATAATGAAATATGTAAATGGGGAAACAAGTTCAGCTAGTGTTTTTTAAAGTTAAATTTTAAAAAATCAATGCTAAGGAACACGGACTAAAACCTAGCTCTCTCCATTTCTACGCAGGCATGGTTTTGAAGAGAGGTGACAATGGTACAGTTTCTTGTAAAGAATGCCAAACTTGGAGTGAAAAGATGTGGCTTCATTTCTCTTCTGCAGCAATTATTAGCTAGGAACTGGCAAGTCACATGTTCTTAAAACCTCAGTTTTCTCATCTGCAAAATGGGAATGATGGTATTTTCACTACTGCTTCAAGAATAAACTATGAACTCATCTGTTTATCTTTTAAACCCCTCCACAACCTGGCCTCAACCTACTTTTCCAGCCTTATTGGACATTACTCTCTCTCCCAGATTCTGTGAGGCAGCTACACTGGTCTTTTCTCTGTGTCTCACTCACCACAGTCTATCTCCTCTCTTCATGCCTTTGCACTGGCTGTCCCTCATGCTTAGAACACATTCCCCCCTGCCTCCCCCACCCCACCCCACCCCCCATTACCTCTGCCTCACAGAGTTCTTCTCTTCTTTTAGAATATAGCTTAGGTACAATCTTTGCATAGAACCTTTCCTGATCTCCCCAAATGCTGTGTGTATGCCTGAGAGAAGGAACAAGGTGGGGATAGTGACAGAGAGATAAGCACTCAAGGAGGGAGGGACACCACTCATTAATGTCATTCACAAAAAGAAAGGGAGAAGGTGCTTTGAGATCTTCATTTGAAAGACAGGGGCAGGAACAGGGGAGCAGGGCCAGGGAGGGTTCTGAGTATAGCCCTAATCTGAATAGAAAAGGAGCAGTAAGAGGTAGACAAGAGGTTAGACCATGTTTACAGATTCCCTTTCCTCCCACATTACCTTGTATTTAACTACTTTGGATATGTTTTAATTCACTGTATATTTATGCTCTGTGTGTGTGTGTGTGTGTGTGTGTACTATTTGTCTATATATATGCTATATATTTATATATAGTCTATATATTTATGCTATATATATGTATGTGTGCTATATATATATACGTACTATTTGTTTTCTCAGCATGTAAACCTCTCCTGAGTAGGGATTGATCGATTTTGTCCTTGTGGCTGGTGCCCAGCATGATGCCTGGCATGATGTTTAATACTGATTGATTGGTATCTACCTCTAGGGGTTGTTACATGGATCAAATGAAAGTAATATACATAAGGTATGTAAGAACCATAAAGATTTCCATAAATGTGAGCTGTTTCTGTTGTTCTGAGGTTGTCCCCTGGCCCACATGGATGCTTCCATTTAGCTCCTTCTCCCCTGTGGCAGGTAAGAGCCACGCCAGGGACATAGCCCAGGAGAATTGGGGCTTCAGTACCTACACTCTGGACAGCTCTTGGTACCTTGGCTTAATATAGCCCTCCAAGGAGAAATCCGAAAGCTGCTTGAAGTCCACGGTCCCCCGTATCCGGATGTGGATGGCAGCTGATGCGTTCAAGGCTAATTGCACAGGGAGGCCCGACACAGTTGGAAAGGAGAGCTCTTCGGTTGCCAAGCTCAGCCTTCTGTTAATCTGCACCTCCTGACCCTGCAGCCAAAGGGAGGGGATTGACAGCACCTCCTGTCAACAATCAGTTCCCAAGCCCAGCGGCAGCTCCACCCAGCATGTACCTTGAGGAGTCTGACAGTCAGTTCAGCCAGGTTCAGGGAGTACCTCTTCATGTGGCTTCTCACTGCCCCACAGTCCACGAAACTAAGCTCATTCCCAAAAATTTTCAGACTGAGACCACATTGCAGGTCCCTCCTCTTCCCCCACCTCTGAGTCACCTGAGCAAGTAAGAATCCAAAAAGTTAGAACCGGTAGGCACGGTAGACAACATCTCGCTCAACCTTCTTACTTTATTTTACTTTGTTTTATTTTCATAGAATCAAAGGATCATAGATTTATAGTTGAAAGGAACCTTAGAATTCATTGAGTTTAACCCCTCTATTTAATTTTGGACAATGCCTGTGACTTCATTAGTATAAGGGAATTCTCGGTGAAGAAGTCCCTTCCTCCAATGCAAGTCACGACCTCCTCAGGCTCAGAGAGCTGCCTGGAGAGACAAGTCACACAGACACTATGTGCCAGAGGCAAGGTTTTAACCTAGAAATTCCTGACTTCAAGGCAGGCTGGCTATCTACATCTACTATGCCCTACCTCTTCATCAACCCTTCATTGTACAAGGGGAAACCAAGGCCCTGAGTTGGGGAATAATTTACTCAAGGCCATACAAGTAGCTAGAAGAGGAACCAGAATTTGAATCCAGGTTCTCCAATTCCAAACCCACAATTGCACATTGTTTCCTCCCAAGCTTGATGCTCAGATGGGGCTTCATGAGAGGTTTTGGGTTGGCAGATGATCAAAAGATCATGGATTTACAAGCTACAAGGGACCTTAGAAGCCATCAAGCCCACCCCCTTCTTTTACAGATGAGCTAGCTGAGATTTACAGAGGTTAAGTGACTTGACCAGAGTCACATAGCTAGAAAGTAGCTAAGGAACTATTTGAACCTAGATCTTCCTGACTCTTAGTTCAGTACATTACACTAGGGGAAGAGGTCTGGATATGGAGGAAAAGAGAAAAGATGTAATGGGTCAGGAAAGAGGGAATCTAGATTAACCTTGGGGTAAGATTAGGGGCAGAGCATGATCCTAAGCATTGTTCATATAGAAAGAGCAGGAACACATCTGCCCTAGAGATCTGTTTTCTGTAAGTGAGAGAAAGTACACTATCTCGCTGATGTCTGAATGGCCTGCCTGCTCTAGTTACTTCTAAATGGCATCATTATTTTCAAAAACTTGTCCCAGAGCCCCTGAAGGGATGATGTGTGCTGTATGTGTGCGGATGGGAGATGGGTGTGGGTCTATAAATTCCCTTACCTTCTCCTGGAGCTCCTTCATCTTACTGTGCCCCCCACCAGGGCACCCAGCTCTAGCCAACCCTGACTTCTCATTGACTCCATCTGCGAGTTCCATGTCAGTATCTGGTTTGGTCTCACTTTTCTTATCATCGTCCCGGAATGCTGCCATAACCGGCTGCCTACCAAACACCCTGTAAGCCAGCTTTTCAGCGTTTTCTAACCGGAGCCCAAGCTGAAAAAAGAAGCATATTCAGGACAGGCAATGGGGGTTTTGCAGAACTGGAACAGAAACAATCTTGGAAAGCTGATGGGAAAGTGGCAATGGTAACTTCCTGGTCCCATTAGGAGTCTGGAGAAAGCGGACAGATTTGGAAAGTATCCTGAGTCCAATGTGGAAGGAGACCTACCAGTTTCAGGGGATAGAGTCAGTTGAGATCTTCTCCTAGAGCAACTGCATGGATAATTTGACAAGCATTTATTAAGCACCTTTTATATGCCAGGTACTGGGCTAGACCTTAGCTAGGCATAAAAAGAATGAAAAAGAAATAAAATAAATGAATGAATTAATAAATGCATAAATAAATAAAGCAGTCCTTCCATGCCAGGAGCACATAATAAATAGAAAATCCATATAAAGTAATTTTGATAGGCAAATGAATGCATTAGCAAGTGAAGGAATTAACATAGGCCTCCTATAAGAGACAGAACTTGAGCTGAACCCTGAAGGAAACTAGGTATTCTAAAAGAAAGAGGTAAGGAGAGAGTGAATTCTCAGGATCATAGATTTAGAGTTGGAAGGGACTTTTAGAGGTCAGCAGATCCAATCCACTCATTTGACAGATCAGGAAACTGAAGCACAGAGATATGTGATACATTTTGCCACACAGCTACCCAGTAAATGTCTGAACCCAAGTCTTCTTGATTCCAAGGCTAGCACTCTATCCTCTATCTTAGATATGCTGGAGAGCCTGAGTACAGGCATGGTGACAGAAGACAGAAAGTCATGTGACTAGGAACAACAAAATGTTCAGTCTGACTGGAATGTAGAGTACACGAAGGGAGTAAGGTAAAATCTATTTCAAAAGGTAGGATGGAGCCAGACTGTGACAGGCTTTAAATGAAAGGTTTGGGATGAAACCTTCCTAGATAAATTATGAAGCTTCAGTATCATCAGTTATCCTCAGTAAAATGAGGATAATAATACTTACACTACCTATCCCACAGGTTTACTATGAGGAAAATATTTTGTAATTATTAAGTATAATACTAATGGCTGATATCTAACTATCACTTTAAGGTTTAAAAATGACTTCTATATACACTTTTTCATTTGATCCTCACAACAAGTCTCTGAGGAAATATCCCATACCACACAGGAGGAAACTGAGTCTCAAAAAGGCTAAATGATATATTTGCCCATGGACACGCAGCTACTAAACATTAGAGCCAGAACTCAACCTAGGTCAACAAATCTACACCACCCATGACTTATCTGGATCTCATAGGCTCATGGGATCAAAGCAACCTTAAAAGTCATCTGCTCAAACCTTTACATTTTACAGAAAAGGAAACTGTCACACCCAGAGGTAAAATGACTTGTCTAGTGTGAGATGAGAGTTTAACATTTGACATTACTCTCCATCCTGCATTCTGTTATCCAGCCAAAATGGCCTTCTCTCTCTGTTCCTCATACATGACACTCCATCTCCTATCTCCCTGCCTTTGAAATGGTGCCTAGAATGTACTCCTTCCTTATTTCTCCTTCAAAGAGTCACACTTTTTATTTGAGATGAAGTTCAGGCACTCTCCTGTATGAAGCTTTTTCTGATTCTCCAATTATTAATGTTCTCCCCCTTAAACTACCTTGTAATTTATATCTAGCTATCTAAATATAGATCTCTAGATATCTATAGCTATCTATACAGATATATCTATAATATGTCTACGTAGATATCTATGTCTATATATCAATGTCTATCTAGATATAGATATAGATATCTATATTCACAGATAATGTCCAGCCAAACTGGACATTTTGTTGTTCCTTGTCACATGACTTTCTGTCTTCTGTCACCATATAGATATCTATAGATAGGTGTAATAGGAATATGTGCTTATTAACTTTTTAGTTACATTTTATTTTCTTATTTATATTATTTTATTGATTTATATTTAGATATTTTATATACTATATTTATGTATTTTATCTATATTATATTTATCTGTTATCTCTCCCTCTTCCATTAAAATTTAAGTTCCTTCACTATTGTGCTATAAGAAAAGATGAGCAAGATGGTTTCAAAGAAACCTGGGAATACTTATATAAACTGATGCAAACTAAAGTGAGCAGAACCGGGAGAACATTGTACACAGTAATAGCAATATTGCAACAATGACTTAGCTACACTTATTAACATGATGATCTAAGACAATTCCAAAGGACTCATGATGAAAAATGCTATCCACCTCCAGAGAGAGAACTGATGAACTCTGAATTTGGATTGAAATATAATTTTTTCACTTTATTTTTCTTGCCTTTTTTTGGCAACATGGCTAATAAAGAAATGTTTTTGCATGATTTCACATGTATAATTGATCTAATATTGTTTGCCTTCGCAATGAGGAGAGGGGCAGGGAGGAGGGAAAGAATATGGAACTCAAAAAAAAAAATTAATGAATGTTAAAAATAAAGAAAGAATAAAAAAAAAGAATTTAAGTTCCTTGGGAGTAGGGATCATTTTATTCCCTATACTTATACTTCCCAGCACCTTGCACAGTGCTTAGCACATCACACATTGTAGGTACTTGGTAAACACTTGTTGATTAATCGATTGAATGCAGCCCCTCTAACTTTAAATCTAGTATTCTTTCTGCTGTGCTACTGTTGCCTCACTGAGACCTCCCTAGGTGTCTGTCCTGCTCTCCAGGAGAGATATTATGAAAAGTGAAACAAATGCTGGCCTTACCTCCAGAATGTTGACAGCACGGCCCATGACATGGATGGTCAGGTTGGCCATGAGGGAGCGGGGGAGGAAGGAGGCTGGGGAGAATAACAGAGTAGCCTCCAGATTGGCACCCATACTGCTGGAGCCTGAAAAGGAAGAGATTAGGGTCACACTTCACATCTCCCTTCTACAACAAAGCACTGTTTTGAAGTAACCAGTTGACTTTGAAACTGCGTTTAATGTAACAAGGGGCAGAGTCAGCCTTTCCGGAAGTCCTGACAATGAGAGGGGCAAGGTCTTCATTTCAGTCCCCTCTGCTTCTCTCCTAGAGTAAAGAACAGATATCTAAGCAGGTCATAGAGACAAAGGTTAGAGAAATAATAAAGGGAAAAGAAGGAAATGCAAGTCATTAATTCAATGCCCATATGTATGTTAGCTGGACTAATGGGGTCCGTAGGGTGGCTAATCAAAAAATACTAATAATCCCCAATAAAAACAAAAAGTCCCTGGTTCAAATGCAGGTGTGAGATGAAGTGTGGCATAGTACACAGAGAATTGTTTTGAAGTCAGGAAGACCTAGTTCAAGTTTGGTTTCCAACACATACTGGTAGTGTGATGAGGACAAGTCATTTAATCTCTCAATGTCTCAGAAAACTCTAAAAACAGGTGTTGATCTGTATTGGAAGTTTTCTTACCGGGAATACCCTGTACCAATAAAATCACAGATCTGATCCAAAAGTAAAATGATCCCGAGAAGAAATGTTTCCTAGAACAATCCAGTTCTCACATTAGCCAATCTCATGAATGCATTCATTACATAAATATTTATTGGGAGTGACCTCTAGACACGTGCCTGCATTAAGTGCTAGGGCAGATACAGAGATAAATAAAATACAGTACCTTGTCTTGTGAAATTTACAGTCTACTAAGAGACACAAGATATAAACAAACAACTACCAGAGAAAATAGAATGTGGTAAGTACATCCAAGAGGCATGGGAGAGACAGAAACTTCAGGCTAGACGAATCAGGGACGGCTTGGTAGAAGAATTAGCATTTATGCTGAGCCTTGAGGGAGGGATAAAATTTCAACAGGCAGATAATTGATGAAAGATTCTGAGTGTGAGCAAACTCAGGAAAGGGTGGAACATATTCAGGAGACAATGAATAATAGTCCTATTTGGCTGAGGTATGCAGTCTGTAAGAGAGAGTTATATGATATAAGGCTTAGGAAAAGGAGGTTGGGGCTCTGATTCTTATAATCAAGCCACTGCTCAGATTCTTAAAATCTAGCCAATAGCTTACTAATGTTCAGACTCTTTAAGAGTTTGCCCAATATGATGGATGTTCTAATAAACCTTGTCTTTGACTGGAAAAAAAAAAGGAGGTTGGGGCCAGGTTGTGAGGGTCCAAAATGAGGTTCCATCAAACCTCTTCCAAGAACTGTTAACAAGGAGAAAAAAAGCGAGCTGATTGGGTTTGATCATACCTGAGCGAAAGGTGACATCTGAATAGGAGGAATGTTTCCAGGTCTCAGATTCAAATTCCTGGCTGAGGATATCATCGGGGAGGGAGTCCCGAAGAGAATGTTTGAGAGGGTCATCAGTCTCTAGCAGCTGAGAGAGGTGGCTCCAGACGAAGGCTCCCACTGGAGCCAGGGAGAGGCAGGATAAGGAATGGGATAATCAGTGAGGAAGAAAGCAACATACTTACAAAGTCAAGTCTGGGAACCATATTTTGGGAAAAACATTGAGAAACTGGAGATCATCTAGAGGATGGCAAAGCAAGATTGCCAGTATCCTTGAGATTGTGCCATATAATTATCAGGTGGAAGAACAAGGGATGTTTAGTCTGAAGAAGAAAAGCCTTAAAGGGGACAGGATGGCTTTTTCAAGTTTTAGAAGGGCTCTCATGTGCAACAAGGATTTGGGCAGAACCAGAAGCCATAGGTAGAAGTTGCAAAAAAAAAAAAGTTAGGCTCCGTGAAAGGAGAAACATTTTAATAATTAGAGTTGTCAAACAGTGGGATGGCCTGCCTTGAGAAACAGTGGGTTCCTTCTCACTAGCTGTCATCAAGGCAAGGGATCCATAATGGATTGGTGGAATGTTGGGTTCAAATTTACTGCGAACATTGGAGAAATTCTTATTCATGGATGGGCTGAACTAAATGGCCTCTAAAATCCCTTCCAACTCTGAAATTCTATGATTCTAAAGAGAGATACCAAGCATCTCAGTACCCCCACTCTGCAAAAAAAAAAAAAAAAAAAAGACTATATATCCCTACATACCAGTGCTTCCCCAGTAACTTGTTTCCAAAGCCTGTGCCCTTCTCTGGGAAAATGGAAGCCAAAGGGCCTTTTTTAAACCTGAAAATTTATCTCATAATTAGGATCCTAACACTGCTTCGTGTCAGTTCAGCCTTAGGGTAAAGAGACTCATGGTCTCCCAAAACATTTTATGATAGAGGGATTTTCTTAGTTTTGGAGGGGAGGGGAAAATGTAAGAATCCAGGTCTCTCTGTGTTTCTGGTTATTATGAGGATCAAATGAGATAATTTAGTATAAAAGAGTTAGTGTTGGAAGGGACGTCCAGACATCTAGTCTAACCCTTTAGATGAAGTAGATGAGGAAACCAAGGCCCAGAGACATTATGCTGCAAATTATTTGGGGAAAAAAAAAACTATAAAGTACTATACAAGTATAGACAGGAAGTCGGATACCAGTGTTCTAGTCCTATGTTTGTGACCAAGGACAAGTCCCAACATCTCAGACTTTTAGTTTCCTCATCTATAAAAATGGGAGTTACCCTATATGCTATATGTTCTCTCAGGTTCTTTCCACCTGAAAGTCAATGGCTTTTTCTTATGATTCTTACTTACAATTATTATAACTTCAACATATTTTGCTTCATATCAGCCCCAATGTGATCTATTTCCATTCACCGAGCACAGTCTACTCTACAGTCTGTGTGGGCCAAGCCCGCCAGATTCCAGGATGCCATTATGCATTCCAGAAATATTGTTTTCCCAGTCTAGAACTGGCTGGCTCTTCCCTTAATTCCTGTGGAGTGGAGCCAATCACTTCCACTGACCTTGGGTAGACTGCTCTGCTGCCTGAGTTTCACGCACCAAGGCAAATGCTTCTTCACTGGGACATTTCATAAAGAAGTAGTAGGCAGTGATGCGGATCTCGGCATCTTCTTCTGTGGCTTGGTACAGCTGGGCAAGCCCAGAGCGCTGACAAGCGAATGGTAAGGAACCAATACAATTTAGATTAATGGCAATGATACGAATGTCTCACATTTGTGGAGCACTCAGTGGTTTATAAATTCAATTCAATTCAGCAAACACATTTTAAGGCCCAAGGTTAAACATCTAGGAGCCAAGACAGAGCCAAACCTCCGAGCTGTACCTGAAGCTTCCAGCTCAATGAGAACTGCTTTTCCACCATTACAACACAGGTGCCAATAAATCATAGCAACCATAAGAGAAGCTCACCTTCACAGAACAAGGGATCCTCCGAAAGGCCTGGATTGCAGCCAGCCTAATTTCAGGGGCATTGTCTTTCATGGCTGCACAGGAGCTCAGGATGGGAGTGAGAGGGGCTGCTGCCATGCCTGCATTGCCAATGGCCTTTAACATGAGCTGGAGCTGAAACAAAACAGGCAAGTGTGTTGAGAGCAGGACTAAAAGTTAGGGGCATTGACCAGCCCCTACCAGTCACACAGAGCCATAACTAAGATGGAGTCATGGGGGCTTTTCCCCAGGGTGGGAGTGCTTCCTTCCCAAAGCAATCCTCTAACCAGAGAAAGACAGAGGAAGGAGAAGTCAGATCCTGGCAAGATGGTCCCAGGATAAGGAGGAGGCAGGAATGGGATCTGCTAGAGGGATGCTATTCCTCCAGACCTGATGCAGTATAAGGGTTGTGAAATACCCAAGTATCCAGGGGATGAGAAGCAGGTAGATGTCAATTCCCGTGGGGACCACTTTTCACCAAAGAAAGGGAGCCTTAGTTTCCCTGAGGAGTATGTTCTCCAGAAGCCATTTCACTCATGGAGAGGGGTACCAAAGGGATAAATGACAGGGCTAAGAAGCCCTTCAAATGACTTGCTGCCCAAAGAAAGAGAATTTTGAAGGACCAGGCCTTCAGAGGACAAAGATCGAACTGCTCGGGGGCAGAGGGCATCCCCACCCACACTGTGTTCAGTCCAAGGAAAAGGATAGCACAGCCCCAGCACAAGCTACAGGCTAAGAAGCATTCCCAATGCTGAACTATTCCAATTCCTCAGGAGAATTTGTGACAGTTCAGCCACCACTGTGGTCATTGCCCTGTTTTCTTACTTCCCCACTCAGTGTTACCTTAATCTTTCTCATTATACATTGGTATCAATCCCTCCAGGTTTCAGATCTCCTTACCCGGCCACTGTCCTTGGATACCTGAGAGCTACAGTTCTCTCCTAAGGCTTCTTTAAGGATCTTCATTAATGAGCTCACCCCTGGGAGTCTCTCACAGGCCCCACCTGCCATGCAAAGGCTATGCACCAGGGCAGAGATGCTGAGAAAGGCACTTGAACTCACTGCTGGGGACTGCAGCAAAGGCTGGAAACAGAAACAGACTCTAACATTAGAACCCTGCTCCTCATACACAAACCACAGATTTCAGACTGACATCAGGTAGGCCTCACAAGGGGTCAAGTGAGAAGTAATTAGGAGAATGTTCTGCTGCCTATCTCTGCTCCACTTGATGGGACTATTCTTTAGGGAAGAAAGGTTGTCCTGAGGGAGAGCAAGGAGGATGAAACTCTCATCACATTGCAAGATAGATGGAGATTGTGTATATCTATGTATGTAATTAAATAATGTATGTAATATATGTATGTAATTAAATAATGATATATACAGTGTTTATGTAAAATATGACAGATTATTTTTCATATATCTTTAATATCTATTATGTGATATATTTTGTATAAAAGCTTTTTATATATTTATATGACATTTTAATATATCATATATTAAAGTGTATGATATTTATACATAAAGCACTTTACAAATATTAAAATTTTTTTCACTTCGAAAACCTTAAAGTGCTATATGAATGTTACCTATTTTATTAGTAGTAGTAGTAGTTCTGTCATTTATTTATCCATTCAACAAGCATTTAAGCACCAACTGTGTCCCAGGCATGATATTAGGAATAAAAGGGAAAAAAAAACAACATTCCCTGCACTCAAGGACCTTATGGTCTGTTAGGGAAAACAACACATATGTAGAAAATTCGTTCTAAAATCTATACAAAGTCATTTCCAGGGGTAGGGCTTTAGCAACTAGGGGTGGGAGAGAGGAAGCAATCAGGATAGGCATTCTGTAGGAGGAGGTGGTTGAGTTGAGCTTGGAAGGAAACTAGGAATTCTAAGGAGCAAAATGAAGGGAAGAAGGCTATTCCAAGCTTGTTACGCAAAGCTATAGAGTCAGGAGATGTTAGGTCCCTGTACTGAGAAGAGTAAGCAAGCCTTTAGACTGGAATGTAGAGTGTGTGATAGAGGATAATGTACAGCAAGCCTGGGAAAAGACAATGGAGACAGATCATGAAGCATTTTTAAGCCAAGCACAGGAGTGGGTACATCATCTTAGCAGTAAGAGGGAGCCACTGAAGCTTCTTGAGTGACACAGTCACTATTGTGCTTTGGGAATATCCATTTGGCACTTGTTTGGAAATCAGATTGGAGGAGGAGGAGACTAGAGGCTGTGGGTCCACAGTCTAGGTGAGGGGCGATGAGGGCTTAAGCTAGTAGGTGGTGGTTCCTGTACTTATCATAATCTACTTTGCATGTTGTATTTCTTGGCTGTATAGGAGAGTGAATACAGTACTGGTTCAGGGAATTCTACCCCAGATTTATACTAGCCATTTGACCATGGGCAAAAAACTTAACCTGTTCGAGAATCAGTTTTATTAGCTAAAAATGAGAATAATCATGCATGTAGGATACAGGGTAATTCTGAGGACTAACTGAAGGAATATACATAAAATGCTTTGCAAACCTCAGAGTGTTATATAAGCAGCAGCTAGGTGGTACAGTGAACAGAGCACTGGACCTGGAGTTAGGAAGACCTAAATTCAAATCCAGCCTGTCATTTATTATACGTGTGATCCTGGACAAGTCACTTAACCTTTTTTGCCTCTGTTTCCTTGACTGTAAAATGGGGATAATAATAGTATCTAACTCCCAGAGTCATCGAGAGGATAAAATGACATAGTACTTGTGCCTTAAGGCATTATATAAATGCTAGCTACTGTTAAATCCTTATAATTTCTTTCTACTCCAGACTAAGCAATGCCAATTCCTTCACCAACCTTCATGCAGTATTGTTACCATTTCCCCCACCCTTTCCCATCACTCCCATCATTGTGGTTGATTCTCTTTCTCTGGACTTCCTCCAGTGTGAGTGTGTCCTTCCTAAAATGTGGTACCCACAGGGGAACATGATATTCCAAATGTGATCTGGAACTCTCATCTTTTCTCTGATTCTGGGTACTTTTGTTGCTGCAGTTCGGTCATTTTCAGTTGTTGCTGTTCAGTCATTTTCAGTCTGACTCTTCATGACCCCATTTGGGCTTTTCTTGGCAAAGATACTGGAGTAGTTTGCCATTTCCTTCTCCAAGTTATTTTTTTAACAGATGAGGGAAACTGAGGCAAACAGGGTTAAGCAACTTGCCCAGGGTCATACAGCTAGCAAATGTCTAAGGTCAGATTTGAACTCAGGAACAGGAGTCTTCCTGACTCCTGGCCCAGTACTCTATCCACTGTGCCACTTACCTGCCCCAATTCTGGGCACTATTCCCCTCTTAATGTTGTCAGGTTTTTTGGTTGCCATTTGCATTGCCATTCCATGCAGGTATTCAGAAATATACTGAAAACCTCCCATTATAGGAGAGCACAGCATGGCTTCTTCCCATTCACTTTGAGAGTGTCTCATAGACCACTGACAGTGCAATTGAGTAATTATGTTGTTTGTCTTGGAGTCAGAAATACCTAGGTTTGAATCCTGCTGCAATCACTTATTTACCTAGTTGACCCTGGACAAGTGATTTAGTCTCTCTAGGTCTCAGTTTCCTCATCCGTAAAATGAGGCAGTTGGACTCAATGACCTCTAAATCTATGATCCTATGACTAAAAGATAGAGGGGAATTCTATGCATCCTGATGTGAAATGATTACAATGTGAATTATATGCAAGTAAGTACATGGAGAAATTGGTGCTGTGAGTTGGGGGATCAGTAATACTAGATTTTTTTTAGCGTGAGACCCCACGAATGCTGCAGCACAATTCTCTTCATGCACAGACTTAAAAAAAACAAAACAAAACAAAACAAAACTAGGAAATGCCAAGGGATTCGTTCTGTCCTTTCATCATTACAGTCATCATCAAATCTCAGGGTGATTTTAGTTTTATACACAACACACACACAAATGTACATTTTTATTTTCTGAATTGACACAAAATGATCACTTATTAACCCTTCATACCAGATGTCAAATTTTCTGGATTCTCATCCTGACTCAGGTAAGCAGTCTCAGCCCTAAAGTGACAAAATGTGCATGCTTCCTTTCCAATTCATATAACTAGCTTCCATTTGATTTATTTCAATTACTTGAACAAAACTACATTTGAGAAGCTAATCCCACAAGATAGCTCCATATTGAATAATGATCCCCCTCAATTTTCTCCTCATATTGTAATTATAATTCTACATTTATTTTCTCTTTTCTTAATGTATATTCCTTATGGTAAAGGAATTTCCCTTCCTAAACTTCCACTGGAAAATCTATGCTTTTTTATAGGCCCTTTCTTTGCCCTAGTAGGTTGAGCTCTACAGTATAATGTACTGGAGATGAGCTTTAGATAAATGCCTGTATTCGAATCCTGGCTCTTCAAGAATGTAAGCTTCTTGAGGGCAACAACTATTTTCATTTTTGTATTTGTATCCTCAGGATCTAGCATAATACTTGATATATAGGAAGACCTTAGGAGGTACTTGTTGAATTAAACTGAATTCTTAATTTACTGTTATATGGCCTTTTTAAGACTTACAAAGTGATTTCTCTATAACAATCTGGAAAGGTAAATAGAGATTATAAATTAATCACCAGGCTTTTATTAAGTTCTTCTATGCTTCAGATACTGTGACAGGACTAAAGATGGAAAGATAAAAATTAAAGAGTCCTCAGCTTCAGTGAGCTTACATTCTGTCATCTCAGAAAACTTTCCCTTCTGCCTATGATTTTAGATATCCCTTGCTCCTTACTTTCCTAGGTTAAAATAGCTTCTAATGGGTCCAAGCTCATGAGCTAGAGTTCAAACCATGTTATGGGAACAGAGACAGGATTAGAGGCAATTCTCTGGAGTAATTTATCTTAGCTATGCTCCTTGGTAGCTTGAACACATCCTGATGATGTAGTGGAGACTGAAAAACCTAAATCGGAGCTCCTTGTCCTCAGGCTTCAGTTAGAACTCAACACCTCTCTAATACTCTATCCAAGGTCCTGACCTCCAGTGACACTCTTGGCCAGCCATGCAAACTTAAGGAAGGAGACACTTGGAAAGCGAGACAGATTGATGCTTTGGGGGTGGAGGTGGAAACAAAGGCAAAAGGGGGCTATTGGAAGGAAAGGAAGGGGGGAAGGCTAGAAGTATACAGTTAAATCTGAAACAGGAAGGAAAAATTGGACATCAAAACTATCATTTATGGGAACTCTCTGCCCAGTGTTTAGACATTGCCACACACATGACTAGTATTCTTCTCTGTCAGAAATGCCCTCTACTTCTAATTCCAGAGCTACTAAAGGCTCCCACACAAGTGACAAGGAGAGCCTTCCTCCCATATTGAGATCAAAGAGACAAGCCAGAGATCAGCCCCAATTTTATGGGCTCATCCTTCAAGATGCCACATTTAGCAAGGATAATGTCGTATCTTCTACAATCCTATCAAATGCTTACTGAAACTCTCACACTAGGAATCATTCAACAAGGTCCAAATTGATGTAGATATGGTCTTTTCTCATTCCAGCTATAGCCCTGGATAATTCAGAATCATCACTAACTCCCAAATATAAATACAGGACAACAGATGCTGAGTCACTTCCCCAGAGGGCATTTAAAGATTTCACTCTGGTCTGGTGGACCTGGGTTCAAATCCCAGCTCTGCTATTTATTATTTGTCCGACAGTGGACAATACAAGTTATCTGGACCTTCTTTACTCATCTATAATATGAGAGGGTTGATTGAGAAGCAGGATGGTATAGTGGATAGAGTGGTGGACTTAGAATTAGGAAAACCTGTGTTCCAATCCTGCTTCAGATATCTATTAGCCATGTGACCCTGTATAAGTCATTAAGCTTAATGACTTATTAAGCTTCTCTTGGCCTTAGTCCCTTCATCAAGGTCCTTTTACAGATCTAAATCTATGAATCCTATGGGGGAGGGGGTAGATCCTACCACTTATACTTTAAAAGAATAGGGTAGACACAATAACCAGACGAACTTGGAAGGTCTGGCTTTCAGTCTGGCATCACAGGGATTTCTCTAGTCTGTCTTACGTAGGTTGTCAGACTCATTGTCGGGGCCACTATATGCCTTCTTGAATAATCCACAGAACATCAGGGTCATGTCTAGACAAAGGGGGTGGAAGCTTACTCACCAGCAGTAAATGAATCATGCCAGCTGTGGGCTGAGGGACAAATGCCAAGGACCAGAGGAATGACTCTGCCTCCTCGTTTTCCACATCCCCAGACATGATGAGCTCCTTCATGAGGGTAACACAAGCCTCTGTTCCACAGGAGGGCAGAGCATCCACCAGGGGTTGCCTGAAACAGCCATGGGCCAATCAATGGTCATCATCAACATAAGCCATCCCCACCACCATGATACCTCCCCAAGAATTAAGATGGCTTCAGGAAACACAGGACCTCAGGAATATATCCAGCATTTGGTTGTGCTTTTGCATCCGAACTGATGCTGGTGGGAAGGGAACAAGGACTGATGAAAAGTCTTTTAGCACATTAAATAAACTATGACTAAATTGCTTACAATTAAACACCTAATTTTGTGAGCCTCTCCCTTTTGGGAACTATAAGACCCCATGGCATTTCTACTGTTTTGAGTTGTCTGAGTCTAGTGTGGAATAGTGGATAAAGTGGACAGCTAGGTGATGCAGTGACTCAAACCCTGGGCTCGGACTCATCTTCCTGAGTTCAAATCTGGCCTCAGACACTTACTAGCTGTGTGACCCTGGACAAGTCATTTAACCCTGTTGGCCTCAGTTTTCTCTTCTGTAAAATGAGCTGGAAAAGGAAAGGGCAAACCACTCCAGTATCTTTGCCAGGAAAACCCCAAATGGGGTCACAAAGAGTCAGATACGACTGTAAAATGACTGAATAACAACAAAAACCAGTGAATAGAGTGGTAGCCTTCAAGTTCCAATCCTCTCAGACATTTATTAGCTGTGTAACCATAGGCCAGTCACTGAACCCCTTTGTGACTCGTTTTCCTCATCTATAAAATGGAGGTTCATTCCAGCTTCAAGTCTATGATCTTATAATCTGTGATTTCATTGGCATAAAGAACATTCACGGTGTGGGAGCTTCTTCTACCAGTATAACTCATCTATTCTTATAACCTAAGAGTTGCCTGAGACATTGAGGAGTCCAGTGACCTGTCCATAGTCATAGAGCTAGTTTGTCTTAGAGGCAGGTCTTAAACTCAGGTCCTCTTGACTTCAAGGCTTACTCTTTGTACTCCATCCATGCAGCCTATCAATTTTCAAAATACTTTCACATACTGGAACTTATTTGATGCTTGCAAATTATTAAAAAATTATTGAATCCTATGAGAATGGCAGGGCAGGCATTATTAGTTCCATTTCTCAGATGAGGAAACTGAGGCTCATAGCAGTAAAGTGATTTGTTCAAGTTCATGTAACTAATGGCTCTATTCTGCAACAGGACAGTGCTGGGGCTCATGAGAAACTCAGAGTTGCCCTTCCCTGCAGAACTGGGGCTTGAACCCACCCACATCTTCTGATACCAAGCCTAGTGTTCTTTCCATCAAACTGCATCTACTTCAAGAGACTGTGACCTGGCTTGGAGAGTTAGAAAACAAACCTAGAAGTATAACCTTTGTTGAATGGTAGCTTTGGATGGTGGGAAATGAATGCAAAGGTTTAGGATCTTGAGGTCACAGCATAGAGGGGAATGAATCTCTCAGAAATCCCTTTTCTCAAAACACAAAGGGCAGTAGGGCCTGAGGGTGAGCCTCTTTGACTCATTAGCACTGGCAAGTGTCAATCACAGGCCATTCTTCCAAGAAAGCAAGAGAAAAACAGAGATGCTCCATTGTCAGCAACCAGAGGCAGAACCTACTGACTGTGGGACTTTGGATAATAACAACAACAAACAGCAACATGACTGAATCCTGTTTGTACAGTCTTCCAAAGACCTTTGTCATTCATAGCACTATTAAGGACTTGGGTCTCCAAAATAAGAACTGTGAAAAGAGATGGAAAGCTTTTTGAAGAGGTTATCTGCCTTGAAAAACTCTTTGATTAGATAGAAGCAGAGCAGTAGAGAAAAATGAATGTCCCAAGAGAGGCAACCAACCTCACAGAATCAGGACTACATCATGATCCACCATGGTACCCAATGGCACCCCCAAAAGGCTGCTATGATTGGAACGGTATCATCCAAAGACCTCTAAGAGGGTAGAGCAACAAGTCTGGAGCCTTCCTTCTGTGTTGGCCTTAGCCCAGTGCGCAGGTGTGCCTTTTAGCGAGTCTGCTTAGACGGCAAGCCAGATGGGGCCACCCAGTTCACCTATTCCCTCTTAGTTTTCTTCCAGTGTTTATGCTCTCTCTCCATGCATGGCTTCTACTTGCTGGCCAGAGAGTTCCTGTGTATAGCAGGTGCTGATGCTAGCAGAATGACTCCCATGGCTGGGCATGTTAGACATGTACCCCAATCCTGCTATCTTCCCCCTCTTCCTGAGTCCTTTCCCCAGGAATGGTATCCAAGATATATTTGAATGCTAATTCCATCTCTGAGCAAGGGGGTCCTGTTCTGTGGGAGGGAACAATACCAGCCTTTATGTATCTTGGCCCTTTAGCTCTCTATTCTGTGACAGGACAGTGCTGGGGTCCGTGGGAAACTCAGGGTTACCCTGCCTGACTTGCCTTCCTGGCAGACTTCCCAAGACATACCCCAAAGTCTGGAGAGTGAGTCCCAGGTCAGTGTCACTCAGAGGAGACAAGCTGAGAGACAGATGGAGGAATCTTATTATCTATCCCTGTGGCATCCAAATCACACATGAGGCAGTTCCCAGATCACCCGGAAGAATCTCAAAGCCCAGGCAAAGCCATCCTGATCTTTCCCCAGGGCCTTTGCTCTGGGAAACAGCCTCTTACCAATTGTCTCTGCACTTAAATGAAGATCTTTGCCAGAGATCCATCAGTGCCTCAGCAGACAAGCCCCTCAACTCGAACACCAGCTCCATGAAGAGCTCTGTAGTCTGGGAATAAAGGGGAAAAAATGTGAGCCATCTGGAACACTCACTGGGCAGAGACTTTGAAAGGTCATCTTATCCATCCCACTGCTTCTACACTAGGCAAGAAAACATCCAAGGCAAGGCTCCAAAATTGGGCAAGTCACCTCTCCCCCCCTTCTGGGCCTTGGTTTCCTCACCTATAAAATAAGTCCCAAAAAAGGGAAGGAAATAAGCAATTATTAAGCACCCATCATGTACCAGACATTGCACTGGGCATTTTATAAATATTATCTCATTTGATCCTCACAACAACCCTCACAAAATACCACCATTTTATAATGCAGATAGGGGTAAGTGACTTGCTCAGGGTCACACAGCAAGTGTCTAAGTCAGGATTCTAACTCAGATCTGCCTAACTGCGTATCTAATGTTCTATTCCCTGTACCTCTCAGCTTCCCCAGGTCATTTTATTAATCCGCTGCTTCCAGATAGACTCACAGATTAATTGTACTAAATAAAGACCCAAAACAGGACAAGTCATTTCCTCCAGATGGCTTTATTCAGTTTGTTGGCATAGCAAATAGTGTTGGGCAATTGGAGTTTGATTCCTTCTCAGATACTTACTAGCTGTGTGACCCTGGGGAAGTTACTTAACCTCTGCCTACCTCAGTTGTCTCATCTGTAGAATGAAAGGGTTGGACTCTAAGGGCCCTTCTAGCTCTAAATCTAGGATCCTATGGATCTTCTTGGGTCTCAGTTTCTTCATCTGTAAAATAGGGCAGTTGGACTGGCTGATGTCTGAGGTCCTTTCCGGTTTCTAACACAGTAATAATTAGATTAAGGTTTATTATTTATTTATTAATGTTGGTTTCCCCATTGCAAATTAAGCTTCAAAATAAGTCAGTCTCCTTCATTTTAACCCTACTTGGTTTCAATAAAAATCTGAAAAAAATACATCAACCATTATGAAAAAGTTTTATTTCTTAATCTTTTTTTTTTTGGTGAAGTAATCGGGATTAAGTGGCAGCTAGTAAGTGTCAAGTGTCTGAGGCTGGATTTGAACGCAGGTCCTCTTGACTCCAAGGCCAAAGCTCTATCCACTGTGCCACCTAGCTGCCCCTTATTTCTTAACCTTTTGTCTGGATTGTGTTGCATGTGGTCACTCACTGTATCTTCAAAATGTTTACAAAGAAATAACTAAGTACATTTGGAGAAGTAATCTCTGATCTCCAGAGGGGATTTAAGAAACTTTCGTCACATCCTCCCATCCACAGTCTGTACCTTTAATCTCAAGTTTATCACCTCAGCCATAGGTACAAACTAGATGGTGGTCAGGGCCAAATAATAATTCACATTTTTATAACACTTTTAGGTTTGCAAAGCTACCCTCTGAGGTAGGTTATGAAAATATTATACCCATTTTACAGATGAGAAAAGAGCATCAGAGAAATTAAATGATTTGCCAGGGATCACACTGCTAGTAAATATTATAAACCAGGACTTAAACCCTGGCCCTTTCTGACTTCAGGTCCAATGATCTTTCCCTAGTACCATGATGCCTCCAAACTCCCTATTCCTGTCTTGTCTGATCTGTCTTGATCTGGGGCCCATGTAAGACCAATGTCACAACCTCAAACGACACTGAAAGCTCCAAATACCAGGATCCTATAACTGTCAGGTCCTGGAACAAGCTGCTTTTATAATTCTTTAGACCCAGTTTCTGTGAATGGAGCCCCTGTTGTTTGTAGCTCCTACTGAGCCGGATATTGGCTAAGAAACTAGCCTCCCTCTCTGGCCCAATGAAGCCTCTTTACTCACATCATGCTTTCTAGACAGGGCCCTGGGGGGTTGTCTTTTCATAATTCCCCTCTATGTCCCTGAACCTGAGGTTTTCACTGGCCGTTCCCAAAGGGCCTACATGTTCCCTCCCAGTGTCCTCTCACCTTCCAGATTCCAGCTAACTCCAATACTGGAGGGGCTAGGGGTTGGGGAACTCTATTTCATGAGTGGCATTTGTATGAAAGGTGCTCAGTTCTTCTGAGTGCTTGGCATTCCCTACAAGAATCCTTCATCTTAGACATGCTCTCCATTTCCTGAGATTGCTGGGCAGAAAGCCAGGATCTTGGGAATCAGGCATGCGTTTCCTGCTCACTGGTGATTTCCTTTCCATTAACATCTTTTAGTGTTTTCTAGGTTCTGAACAGATTTTTCCTTAAAAATAACTCAACTTTTCATATTCTTTTGTATGCCAAAATATTTCTCACCCAGGGTGCCTTGTTCCATATTCATTCCCACACAACACGTTGGGGCTTACGCTTTAAGGGAGCTAGGTGGTAGAGTAGATAAAGAGATGGACTTGATTTCAGAAAGACTGGTTTAAATTCTCCTCCAGTCACTAACTAGTTGTGTAACTCTGTATAAGTTACTTCATCTCTCTCAGCCTCGGTTGACTCATCTATGAAATGGGAATATTAACAACACCCTCCTAACGAGGTTGTTGTAAGGATAAAAATGAAATAAAATAGGTAAACCATTTTGCAAATTTTCAAGTGCTATATAAATGCTCGCTATTATTATTATTATCATAATCAGTTAGTCTAAAACACCTAAGTGCCCACCATATGTCAGGCATTGTGCTAAGCGCTGGGGATACAAAGAAAGGCAAACTACTCTCAAAAAGATCACAGTCTAATGGGGGAGGGAAAAGGCAAACAACTATGGACAAACCGTGTGTGTGTGTGTGTGTGTGTGTGTGTGTGTGTGTGTGTGTGTGGGTGTGTATACATATATACAAGATATATGCAGGATAAGTTGGAAGTGATTGACAGAGGGAAGGACTAGAAAGGCTTCTTATAGAAAGTGGGACTTTGGCTGGGACTTGAAGGAAGCCAGAGAAGCCAGGAGGAGGGGATGAGGAGGGAGAGAATCCCAGGCATGGGGCAAAGTCAGGGAAAATGCCTGAAGTCTGGAGAGGGAGATTTGTGTAAAGGATAGCCAAGAGGCCACTGTCATTGTATTAGTCCATTTACCAATGGAGGTAAGAGGGATCAGATTATGAAGGGCTGTAAAGATGAAACAGAGGATTTTGTATTTGATCCTGGAAGTGATAGGAAACCACTAGAATTTATTGAGTGGGGTGTGGGGAAGAGCAGTGTGTGGGGTCAGGGGGATGACATTGTTAGAAGTGTGATTTAAGCATATCAGTTTGACAGCTGAATAGAGGATGGATGCAATGTAGGGGAGATGGTGGCATGGAGACCAACTAGCAAGTTTCCTGGCATGAGTCTCTTCTCACTGAATGAGTGTGTGACACTTTCCAAGGGATCATTTATTTCTCTTCCCTATACCAAAATCCCATGGATCATCAAGTGCTTTCTGGAAAGACCACCACTTAATCACAAATTATACTTCCTTTCCAACTGTCAAGCTTGTTTCTTTCCAAGAATTCATGAACATTCTTTGTTTCTTTCCAAGAATTCATAAAAATTCCAAAAAAAATCTGGCATCTATAGGCCATGGAGAATCAAGTACTTGATATTTGCTGAATGGAGTTGAATTTGTTAATACTCAAATATTTCTCTCCAGCAACCCAAAGAAACAGTCTCACATCCCATCTCTCCTCCCCGGATGCTCCTTTACTTGGGTCCCACCTACTTTCCCCTACTATTATTTCTCTCTCCGCTTGCCTCATTCAATCTACATCCTCAAGGGTTACACATCCATCCTGTGAAGTACCAGGCCAGAGAGATTCTCTCTTTTTAAATACAAGTTTTGTTTTCTGATTAAAAAGGCAAATCTTACCTCCCTCCCAGACAACTATAAAGAATTTAAAGTCCAGAGACTAAAGGGACTGTGTCCTAGGCAACCCTGTCAGCCTTCCCAAAACCCTCTAAAGGACAAGGTCATGACAGAAGCTTGTCACCGCTTGAGGTGGTTTCTGAAATGTCATTTTAAAATGTGTCCTGCTTCCCTCTCTCCCCAGCCCCACCCCCTCCTGCTCAATCTAGTTAGACTGGCATTGTAGGAATCATTTTGTTTTGTTATTTAGTCACTTTTCAGTTGTTATCTACCATATTTCACCACATAATCATAAAATTTTATGCCAATTTTTTTGCAAAAAGGTGGAGGTGCAACCATTATATGAAGCTTTTATTTAAAAAAATTTGTGCTGGTACTACTTAAAACTCATTTATCACTAAACTGTCTTTGGTACAAGAATAGGATGCACAGAATATTCATGAATATATATTAAAATTGAATACTGGCAATGCTTGTGCTCTGAGAATTCTAGGCTCACAGCTCACAATGAGTGAGAGATAAGTATGTATCCATATGCCATTGATGAATACATTGTCATACCACTTAAAAAGTAAACAGAGCAGCAAACAGAATTATACCATGCGATGATTACGAAACGAAAGGTTGTAAACCAGTTTTTGGACTGGAAAAAAAACCAGGGTGCAACTATTATGTGGTGAAATATGGTAACTCTTTGTGATCCCATTTGGGGTTTTCTTGTCTAAGATACTGGAGTAGTTTGTCATTTCCTCCTCCAGTACATTGTACGAATGAGGAAATTGAGGCAAATAGGGTTAAGTGATTTACCCAAGGTCACACAGCTAGTAAGTATCTGAGGCTAGGTTTGAACTCATGAAGATAAGCCTTTCTAATTCCAAGCCCAGTGCTCTATCCACTGAACCACCTAACTGCCCTAGGAAGCATTTACTTCCCTTCAATTGTACAGAATCCCAGGAAGAAACCAAAGCGACCTACCACTTAGCCATTTGCAGAGTTAGCTGCCTCCACCTGCTCTCAATCTAACTCTGGTGCCCAAGGAACTAGATTCAAATCCCACCTATGATACTATCTGTGTGACCTTGGGAAAGTCATTTTACTTCTTTGGGCCTCAGTTTCCTCATCCATAAAATAGGAAGGTTGGTCAAGTTGGCTTCTGAAGTCTCTTCTAGCTCTGGCATCATAGACTTAGAGCTGGCCATTGAGACCAGTCCCTCCATTCTACCTAGAAAAGAACTGAAGCACAAGAGATTAAGTGATTTGCCCAAGGTCACAAAGTTAGTAATTATCTGAAACTTAAACTCATTGAGAGCAGATATTGTTTCAGTACTTGCACTTGCAACCTCAGGACCTGGCACAGTGCCTGGCCTATAGTAGCTGCTTCATAAATACTCGTTGATAGAGGTAGGATTTGAACCCAGGTCTTCCTGACCCCAAGTCTCCTGGTCTATCTACTACACCAAGCTGCCTTCTCATAGTCCTCTATCTGTAATCAAATGATGCTGGGAACTCTGGTGAGACAGAGGCTTCACAGAGACTGCTTAACCTTAGCTTCCTCAGTCAGGATTAAACAACAGAGAGGGAGAAGGGGTGGCAGAGAGGTAATTATTAAGTGCCAAGCACTGGGCTAAGTGCTTTGCTACCATTTTCTTATTTGAGGAAGTGAGCCTACATTGCTGTCAGAGAGATTAAATTGCCAATAACCAAAACACAGTGTCAGAGCTAGAAAGATCCTTAGAGGTCATCTTGTTTAACTTTTTCATTTTTGTTGTTGTTGTTTAGTTGTTTTCATCGTGTCTGACTCCTCATGGCCCTATTTGGGGTTTTCCTTCTCCAGTTAATTTTCCATCTCCAGTTCATTTTACATATGAGGAAACTGAGGCAAACAGGGTTAAGTGACTTGCCTAGGGTAACACAGCTAGTAAGTATCTGAGGTCGGATTTGAGCTCAGGAAGTTGATCCTTCCTAATTCCAGGTCTGCATTCTATCCACTGTGTCACCTGGCTGCCCTAGACAGACCCTTACAAGTCATCTAATATAAACATTTAATTGTACAGAGAAGGAAACTGAGTCCCAGAGAGGTTAAAGACATTCATGGGTGTTTTTAATTTGTTTGTTTGTTTTAAAGAGCATTGGTTAAGTGATTACCCAGGTAGTAACTAGAAGGGCTGTGATGTCAACATAATCCTTGCCCTGCCCTTCCAGATCCAGGGCCCTTCTGATTGCCTCTCAGCAGTGAGGACCCTGGAAGGAGCGACCAAGGAAAGAAAAGGCATTGTCTTCTCCAGAAGTCTTTACGGAGGTGAGTGGATCACTCTCGACTCTTCGCACTATTATTCATCGTCAAGGGGATGGTTGGGACATTTGCAGATATGAGTGAATTGCACCACTTTGTAGCACAACTAGTGAATGAACCCTGAAGCACCCCACTGTGCCATGACATGACCTTTGAGGACCACTGGAATAAATAATCTATAAGATCCCTTCCAACTCTATAACTTGTGAATGGTTAGACAGACAGATCTGTAAGCCGACTTTCAAACCTAGACCATTTTGCATACGGCTCCTACTTGGTGGAGAGGAGAATGACTCAATCTGCAGGCCTGAAGGAGGCTTTGGGGAAGAGAAACATTCTTCTTTCCTGCTTTGAAAGAGGACTGTGGATTGGGATCGACTCCAGGGAGGAGATTCTCTTGCAGACATTTTGAGGTGCCCATTTCCCCTACAAATTTGCAAGAGACCTTTCTTCAACATGTCCCTGATTCTGGCTTGCTTCCTCAAAGACTCAGAGATATTCCCCCTTCGGTGAGATCAGGGTCAGATTGCAATGAGAGACAGCACAGAGAGGTGGCAAAAGAGGTGCATCATTAATTAAATGTTTACCTTTGTGCTGGGCCCTGGGCTCTAAATAAGGAGGACTCTCCTGGATCACAGAATGCCAGTCAGTGGAGACCTCAGAATTATTTTAGTTTAAATTATACATAACAAAAATTCCTGACAAGTGGCCTGTTAGCCTTTGCTCAAGAACCTCCAATGAGGGAACCCACTACTTCCCAAGACAGCTCATTTCATTTCTAATCGTTGGGAAATTTGTGGGAAATTTGGATCAAATCTGAGCAAGAAGGTAGGCTGGACTAGTAGACTAGCAAAGGTAATTTTTCTGATCTAGGATTCTAAGAAGCTAAAAGTTTGCCATCAGCTCCCAGATTCTTGGTGGCTCTCAGGATTAGCTGCCACATTTTATGCAAACGATCTTTGTTATCTCATCCATAACAATGACTCCACTAGCTCCCCCCTTCCTGCAGCTAGAGTGGTGGCTTGGCTTTGTTCTTAGGATAATGGCATTCTCCTTGGGGGGACAGCAGTAACCACAGGCTGTCCAGCAGACAGGGAGCATTGCCAGAGCTCTGGGCTGGAAATGCTCCAAGCTTCAGAATCCAAAGTCATATCATCCTCCCTTTGCTTCCTTCCACTGACCCATGTCCTCACAATACTTGCTCTTCTATCACTACAAAAGAATCAGTTTACCTTGAGTATCAGCCAGCCCATGTCACTAGTTTTCAAAGTCAAGGACACCTTTAAAATTGTATCCACACTTGATGATGCTGAGTGTCTTGAGTTTAGACACATTTATATCATCCAGTTTTGTTTTGTTTTGTTTTGTTTTACCAGGGAAATGAATACATATGGCTAACCATGTGATTTAGGCAGCTAGGTGGCACAATGGATAGAGTCCTGGAGCTGGAGTCAGAAAGACTCATCTTCCTGAGTTTAAATCTGGCCTCAGACACTTCCTACCTATGGGACCCAGGGGAAGTCACTTAACCCTGTTTGTCTCAGTTTTCCTCATCTGTAAAATGAGCTGGAGAAGGAAAGGTCAAACCACTGCAGTATCTTTGCCAAGAAAACCCCAAAAAGAGTCACAAAGAGTTGGATATGACTGAAAAATAACTGAACAACCACCACCATATCACCCTTAGAGGATACATGGAATGGTAGTTTATAAAGAGCTGGTCTTGGAGGCCAAAGGCCTGGGCTTAAGTCCTGCTTCAGTTGCTCTGGACAGTAGAAAATTATATAAGAAAAAGTAGTTGCTAAAATGCATTGGTAGAGAGGGTCTCCTCACTGGGAGTTTCCAACCAATGAAATTGTAGGCGTGAAACCTCCACCCCAAAATAAAAAGTCCAATTCATGGATCCAAAAAATTATAGGCTCAAAAGACAGTTCAACCTCCTTCATCTCTCAGATGGGAAAAATTCAGGCCCAGAGAGATAATGATGATGACCTTGTACTAGTTTTCTGGTCAGAGGACCTGGGTTCATTTCTCACCTCTGCCAGTTAGTACCTCTATGACCTTGGTCAAGTCATCTACTGTCCGTAGGCCTCAGTTCCCTTATCTGTAAAATGAGGTGTTTGGGATAGGTGTCTTCAGATCTGTGAACCTCCAATCACACAGCAAGTTAATGGTAGAGCCAGGACCAAGCCTCAGAACTTTTGTCTCCCAGCCTCTTGCTCTTTTCCCTTAATCCAGTTTGGTTTCTTGGGGGGAAGGTAGGGGAGGAGACTCTGGAGGTCAAGTTTGCTTTCAGAAGCCATCAATGTAATAGTAGCGTAGGCTCAGGCGTTTCATTTTGATCCACAAGCTGGAGAAGGGGCTGGGCACTCTGGGAGGAGGGAGCTGGGTACTCTGGGAGGAGGGCCCACGCCACAGGCTTGATGGGACAGAGGAACAAACATTCCATCCAAACCCCTCCTCTGCTCCTATGTATGAAATGAGGCTCCTGTCCAGGGAGCTGCCTGGAGGAAATGAACATAGCCTTTGGAGCCCCAAATGGGCAGTCCCAGAATCCCAGAATGCTTCAGCTCATTTCAACTACACTGTGCTCTCTGAAGCCCCGTGGCCCCCTGAAAGCAATGAGTCAAGCAGGTATTTATTTTGGAAACTTGATGGGTCAAGAATAAATAAACAGATGTGTGTTTGAACTCTCTCAAGCAGATGTGTTGGCTCAGAAAGGGAGTACAGAGCCCCTTTCTCTGCCCTACACGCTCCAGGTTTTGCACGGGAAAGTGCACACAGCACCATGAATGACCATTTGTGGCAAAAAGAATTCATGTAGTAACTATAACCAACATTCAGATTTCACTCGTAGGTTTGCTCCTAAAGCAGTTTTTCTCTCTCTCCCTCTCCCTCTCTCTGTCTCTCTGTCTCACACACACACACACACACCCACACACAGTAGCTCACCTTCTCCTCCCAACACGTATAAGGGCTGCCATTATGCTTATTCCCATTCTACAGGTGAGAAAACTGAAGTTGATAAGAGACTTGAGCCAGTAAGGAGGTGAAGGACTTGAATTTAGGTTTCCTGGCTGTAAATCAGTCCTCTAACCACTCTGCTATACGGGCTCTCTAACAACAGAGATGACATTTTATGGTTACTCAGTTCACCTTTACTTAGATCATCTCTTTTGAGTCACAGAATGCATCTGGGAGGTGAACAGGGCAGGTATCATTATCCCCATAGGACCTCATTGTACAGATGAGGAAACAGAGGCACAGGGACTTGATCAGGGTCAAACTGTTAGTCTGAGGTGGGATTTTAACCCAGGCCTTCTTGATGCCAAATCCAGCATTCTAGATCCTCTGTCATGCTGCCTCTCCTTTGCAGATGTCTAAGTTGAAACTGAGGGAGATGAAGTGACTTTTCCAGTTTCACTTAGGGTTCTGCCTAGTTTTCTAGATCCAAAAGTGCCTGACACTTTACTCTTTCAAGAACACATATGTTTATTTGCATGACACCCCAAAGTCTATAATAACACAATATGCCAGAGATGCTATTATGGAACGTAAGGCCCAAGACACACATGGTGTCCCATCTTAGTGGATAATAAAGAAGATCGGCAGCTGGGTAACACAGTGGAAAGAGTATTGGGCCTGGAGGCAGAAAGACCCAAGTTCAAATTCAACCTCAGTTACCCCCTAGCTGTTTAACCCTGGGCAAGTCACTTAACCTCAGTCAACCTTAGTTTCTTCATCTTTAAATCGGGGATAATAATGGCAATGGGGTCATGAAGAGCTGGGTGTGACTGAAATGACTGGACAAATAGCATCTGCCTCCTAGAATTGTTAGGAGGATTAAATGATATATTTATATAATACTCTGAGAACCTTAAAGTACCATACAAATTATTAATAGCCACTATTGTTATTATTTATATAGTGTTTACATATTTATTATTTAAATTTGTGGCTAAATATAATAGCATCAGGGACAGCTAAGTCACACAGTGGACAGAACATTGGGCTTGGAATCAGGAAGACTCAACTTCCCAAGTTCAAATACAGTTTCAGACACTTCCTAGCTGTGTGATCCTGGGCAAATCACTTAACCCTGTTTGCCTAAGTTTCTTCATCTGTAAAATGAACTGGAGGAGGAAATGGCAAACCACTCCAGTATCTTTGCCAAGAAAACCCCAAACGGGGTCAAGAAGAGCCAGACACAATTGAAAATGACTCACAGTAGCATCACCATAAGAATCCTGCCATTAAAAAGCTGGGCTTTGTTATCACAGAACAGATTTGCGAAGTTCTTTTAATATGGACCACTTTCCTTTAGACAGGAGTTGAAGACATACAGCTGGAGAGAAAAAACACTGAGTGTGTTATGATTCCTTAGCCAACTTTTAGAATTTCTCCTTTTCCTCTTAAAAGGCTACTAAACCTTTATCTCTGCAGCTGGTCATTCAAAATGGGAGAGAAGGAGATCCTGTTGGGTCCTTCTGGCTCACAGAGGATGGATTGCTAGGAGCCAAAGAACAACAATAATAACAATAGCTAACATTTAAGATTTGCAAAGCACTTTGTTTACAATCTCATTTGATTCTCAGAACAACTTTGTAACTATCCATCCAGGAAGCATATGTTGAATGTCACCAACTCTTCCAAACACTCTAGGATCGCTATAATTCCATAGTGCATCCTGCTCTGAGTTCTCCCTTCTTCACTCTACACATGTGGGAGCGAGAAGGGAAATTAGGGCCATGTGTTTCTGAGGTGGGTAGAGGGAAATCCTCAAAGCTGTGGTCAGGACTGAGCTACATACAGGATTCCTAAGCAGCTCTAGCGTCTTCCAGTTTCCCTTTCAGACTTCATGCTCCCTGCTGCTAGCCCAAACTTGGAAAATTTGGAGTCTGGGGATTTGGTCACCAACTTCACCTTCTTTGTAGGCTCCAGAGGACTTCCCTTTATATCAATCTCAAGGGGTCTCACACCTTTACCCCTAATCAAGTGTGCTGTACCAGCTGAAACAGTTCAAGAAAGCCAATTACTAAATTTTCCATGTGAGCATTTATACCCTAGAAATCAGCAAATGCTACAAATCAGGGCTTGCTTTATTGTATTTTTGATTATCTAGAGTCAGGTTCTAGACTCAAGAAGGGCAGCTAGGTAATACAGTGGATAGAGCGCCAGGCCTGGCATCAGGAATCTTCCTCTTCCTAAGTTCAAATCTGGCCTCAGACATTTACTAGCTGCCTGATCTGGGCAAGTCATTTAACCCTGTTTGCCTGTTTTCTCATCTGTAAAATGACCTGGAGAAGTATGTGGCAAACCACTCCAGTATCTTGGCCAAGAAAATCCCAAATGGACTCAGGAAGAGTCAGACACAACTGAAAACAACTGAACAACAACAGACTTAAGGAAGTGAGGGAGAACATGTTAATAATGCAGATTAAATTAAATAATGAAGAAAATTAAGTTAAATATTAAATTAAATAACAAAGAAAAATTAAATAACGTAGATATAAATGTCATATATACGTTTTTCTGAGGAGCTGACTGTTAAATATTTGCCAGCACACTCCCACCCCTATATGACCCGTAGAAGACTCCAGGAGAAGGCTACAAAAATCAGCTTACCTCAAAACTTGTGGCCTGAGCAAGGCACAACTTCCTCACAGATTCAGCTACATCAGCTACCTGGGACTGGGGGCCCAGGCCCTCCCACTCATACAGCAGACTGCTCACATAAAATTTTCCATAATCTGCTTTGGAGACAAGAAGCCCAGATAGAGGGGGTTAATGCAACAGGTTATAGAATGCTACCTTGCAACTTTCCCCATCACAGTTTTGATATATAGTGGGTTGGCATAAGAAATTAAATAGGAATTTGGGGGGAGTTTTGGGGAAGCCACAGATGACACATGAAGGCCAGAAGATGACACAGAAAAGGTTTAGAAACTCAGAAATGCATAAAATAGATGTACAGTATTGTATAATATCAACATGTTTTATACCATAGGAGCCAAAGAACAACAATAATAACAATAGCTAACATTTAAGATTTGCAAAGCACTTTGTTTACAATCTCATTTGATTCTCAGAACAACTTTGTAACTATCCATCCAGGAAGCATATGTTGAATGTATAGTATTGTATAATATCATCATAATAACATAATTAATATCATAATAAGTCAGACTTCTTTTCTTGTATAAAGGGAGAGCCAAAAAAACCTAACCGGAGGTTAGGGGCTTAGCGCCTCCACAATTGGAAGGAATAATTGTAACTGACCTCTAAGGACCCCTTCCCAGTCTGTGATCCTAAACAGAATGATTCAGTAGGGGAAGTATTGCTTCTAGCCAGATCTCTCCTCTATGAGAAGGGAAGAGACGGGAAGGGAAGGAGAGGAGGAGGAGGGAAGGAGAGCAAATAACAAAGAAATAGAAGCTGAGAGATCTCATGAGATCATTATAACGTGCTTCGTAGCCAACTATAGGGACAAATTAGGGACCAAAGTCCAAACTTACAAATTCAGTGTATACAACTGGGGATTCAAATATAGAAGCAAAGGCAATTAGTTCCTGCCCTCAAGAAGTTCACCTTCTAATAGAGAGAGGCAATAAATAAAGAGAAGTCAGGGCTATAGAGGGATATTCTGGTTTGTAAAAATTATAGGTAAGGTCCACAGAGCCATAGAGGAGTAGATTGTCATGCTCTTTTTGGTAGCAATGGAAGTATTGATTTGATCAATTAAAAAACATTAATTAAGTAGTTTTTAGTGCAAAGCTAGGATACAAAGGCAAAAAAAAATTCCTTGGCCTAAAAGGAGTTCATTTTTTTTTTTAGCAAGATATAATAATAATAATGATAGCTAATGCTCAGCAGATAGAGCACTGGGCCTACAGCCAGGAAGACTTGAGTTCAAATCCTGCCTCAGATATTTACTAGATATGTGAACCTGAGCGAGTCCCTTACTCTCTCTCAGACTCAGTTTCCTCAACTAAAAAACAAGGATAATAATAGCACCTACCTCTCAAGCTTGTTGGGATAACCAAATGAGAGAACAT
>NW_020954610.1:50488427-50512100 GCF_900497805.2 Vombatus ursinus | reverse complement strand
GGAAAGCATGCTGGATCGGAAACCAGGGGACATGGGTTCAAATCCTGTCTCTCCTACCATCTGTGTGACCTTGGCCAAGTCACTTATTTTCTCGCTGCCTCAGTTTACTCATCTATGAAAAGGGGGATTGGACCAGATCACCTCTAACATTCCTCTTAGTTCCAAATCTATGATCTTAGGTACTCATATAAGTAGGCGCAAAGCAATTTCAAGAAGGAGATTAATTAATCCCACACTTTGCAGCGGGGGGATTAGGAAGGCTTTGAGTAGGGGATATTACAGCAGGCTGAGCCTTGACAGAAGTCAGGGTGCCTTCCTAATCCTTCTGCTTGTTGGTATTTCTCTCCCTTCTGCCAAATTCTTTCTTTTAAAAGTCTCTTGCGGTGAAAAGGATTCTCAGTCAGAAGACTTGGGTTGGGATCCTTGCCCCAGTGCTTCCTAGCTGTATGTTGGCTGCAGGCAAGTCACTTCTCTCCACATCTGAGAGGTAACCAGATATAAATGAAAGGGCACCAGACATAGTGTCAGTGGGCCTGGGTTCAAATCCCACCTTCCAACCCTCACTAGCTGTATAAACCTGAGCAAATCACTTTCCCTCATCCTTAGGTTTTTCATCTGTAAAATGAGGATGAGAACATTTGTGAAGAGAAGAGGAGGGACCTCTTAAGAGATTCTTTAACAAGGTAAACTCCTCATAAGCACGTCAAGGCAGGAGTTGTGCCTCAGACGGCTTCTGTAAGTGCCTTTGGGCCTGGCACGTTCTGAGCACAGTTCATCCCTCAATGATATCGTGAGTGTGACGTCTTAACTTGCCCATGAATTGGATTTGAGTGAGGATCAGATGTGTGTGAACTGGATTTAAGTCATCAGCTTCAATCTATCTTCCAGAGTCATTAGAGTCCAAGATGCCTAGAGATGGCCCACGATGCAGTGGGTATCCTTGGCCTTTCTAAATTAAGGTCTTTCCCAGGTCTCACTTTCTCTGAGGCCACACTCATTCAATGAATAAGGGCTAGGTAAGAATTGAGACAAAAGATGGCCATTTCTGAGCGCCTTGATACTCAATAAATGGAAGGAAGTTAAGTAGATATGGCACTAGACTTGTACACAAGAAGACCGAGTTCGAATCATGCCTCACTTACTAGCTATGTGATCTTGGGCAAGTCATTTAACCTCTGCCTGTCTCATTTCCTCAACTGTAAAATTAGGACAATAATAGCCCCTACTTCCCAGAGTTGTTGTGAAGATCAAGTAAAATAACATACAAAGTGTTCTATGAAGCTTAAAGTGCTCTATAGATGTTCTTCTTCTTCATCATCATTATTAAATGCTTGTTGAATTGAATTAAAATGAAAAAAAAAAGACCAGAATATCTTCCTGAGTCTGATTTTCAATAGAAACCTATGAGAGGTAGCATGACACATTGAATAGAAGTTCAGCCTTGGAGTGAATAAGACCAAGGTTCAAGTCTTACCTCTGACACATACTAACTCAGTGTCCATAGTCTATTCATTTCACCTCTCAGTGTCCCAAGCAAATCTCTCACACTGAAAGTTATAGACAAGTTGTTCATCTGCCTCCATGGAAACAGTTTCCACACTAGGAATTTCCTACACCAATAAAACCATATGAGCAGAAAAAGAAGATGTCTTAAAGAAGATGTCTAAATCCCATTTCTGGATTTATCTCTAGAAACCCTTGCCCAGTTCAACCCAAGGTGGTCTCAGCTTGCTCGAATCCACCGTTGCAGCCTGTGAAGCCTTCCTATTCACTTCCCTTCTCCTCTGGGGCTAAGCTATATGCTAACCATTTGTTAACTTATTGCTCTGCTGTCATTCTTCAATGGAGCCCACCCAGTGAATGGGAGAACCAAAGCCATGTTCCCAAGGCTACACTGTGCTTCCATTCATGCCGTTGGGAGGAAAGAAAGAAGCTGGTTTTTTCAGTCTCCATGGGAAGATTCTTAGCTCTATGCTGAAATCGACTCTTCCCTCAAACAAGGAGTCTGACTGTTGCCTTATGGTTAGCAGGGATGGAGAAGCTCCCAAGCCCCAGATCCTTTGTGAACAAAGGCCAACATATTCGTGGGCATTCCCACACAGACATAAGGAGAATGTCCTAGTTACTGAGGCCAGGCACTAGGAAGATAAATAATAAATTTTGCCAAGAAAAGGGAAGCCAGAGAGGTTTTCGATCCTATAAAGGCATCTCATAGCAACTTCCCTCTGTAGGGCACTGAACAAGGAAACATCGATTGAGATCTAGACAGGACCTTAGAGGCCATTTGGTCCTAATCACTCATTTTTACAGATGAGGAAACTGAGGCCCAAGTGATCCCAAGATCACAGAGGTAGAAAGTACCTGAGGCAGGACTTAAACCCAAGTTCCCTAGGACTAAGTTGAGCAGGGATTGTGTTTTTGCTTGTTTTTGTATCTATCCCCAGTGCTTAGCATGGTACCTGGCATAGATCAAGTACTTAATAAAATGCTTGATCATGGACTGACTCTGGCTCCAGAGCTGGTATTCTTTCCACTACCCTATACTGTCTCCTCGGTACTGGGGACTTTTTTTTAAATGAACTCAAATCAGAATCCTGTCATTTCTACCTATATAACCGTATCCACCTGTCAAATTGTAGTTATGTCCACTGGAACATCCAATCAGCCTACTCCTCTTTCTTTTTCTATTTTTTTAAAAAAAACAAACAGTGTTGCCCCCTCTGCCCCCATTCCAACCCCAGAGGCTTTTTTTTTCTTTTTTCAGATTCAATATTCCAGGCTCCTTCAGCTATTTTCCATCTGCCATAGCTTCCTAAGCCCCTGCTATCCTGGCCACCTCCCACTGGATGCCCCTCTCATTTGTCAATGTCCCTTCTAAATTGTTGGTTTGGGAGCTACATATACAATCCTTTTCCTGTTCTGCTTCGTCTATAGAAATGCTCATCCTCTTTGGTGTTTTAAATTCAAAATTTAAAATAAATCATGGTGCCCAAAATTGAACAAAATCTCATTATGTTCTGTACTAGTCAGAACTAGAGGCCTAAGAAGGAATTCTTATGGCTGAGGGAAATTCATTTGAATGGGGTATCCTCAGGGGACATAGAATAAGATAGGTCAGGAGTCATGAGGCTGGGGCAGAATAAATTCATGAAGTACTAGGACAAAAGTAGAATCTTCTTTTCTGGACATTTTCAAAAACAGGTTGTATTCATCATCTGTCTGGAATGTCTCAGAGAATTCCTGGTCAGAGATAGAGGGAAAAACAACAATATCTCAAGATTCTTTCTAGGTGAAGGATTATGGGACTCTTGTACATGCATCCAACCCTCTCCTATGGAGCTACTTTTCGGGCAAGGGCAGAAAACCTGCACCCTGTCTGGACATAGCAGTTACCTTTGTTGGACAGGGCTTGGGGCTTCACATGCAGCAGACTCAGGGTGGAATGTGTCCTTGTCTGCACACCATTCCCCTCCTCAGAAAAGGGTCTGACTACGTCAAACTCTGTGCAGGCTGTGTCCTCTAGCAGACCTTCCTGGAAACTCTGGTAGCATTCCAGCTTTGAAGCCAAGATTGGTCGCGAGGACTGAGAAGAGCAGAGAAAATACTTCAGAGACCACAATGACAACAACAAAGGCTCCAACAGAATGAGGACCCTGACCCAGGACAGTGAGCTTCGAACCTAGGGACCACTATGGCCAAAAATGGTTTTGGCAAGAAAGATTTATTATTCTACTGTTACCATGTTCTTTGGGTATTGGGATGAATTCATCTGTTGAATCCAGGGTAGATGAGGTGGAAGACAAAAGGAGGAAAAAATATCTGAATGGAGCAATTATAAAACTCAGATCTGAACAATGCCTGAAAACAGATTGCCTAATGATCAACTACAATTCCAGTAGACAAAGAATTAAGCCTGCTACCTACCTCCTGACAGAGAGGTGATAGACTCAGGGTACAGAATGAGGCATATAGTTTTTGGACATGTTCAATATGAGGATTGGTTTTGCTTGACTATACATGTTTGTTACAAAGGTTTGTTTTTTCTCTTTTTTCAATGAGAGTGTGTGGGAGGGAGAGAAAATAGATTTTTGTTCATTGAAATAAATTTAATTTTAAAAAGAAAATAGGTTGCATAAGTTAGTATGTGCATGTATATATAGAACCTACAGATGTATGTGCATCTTTAATTAGAGAGGAAGTATGGCGGGGTAGAAAGAGCATGGAACACAAGTGAAGGGGGCTGGATCCTAGTCCTGGTTCTGCCATTATATCACTCTGTGGTTTTGGATACATTGCTTTAAGTCTCTAGACCTTAGTACCCTCATGTGGCACTACGAGACAATAGGTAAGAGCACGAGACTTGAAGTCATCATAGGACATATGTTAAAATCCTGGCTTAACCACTATCTATGTGGCTCTGGGAAAGAATTATCACCTGTCTGGACCTCAGTTTCTCCGTCTGTAAAATGAGTAGTTCGGACGAGATAACCTATAAGTTTCCTTCCAACTCTGAATATATAATCCTAATAATTACAGATGATGAGTTTGGATGGAGGTCTAGGGCCTTTCTACCTTAATTGGTCTGTGGTCCTATGATTCTTCTTCTAACCCTTCTGCTTTGTAGTCCTGAATGAGACCCAGGAGAACACTGGTTCATCCTGTGTGAAACACACCATAACAGCTCCTCAGAAAAATCTCTATGCTCTAGGACCACTGGAGTCTTGAATTGGCCTCCAGGGCTTATTTCATTTTATTTTTTGGTAACTTAAGTTACAGAGGCATTGAGCATATCAGTGACTGTGCGGATGGGAATTGGGACCAGAAAGAGAGAGAATGGTTAAGAAGCTCTGTCCAAACAGTGGCTGATTGCTGAGCGAGCTCTGCATTCAATAGATAGACTTTGCAGGCTTATGTGAAACAGCATAAGCTGCTTTGTTGTTGTTTTGTTTTTTTGGTTTTTGTTTTGTTTTTGGTTTTTGGCGGGGCAATTGGAGTTAAGTGACTTGTATAGGGTCACACAGCTATTAAGTGTCAAGAGTCTGGTCTGAGACCAGATTTGAACTCAGGTCCTCCTGACTCCAGGGCTGGTGCTCTATCCACTGCACCACTTAGCTGCTCCTAGCACATTCTTTCTTGAAAAGTCCCAGGAGTTCAGGTTGGGACTACAACACAGGTCAATAATACTTACGGGCATTCCTGGAAGAACCTCTGACTGAAAAAAAGTAAATCTGTGCCGTCGGAGGGAACACTGGTTTAAATCCTTTGTCTTTAGGAGTCGGGAACCTTTTCTCTCATATGTGGTAGGGCATTTTCCCAAGACGTCAACCTAGAACCAAAGCCCTAGGCATGTGAGTAATATCAGGATTTCTCTCTTTCTCCCCATGTCCCTCTCTTCTTTATTTTTCTTTCTCCCATCTCCTTTCTTCCTTCTTCCTCACCCCCTCTCACTTCCAACACACACACACACACACACACACACCCCTCCTCCATATCTGACCTGAATCTCTCATTTAGACCCCAGCGCCTGTGAGAAAAATTGTGTGGCTGATGTTGCTCAGGCAGGGAATCCAAACTAAAAATGGTGCTTCATTTCTCCCATTTCAACCAAACACACTCAGGCTTCTCCTACTGCAGTTAGCAGGCTTTGAGGGGCCAAGATACGCCATGTTACAGCCTAGCCAAGAAGCGCCCAGACTCACCTCATCAATGGTTTCTGGAATGGTGGTTCCCGGGCTGGACTGAAGGAGACTCAAAACACCACGTTTGATGTTCACCACCCAGCTCGGATCTCCTTGTTGGGGGCAGATCTTTGGAATCTTTCCATCGCGAAATACAAAAGAAAGTGGGAACTTTTCCAAAATCATCCTAAGTGGAACCAAGAAGAATTAAGCTGACTCCCCCACCCGCAGTGAAGCAGGTTGGGGATCATAGAATCATACATTTAAACCAGGAAGGGCTCTCAGAGGTGAAGGGTCCAGCAGACAGCTAGGAGCTTAGCTTTTGTTTCCAATCGTTTTATTACATCTAAATTTTACACTTCCTCTTTCCAGCCTTCTTCCTTACAGTGTCCCTTCCTCTCCTGCCCTTTAGCCAGGGTTTCTTTCCATCATTCTCTCTCCCCTCAATAGCTTCTGGGTCTGTTTCAAGGAAGTGTGATACAGTAGAAAAAGCAATGAATTTAGAAACAAGAGAACTTGGTTTCAAATCCCACCTCCACCACTTATTACTCGTGTCACCCTGGGCAAATCATTTAACCTCTTGGGGGCTTCCGTTTGGAAAACCCTATTTAGTTCCTTAGACCAGTGGAGAGGCTCCTGGTGCTACTTAAGGACCTTGTGAACTCCTGAAACAGGAATGAGGTTTGTATAAAATGATGGCCACAAAGAACTCACCTAGCTCTGAATCTATGATTGCATTCTATAATCTATGATCTATATCTCTCCTGTTCTCATATCTTCAAGGTCTCTCTTCCTGAAGCACATTTTTTCCCAGCATTTTTCTGCCGTCTAGACCCTCTTGGACAGCAATCTCCACTGGGTCTTAGGTCACACATCTTTGCCTGCGCTGGGGAAACGCTAATGGAGTCTGACCACCCAGAATAGTGAGTGTCACTCTCTCGGCTTCAGGGAGCCCAAAGTCTTCCATCCCTGTGACTTAGCATTTCTGATGAGGAGCTCAGAACAATAGACATCACCGCCCTGTTTCAGCGGTTCCTCCCTAAGCAAGCCTTTGAGCAGAGGATCCATCTGCCCCCTCAACGTTCCCATATCCTCAGACAAAAGCTCTAACAAACGAATTTAAAATAAAAGAAAAAGAGGGAAAGCTGGAGAAATGAGGAGAGCCGGGGTTGGGCCGGCTCTGTTTGACTCTCAGCTTTGAAGTAACTGTCTCCCAGAGAGTCCCAGTCTTGGGGGAGGGCTGGGAAGCTGGTCAGTAGGACAATACCAGGAGATTACTAGACTTGACCAAGCCAGACAATAGAGTGGCTTTTCTTGGTGATGAGAGAGAACCAGCTCTCTAGAAAAATCCCATCTTTGGGAAGTTAGGAGATGAGAGAAAATGCAGAACTTTGGAATATCGGCTGTTCCATCACCATGCTGGTTTTGGGACATACTAGAAGCGAGCTTGACATAAATGGGATTGTAAAAGCAAGAAACTAAGTTGGGTGTGTATGAATGTATGTGTATGTGTGTATATATACATATATCTATATATGTGTATATGTATGTATATATACATCTATACATATATACAGTACACATATATGTATATATATGTGCGTGTGTGTGTGTGTATTTACATGTATATAAAAATACAAATACAAGAAACTGGTCAGATAGTCAATAAATATTGTGGCACTGTGCTAAGCACCAGTATACAAAGAAAGCAAAGGATAGTCCCAACTCTCAAGGAGCTCAAAGTCTCAAAGATATGAGAAGTTTAGTGGATAGAAAGCTGACCTTGGAACCAAGACCTAAGATTAAATCCTGCCTCTGACACATCCTAGCCATGTGACCCTGGAAAGTCATTTAACCTCCTTGTGTCCTGAACTGTCTAAGTTCCAGGCAGTTGCCAATCTGCATCGGCAGGGGGGAGTTTCCACACTGGGAATTCCTTCCATTACTGAAATCACGGGTTTAGAGGTATGTAAGTAGCTGTCCAAGATCTGATCTACACTGTACATTGAGTGCCTTTGTACTGTCCTTTTAGGGAAGATTGGAGATGTGAGCTAAACCCAAGCTTTATGTGATTCAGCCTGGGTCTCTGGTATGCAAGTGTAGAGAATAAGAGTTGGAGGAAAAAAAAAAGAGCCAGATTCCTGACTCGGGGCCAGGCTACCCTCAATCCACGTGAGTAGGAATCCAGACCGAGGGACTGCTTTATAGGGAGAGGGTGAGCACTCCCTGGGCCCAGAAGTAGTTCTATGTTATTGTAGACATTCACACCCCACACATACACACAACACACATGGTTTCAACATTGAAGAAGAGATAGGGAACAAATTTCTTCCACCAGAGGAGAGGCAAACCCATTTCTTAGCACCTGACTCCTTACTGGAGCTTCTCAACTCCTACCGTATTTCAGGGGTGGGAAACCTGTGGCCTTGGAAATTTGGATTCAAAGGGCTGCACTTGAGGACCTAGAGGGCCACATGTGACCTTGAAGTCACAGGTTCCCTATCCCTGGTATTCACCAACCTTTGTTAAGCATTTTTCTGCTTGGATTATGATGCTTCACATAGATAGAAGTAAAAAGACAACCCTCATTCATGTTTCAGGAGTTCACAAGGTCCTTAAGTAGCACCAGGAGCCTCTCCACTGGTCTAAGGAACTAAATAGGGTTTTCCAAACTGCTCAGGGGCATTAGTCATTTGTAGAACCCATTTGGCAAGGAGCCATATTGCAGCAGAGTTAGTCACTTCAACCCAGATAAAAGCACACTTGGGACTTGTTTTCTTACCTCAAACTCTCTGATTCCTTCCCAGGCTCTTCTTTGGATTCCAGAGAAGATTTAACCTGGATGTCTTGGAGCTAAGATGGAAATGTTGTTACTTAATATTTTCTTGGGAGACATTATATTATTCAATTATCAAAGATAATTTATTTAGATTTTCATTATCTCTGGTACCATGCTCAGAGAGTCAGCAAGGTAGAATAAATAAACCACTGACCTCTGAGCCAGAAAGACCAAGCCCCACCTCTCATTGATTTTGGTCATGTCACCCTGGGCAAGTCATTTTCACCTTTCAGGGTCCAGGCAACTCTCTTAACACTACAAATTGTAGAGAAGGTACACCTACATTGGTAGAGGGAGTTCTCTCATCTGGGAATCCCCTGTACCAGTGTAACCATAGCTCTGTCTACGATGCTATGTACTATGCAAAGAGAGTCTTGTCTCTCTATCTCTACAGCCATTTGCTTTGGGTAGGATACTGCTAGGAAGAAAAGAACTGGGTTGGTGATCATGAGAGCATGAAATCGCCATGGTTTTTTCTTTGCTACAGCTTTTAAGAGTATATGGCCACCTTGGGAAGGCTTTTAAAAAGCCATTCACAGGGCAGCTAGGTGGGGCAGTGGATAGAACACCAATCCTGGAGTCAGGAGGACCTGAGTTCAAATTTGGCCTCAGACACATGACACTTGCTAGCTGTGTGACCCTGGGCCAGTCACTTAACCCTGATGGCCTCAACAACAAAAACAAAAAGGAAAAAAAAAAGCCATTCACATAAGCATACCCCCAAGGGTCAAGGACCGAAAAGAGACCAGGCTGTTTTTAAGAGTAAAGACAGAAAATGCAACCCACCACAACAGGGACTAAGCATCTTCTAGTTACCAATGTTTGCCATCATCCAGAGCATCCAGAGTCAGGCTTCTCAAATCAGCAAAGATGTGTATCATCAAATATAGGTATCATCAAAGGGATATTTGAGGAGCAGAAGGAAAGACCTTCCCCCTCTTCCCCACAAGACAGAAAACACCAGACTAGAAATCAGGAGTTCTGGATTCTAGTGCCAGCTAGGAATAGGGATTCAATCTGTGATTTCATTGATACAGGGGACTGTCAGAAGACAGAGGTCACTCTACCAATGTACCTTCTACAAAACAGAATTAAAGAGTTGACTAGAGCACTGATAAGTTAAGTGACTCACCCAGGGTCACACAGCCCGTATTTGGGGCAAATCATTTAATCTCTTTGGGTTTCAGTTTCTTCATTTGTAAAATGAAGTTTATAGTAGAGAAATCTCCAAGGTTCCTCTCATTCTAAGGTTTTATGGTTCTAAGTATTTCCAAATAGATCTTCTTCTCACTCCTTTGAGTTTAAAGGCAATATGAAGTCATCCGCTGTTCTTAATAAACTTAGATCCAAGGAATCTATCAAAAGAATTACTTCCACAGAGGAAATCTGGAGAAATGGGACAGAAGACAGGTAAGATTTGATCAGGAGCACAGAGCACGTCCTAGTAAGGAAACCATGGGTGGGGGCGCTGAGCAGCCCAGGGATAGAATGATGGCCCTGGATAGCTACCGGCAGGGGCAGGGGAGGGAGGAGAGTACAGAAAAATAAAGAGGAGCATGAAGTAAAAAAGGGAATGGGGGCTTCACTATCAACTATCCCCTCTGTGGGGAAATGAAACTCTCTGGCCTTGACTTCTCTTTCAGCTCTAGTCATACCTACATCTTTAACTGCCTGTGAATCATTTTCATCTGGACATGCCAGAGGCCCTTCAAATCTCAGCTTCTACCCAGAACCAAGATCAGCATTTTCTTTCTATCTGAGAAGGCAGTGTAGTACAATAGAAGGTACACTCATTGCTTCTAAAGTCACAAGACCTAGGTTCAAATTCCTGCTTCTCTGGCACTTACTCCCTATATGGTTTAGGGCCCTGGCTCTTGTTTTCCACATCTATAAAATGCAGGGGTTGGATTTGCTGACCTCTCAGATCCCTTACAGCTTTAAATCTATGATCCGGCACTTAGCACAGGGCCTGTACATAGTAGGCACTTAATAAATGTTTGTCAAGTATGATCTTCCCCAAAGTTACTATCTGTGTAAGGCAAATCACTTAACCTCCCTGGGCCTCAGTTTCTTCATCTGTAAAATGGGGGAGCTGAAATAGATGGACTCTGAGACGCCTAGTAGTCCAGATCTATTATCCCATGACCTGCTCTCTCTCTCTCTCTCTCGTGACAATCTTATTTTTTGTCAATGGTTCTTGTACCTATCACTCAGACATGAAACCTTAGTCTGGCTCAATCCTTCTTAGACTACCTCGGTCCTGAGGGATCTTACCTTTCTCTGACCTCTTCTGGTACATCCTTCTTGTTTGACGCACTTACCCTATATCCTGCCTTGAACTCTGAATCTTTTCCCCTTTGTTTTGCTATAGCTGTCATCCCCCCAAAAAGGAACTGAGCCCTTAAAGGTAAATATCACAGCTCATACGTATTTCTCTGTTTCCCCGGTAGATCTTGGACAGGGCTCTGCACACAGCAGGCTCACAAGAAATATTGTTAGTAAAATAAAATTTTTCCCACTTCACAATTTGGCTTCAGGTTGACCCTGGATATGTCATACTGAAGATGCTAGAAAAGACCAGGAGAAGTTTGGGATCTGCTTGTTGCTCTGAATCTATGCAACACATGTATTATTTTATAATATATATTATATATTATAATGTATATTGTATATATATTATATATTATTAGTATATGTTGTTATATATTATAATGTATAACATATATTATAATGTATATTGTGTATATATTACATATTATTAGTATATGTTGTTATATATTATAATGTATAATATTATATATTATAATGTATATTGTATATGTAATATATTATTAGTATATGTTGTTATATATTATAATGTATAATATTATAAATTATAATGTATATTATATATATAGTTAGTACATGTTATTATATATTATAATGTATAATATTATACATTATAATGTATATTGTATCTATATTATATATTATTAGTATATGTTGTTATATATTATAATGTATATTATATATTGTAATGTATATTGTATATATATCATATATTATTAGTATATGTTATATATTATAATGTATAATATTATATATTATAATGTATATTGTATATATTATATATTATTAGTACATATTAGTACATGTTATTATATATTACAATGTATAATAGTATATATTATAATGTATATTGTATGTATATTATATATTATTATTATATGTTGTTATATATAATGTATAATAGTATATATTATAATGTATATTGTATATATATTATATATTATTAGTATATGTTATTATATATTATAATGTATAATATTATACATTATAATGTATGTTGTATATATTTTGCACAATATATATATGTGCATATTTTATCGTTCTTCCAACAGAACTTCTCTGGGTACATTTGGGGACTGGGGCAGAGGCAACATAGTACAATGCCTCTGGAGTTAGAAGATTGGGGTTGGAATCCTGTCTTGAACACTTACTGCTTGTATGACCTGAAGCAAGTCACTTAACTTCCCTGTGCCTCAGTTTCCTCATCTGTAAATGAAGGTAATGGAATACATGGCCTCTGAGGTCCCTGAGCCCGAGAGCTACAATCTTCCAGTGTCAAGAATTTCTGTTGGTTCATTAGGAGTTTCAGCTTTCCACAGCTGAACCATGTCTAGCATTCTCTAATACATGAAGAGTAAGCCTCAGGAGCGACTGCTTCTGCCTGGCCCCGTGTACACTTTAGTGTAGCTGGGACGACTTCCCAGGGAGACTCACCCGCAGCACTGCATGGCACCCACTGACAGCATCCAGGATCGCCAGACCCTCAAGACCAAGGCTGCTTTTCTGGGTTCCACTGCCCCACAGAGAGGTACTGCTGCTGCTGGAGTAGCGATAGCTGTATCGGGCACCTTTGGAGAAGTAGAACGCACCAGGACCTAGGGAACACGAGAGGGGGCGGCTGCCGGCTGGAATGGAACCCTGAGCAAGTGGTCCATAGCTTCGGCAAACTCACCTGCAGTATATAAATCATGCAATATAGCACGTGGGTCTGGAAGTCGGAAAGGATAGTCATCTAATCCAATTCTCTCATTTTTTCAAGTGAGGAAACTGAGGAACAGAGAGGTTAAGTGAAGTACCCAATGTTATACCTGTAGCATGTGGAAGAGCCAGCATTTGAACTCGGGTTTTGTAATTCCAAGTTCAGCCTCCCAGAGATTATTCCTCTCTGGACAGCCATCTGTCCAATTCAATTCAACAAAACATTAAGGGTCTATTTTGCTTAAGGAGAAATGCAGCCATGGTGTAGACTCTGGCCCAGAGTTAAGAACACTTCTGAGACATACTGGCTGGGCGACTATAAGCAAATCACTTAACTTCTCCTTGCTCCAACTCTCTGAAGACTACTTGTTTGCAGAGTAATTGCCAATCAGTATTGGGGGAAAGATGCGGTCCTGGACAATAGCTACCCAGATGGATCAAATTACAAAGGAAAAAAATATTGAAGAAACTATCCTAGATATTATAAAGGGAAAGTTAAAAAGCAATACAGTGCCTGCCCTCGAGGAGCTTATGGTCTAATTGGGGGTTGGAAGGTGGAAAGGATGAGACAGCAGTAGACAAATCAACAGACATTATTAAGGGCTTACTATGAACCAGGCAAGGCAGGTAGGCCTAGAGTGGATAGAGCTCTGGGCCTGGAGTAAGGGAGACCCAAGTTCAAATTCAACCTCAGACACTTTAGCTGGGTGACTCTAGGCAGGTCACTTAACCTCTGTTTGCCTTGTTCCACTGGAGAAGAAAATGGCAAACCACTCCAGTATCTTTGCCAGGAAAACCCTATGGATGGTCCACAGGGTCCCACAGAGTTGAACACAACTGGTTCTATCACACCTGATCAAGTATATGCAGCATTCACAACCACCACGGATAAAACAAACCACCTAAAAGAAGAAGCCAGAAGCTGAAACGGCTGCGGTATACATGTACAATGGAGTATTCCTGAGCAGCAAAAAGAGATAAATATGAGGAATTCAGAGAAGCATGGAAAGATTTGTATGAATTGGTGCAGATCAAAACAACAGACCCACAGGAACATTACATATAACAACTACAACAAAGTAAACAAAAAGACTAGGAAAAGGAAGCCAACCTTGGACTAACTGAAAAACCAATCACAGCTTTAGAGAGCAGAAAACGAAACATACTTCTCTCGTCTCAACAGAGGGACCGAGGACTGCTAAGGCAAAATGTTGCATATAAAGTCCAATGCCATCGTTCTATCAGGTTTTGTTGTTGGGTCATGTCTGATTCCCCACAGCCCCATTTGGGATTTTCTTGGCAAAGATGCTTGAAGGGTTTGCTATTTTCTTCTCTAGCTCATTTTACAAATGAGGAAAGTGAGGTAAATAGGGTTAAGTGACTTGCCCAAGGTGACACACCTAGTAACTGTCTAAGGCTGGATTTGAATTCAGGAAGATAAGTCTTCCTGACTCCACGCCCAGCACTCTATCCATCGTGCCACCTAGCTGCCCCTATTTTAATCAGGTATTTTTGTTTAATTGTATTTTCTCTAGTGCAAAGAAGGATTCAAAGTGGGATGGGGGTTGGAGGTAAAAGGAGGAGGAAGAGGTGTTATTTTTTTTCTTTCAAAAATAACCACAATTGGTTCCTCCCATTGGTTCTAATTCTTTTTTACAACATGACTAATGTGAAAATGTGTTTAATAGGAATGTATATGTAGAGCCTTTATCAGATTGCACACCGTCTTGGAGAAAGAAAGGGAGAAAACTTAAAACTCTAAATCTTATGTAAGTAAATGTTCAAAACTAAAAGTTAATTAATTGATTTAAAAAATGACCACCATTCCAGGATGATTCATAGTACCCATCTCATGAAACATACACTGGACAGAATGGACATGGCCAATGCAGGAATTTGTCTTGCTTGACTATGCATATTTGTTAGAAAGGTTTTTGGTTTTAGTGTTTTGTTTTCTTTTTTATGGTGGGAGAGAGGGAAAGAAAATAAATGCTTGTTCATTGCACACATACACAAAAAATTCAACCATAAGAAGATTGTTTTTTTAAAAAAATAAATTACATTTTAAAATAACTGTGATATAAAGACATAAATAAAAAATATTTTTAAAAGAAACAGCCAGAGGGTTGGAATGAGACATATATTAAACAGAATAGACATGGGCAATGAGGGATTTGCTCAACTATGCTTTTTGTTATAAAGGTTTTCTTTTTCCCCTTCATTTTAACAGTGGGAAAGAAAGAAAATAAATGCTTGTTAATTGCAAAAAAGTGAAAAAAATTAAACTATGAAAAGGAAAAGAAATGATTCTTAATTTTTTTAAAAAATAAAATTAATTTTTAAAAGAAAAATTGTGATGTAAAGACATCAATAAAAATACATTTTGAAAAGAAACAGCCAGAAGTCCTGGATGGAGATCACCAGTCTGTCATAGATTTTCATTCTGCTCTTTCACTTATTCTTTAAATACTTTATGAATAGAAGAGATGCAGAACACAGCCTGCTGTTCCCCAAGCTTGGACTGCCATGGCCACTCTCAGGCCGTTTGGAGTCACCATGTAGCAGAGCCGCCAGCAGGTACCCCTCCCAGATCTTAATACAATCCTGAAAACTATAGAGTGGATGTTAAATGAAATGACATTTGTAAAGCGCTTACCCAGTGCCTGGCACATAGTAAGCCCTTATTAATGTTAGTGGTTATCATCATCATCATCATCATCATCATCATTAAACTGAGAAAGAAAGGGAGAAGAGGTGAGGGCCGGGAGAGACCTCAGAGCTGGGCAAGCCCAGAAGTTAACCTCACCATCCAGTGTATCTCACTCACCAGCACACTCTGTCATACAGGAGGCTTCCTGCTCCGGATTCTCTGGAGTATCTGAAATAATAAATGAAATTTGTAGGAGTTGTAGCCCAACTACAAAGCGTCCTTGTGAAGCTTCAGGTACAGCTCCCATGCCTTTGGCTTGTAGAGAACTTGAAATACCACTTCCAACTGCTGGGAGGCTTCAAGGTGCTGTTGGCCAGAAGCCTGTCACCCCACCCTTCTCCCCTCCCCAATTTGTGGCAGAACTAAAGCCCTCCTGTCTCCTTCAGCAGCAATGGTGTTCTTTGACTGCCCATTTGGGTAGGCTCCACTCTCCCTCATTACCTGCCATCTGGAGTTATCTGCCACTATGCTCCATTGGGGTCTAGAACCAGAGGACCTTGGTTAGTTACCAACTGTGTGGCCTTGCCCATGTCTCTAACATCTGTTTCCTCATCTCTAAAATGAGAGAAGTTGGAATAGGTGGCCACTCAGGTCCTTTCCCCCTCTAACCTATGGCCCTAAGATGGTGATCCTTTGGGTGCTGAGTGAGTATAAAAAGGGAGCTCTTTCAGCCTTCTCCCTCTAATGGGAGAAAAGCAAAGCAAAAATAAGGATAAGCATAGACCCTTCACTCTCAAATTAGCCAGAATCTAGGCTTCTCTATCTCATTGATGACTTACATTTTCTCTTCTGCCTGCCCTGTAGGAATGGACCCAAGCATGGATGTTAAAGAGCCAAATGGAACTAATTCTTGAGATTGTTTAATTTTCTTTTGTTTGTTTGTTTTTTGCTTTTTAGTGTAGTTATCAGGGTTAAGTGACTTGCCTAGAGTCACACAGCTGGTAAGTGTCAAGTGTCTGAGGCCGGATTTGAGAGATTGTTTAATTTTCAATGTGATCATTTACACCTCAGAAACCCACAAATGCTACAAATCAGAGCTTGAGTTGATTGCTCTGTTGATGGTCTAGATTTAAGAAATCGATGGAGAAAATAGGAATAATGCAGGCAGACGCAACTTAAAAATGTGCCTTGCATTTTCTGAGAGCAGGCTGATAAGCATGTACCACTACACCCCTGAGCCCAAGTATGAAACAGGAATCACCTGGCACTCGGAGCTCAGGCTTTTTTCTTGTCTATCCTCTTTTACTCTAGCTAAACCCAAGCTGCATAGACACTTGTGAAAATATATTCCACTCTCCAAGGACAGGGCTGTCACTATGATGGGACCAGTAGGGTTTTGTGCCAGAGTGGAAAATGAAGAGGAAATTAACAATACGTCCATTTGGTACACTCCCTCCCCTGTCCAGCTAGATGCCCTACCAGCTTGTCCTTCATGCATCTAGCACCCACACACCCAGGTGAACCTACTCATATCTCTGCGACTTGGTCCAAGTGCAAAAACATTGCTCTTTATAGTTCTGCCAAAGAGTACCCAAAATTTCACAAAACAAGGGGCCACGATTGCAAATAGTTGCTGAATTTTATAGAGATTTTAGTGTTCTCTGGAGTTTCAGTTTCACCTCCAAGAAGAAAGGAGATGTCTATGAGTAATTAAAAATATTAAATTAAGTTCCTAAAAAGTTGTTTTTGTTTGTTAATTGGGAAAAAAGGAAAAGAAAAAGCATTTTACAAAGGAGAACTTCTCCTTCAATATATCATAAAAAGCTTTTAAAATAATCAAGGACTACAGGGTTTCTGATATTTATTCTAAATGTCTTGACCCTCTTTAATGCAAAGCTAGCTTTTTTTTTTATTAAAGCGGAGCTGATGTTTAATTAATTGTCAGAAGGGCAAAGTCACATTTCAGCCCCACATAGTTTTAGCCCGTCTGACTTCTCTTTGAAATAATATCTTCATTCCCCAGGACACCTTGGATGGAGCCCATGTGCCAAATTAAACAGTTTTATGAAAGAGCCAGCTTTAAGCTTTCAGTTGCATAAAAGCATACATTTATCTTTTTTTTTTCATTTAATCACATCTGCTCTGCCACCCAGCATCCCTGATGAGGTGATCCCACAAGAATTCTCCTGTGAATTCTGAAAAAAAGCAAAATCTTCTCCCCCTAAGGTAGTGAAGACTGACAAACCACAGGAATTCTAAAAGCAATCCCTCTGTTCTCACACCATTCTGATGAACTTTTTAAAAATCTAAAACAAAGAAAACAATTACAGATCAATCCTTTAGTAATCATATTTAGCAAATCAAAACTAACCAATACAAATTTTTGTGGGGTTTTTTTAAATTCCTTTCCAGGGACTAAATCTTCCAGTCATATCTTACCCTCTCACTCAGACTTCCGAAATAGACACCACCTGCATGCACGGGACCCAACAAATCAAATCTAATTACACAGCTCAACTCCTTCAAATTAATTTCTGCACTAGATTCCAATGAGGTGACCTGGTTAAATAATCCAGTTCCTTTCAAAGCTTGATACCTATCAGAGGGACAGCTTGACATCTTCAAAAACCCAGTTTCCAAACACAGCAAGTCAGGAATCGTTTCATTGCCTTAGATTTGAGTGATGCCCTGGGAAATACTTTTCCTAAAGTTCTCCAAACTCCACCTCATTTCCCTGTTTCCCCAGATAATGCTGCTGGCTGAAGATGAGACAGTCTGGTTCTCTGACATTACCAGTAAAATATTCTCCCTTTGCTTCCCCTCTCTCCTCCCATTCCCAAGTCTTTGATGTGAAACAGTAAGACAGAGTTGCCTGAGGAGGAGGAGGAGAAGAGGGAAAGACACTCCAAGTATGGAAAGCCCCCCCAGCCCTTCAGAATGTCCTTTCCCAGAGGAAGGTAAGACCACAGAAGGAACATCATTCTGGAAGCAGGGCAGGGGGCGGAGAGAGAACACCCAGAATTGCAGTTGCTCTGAGTGGTAATTTACTTACTCCCTGTAGTTGCTGCCACCACAGTCCAGAGGAAGACGAAAGCCGTAAGCCCCATGACCATCAGGATCGCCTCCTTAGCCCAAAGTTAACCAAACAACATCAGCTCCAGCTCTCAAAGGCAGCTCTGAGTTGGGCAGCACTGAAAGGACACTTTCTTTACAAGCTAGCAATGCACTGCTTCATTTCTTAGCCAGAGGGGAGGGGAAGGGGCTTCAGGAGGAAACCTGCCAGCCAATCAGAGCCCTGTGATAAAGTTATAAGCTCCCCATCTGAAAGGAAGGGGAAAAAAAAAGGACTGACCAATGAGAAAATCCCCCTTTCCTAACCTGGGAAAAGAGAGGGTTTTGCCTCCTCGTGCCTGGCAAAACTCACAGCCCCTCATGGAACTACTAACCCACTGGGAATGAAAGGCAATCATTTCCCCTTTCCCAGGCCTCATTTGGGGAAGGGGCAAAGCAGAAAAAAGGAGGCATCTATGTAGAGGGAATCATGGGAACATTTGGAGCTGGAAGGGATCTTAGAGAGCTGTGAATCCAACCCTCTCATTTTACAGATGAGGAAACTGAGGCCCAGAGAGGTTAACTGACTCTCCCACCATTACATTAAGCTGAGAAGCTAAGAAGCAGTCAAGGCAAGATTTGATTTGAAGTGTCTACCATTGATTCAAAGTAGGGGACAATGGAAAAGGAATAACTATTTGCTATTGTTGCTTACTTGTCTTTCAGTTGTGTCCAACTCTTCGTGACCCCCTTTGGGGTTTTCTTGGCAAAGACACTGGAGTGGTTTGCCACTTCCTTCTCCAGCTCGTTTTACAGATGAAGAAACTGAGCCAAACAGGGTTAAGTGACTTGCTCAGGGTCTCATAGCTAGTAAGTGTCTGAGGCAGGATTTGAACTCAGGTCTTCCTGACGCTAGGGCAGCTAGGAGGCACAGGGGATAGAACACTGGGCTTGGAATCAGGAAGAGTCATCTGTACCCTAACCATTATACTACACTCTTCTAGCTAGATGAGAATAAAAGAGCTCCTCACTTCAGACTCAGGACACATCAAGCAAATCTGCCATCTCCAATAATATTTACCTCCACCTCAAAAGACTTTGAACCCCAGCCAAGATCTGTTGTGCTTAGGAAGGATGCCTTGGGAGGGTTCTATACTTTAAAAAACAAAAACAAACAAACAAACAAACAAAACACCCTGTCCTTCGTGATATCCTCAGTCCCTTACATAAAGACTCACTTTCCTACAGCCCACTTCCCCTTCCGCTCTGCACCTTAACTCTCTGTTTGTCCTGCTTCCCAGCATTCTGATTTTCAGAATCACGTCCCAGAATGTGAAACATTCCCAGGATGAAAAGTAAGGGTCTTTGGCTCCAAGCTGAAGCAATTCAACCCAGCAAGTATTTACTGAGAAACTAATATATTCAGCATTGTGCTCTAGGTGAATGACCAATCTGAATTTCAGACGACTGGCAATAAAGCATTCTTCCCTCCTCCCAGAAGAGAGGTGTGAACTGTAGGTGCAGAATGATGCGTATGTTGTCCGATATGGTCAGTGCATTGACTTGTTTTGCTTTGTGTGAATGTGTGAGTGAGTGTATGTTATGTTTTAGGTGTCACTGAGATGTCACAATGTAAAAATTCTTACATATATCTAAAGTATGTCTATATAAAGCATATATACATAATATATATATGTGTGTGTGTATGTGTGGGGACAGAGAGAGAGAGAGAGAGAGAGAGAGAGAGAATATATAACTGGTCTTCCAATCGAATCCTGGAGCATTTCATGGGTTGCTAGTACCTAGAAGGAGAAGTGACTCCTAATTGGGGGAAAGAATGCTGAGGCAGCTCTGTATATTTAGTAAGGGACAGGATTGGTGCCAGAAGAGAGACGTCAATCATTCTAGAGATTCTTCAGGAAAGACACACGAGGAAAAAGAATTTGGAAGCTGCGGAGATATAAGGAGAGCTGTCTTTGCAACAGGTCTTCAGCTTCCAAAGCCTTTTATTCTCTCTGTTGTAGTTTGTCCTTCATTCCCAAAGAGGACCATGACATCAGGGAGGTGACGCCATGACATGCAAGTGAATTGGATTTAAGTGAGGCCGGGCTGTGCAAAGTCACCAGCCTCACTTTCTCCTCCAGAGTCATCTGGGTCCAGTGGCAAGATATAGATCAGAACGACTGGAGATGGCCCTGGATGCAGTGGGAGACCTCGGCCTTTTTAAACTAAGGTCTTTTCACTCTCTCTACATTTCTTTTGAAAAGTCTCTGGCACCAACTATCTCCAGGTAGGTGGAATCAACTCAGCATTCTTTCCCTCACTTAAGAGTCACTTCTAGGTACCAGAAGATCAAGAAACACCCCAGGCTTGTTTGGAAGCCTGTTTATATGTCTTATTGTAGGTGTTATGAAGGATACACAGGAGAATAAGACACAGTCCTTGCTCTCAAGGAACTTACAGTACAGTTATAGAGATGGAACATATTCATCCGAAATTTAGTATAGGAATAAGAGTACCAGGAATTAATAAATGAATAAATAAGTATTTATTATATCTTTTACTGGAAGCCTTTCCCAACCCCTCTTAATTCTAGTGCCTTTCCTCTGTTAACTATTTCCTATTTATCCTGTATATAGCTTTCTTTGTACATACAGTTAGTCTTTCCACATCTTGACTTTCCCTATTGTAGTTTCACAGGTTGGCATAAGAAATTAAATGGAAATTTTGGGAGAGTTTTACAGAAGCAGCAGACAACACGTGGAGGCCAGCAGATGACACAGAAAAAGTTTAGAAATTCAGAAATGCATAAAATATACATATAGTATTGTATAATATCAACATATTTTATCTTTTAATACCATAATATTCTTCTCTGGTGTGAAGGGAGGGCCAAAATTTTACACGGATTTTCCAGAATACAGTGGCACATGGCCCCTAACTTTCACGATGTGGAAGGCATAACTGTATTTGTTGGCAAATTGTCTCTCCCATTAAATTGTAAACTCAAATAAAGGCAGGCATCTGGCCAGATTAAAATATAATTGGGAAATATTTAACAAAATAAATAAAAATACAATAGAACATAGATAATGTTAATATATGGTTTTCAATATTTGCCAGCTGGCATCCTTATGCAAAATTTTTGTTGTTGTGCCATCCTTTTTCAGTCATGTCAGACTTTTTGTGACCCTATTTGGGGTTTTCTTGACAAAGATGCTGGACTGGTTTACCATTTCCTTTTCCAGCACATTTAGAGATGAGGAAACTGAGGCAAACAGGGTTAAGTGATTTGCCCAGGGTCACAGAGCTAGTAAGTATCTAAAGTCAGATTTTAATTCAGGAAGATGAGTCTTCCTGACTCCAGGCCTGGCGTTCCATCCACTGTGCCACCTAGCTGTTCATGTAAAGTTTAGTGGCCCCATACCATCACAACATCCCAATTTGGATGCAAATATTAGATTGTATCATTAGATTATAAGCTCCTCGAGGGCAGAGATTGTCTTTCTTCTTTTTGTATTTGTATCCACAGTGTTTAGCACAGTGCCTGGCATATAGTAGGTGCTTAATAAATTTGTATTGATTGATTGAGATATGGAAGACCATAACATCTTCCTCCAGTTTGCTCTAAAATCTCTTTTGGACACGTAAGTCCTGAACATAGGCTTTCTCCTTTCTTGTCTCCGGTACACATGCTGGGTTACCACATTATTATTGATTTTGGGATGCATCTACTGACAAGTTTAGGAATTGAAATGGGTAGGAGAAACTGATCAAGTCTTCTCATTTTAAAACTTCTCATACTTACACAGAACGCCCTTATTCCAATTGCCCCAATGAGTGACCCTAACTCAGACTATCAGAAGTAAATCTCCGGAAGGACATGGAAAAGAGATGCATAAAACCATGGATGAATTATGATATACATCAGTGAAGCAACTATAATGATGAGATCATGCTTCCTTGGAGTATTGGAATAAGTAGAACTTGGTCTCAAATATTTATGTGTTGAAAATGAGATTTGATCCAAATGTATTATAATTTGAATGATTAACTTAATGTGGAACAGTTAAAAGTGAGATTTTTTTCTGAAATAATAAACAAGTATTCTCTATAATTAGTTTGCCTAAGTAGCATTGTTGAGATCATTAGTACCTGAAGCACATTAAAGATATACTTTCTAGTACTATGAAGGAATTTTTTTAAAAAATTGTAAGCTCCTTGAAGGCAGGGCCTATCTTTTGCTTCCTTTTGTATTTTTAGTACTTAGCACAGTGCCTGGAACTTTGTAAGTGTTTTTTATCAATTCATTGATCCAGATTCCAGCTCTTGGCCCTATGATCCTTCTATTTAGTCTTGCCTTCACCTCAGGTAAAGGCCCTGCATTTCCTCATTTTCTCCCGAGCCACCATGGTCAGAGATGTATCTGGAGGAAAATGTTTTTTATTCTTGTTTATTGGCATAGTGATTTGTCCTGTAAGGTGACCGATATCTGTGAGGCCTGCCACTGAAGCATGCCCTGTACCAGTGTCATTTTGACTCCGTTTATCTTAGCAGATGAAAAAAAAAATTCAGTTATTTCCTTGAAGCTGCTTTTATTAGATTGGAAGCCAGCTCATCCAGACAGACCTCAAGGGTTCAGGCCTTGTAAATACCCAGAACATAATAAACAAGATTCACAGCTAAGATGTTTTTCCATAGTACATATACATATTTTACCCCCAAAATTCCATTTCCCCCAAGTTAATTGGCTTTCTGAAAGTGGTGAGCATCTGGCTAGATTGTCTTTAGACAGAACTTGCCCATTAAGTTCTATACCTACATGAGGGTTTCTGTAATGCTAATGTACCATCACACTGAGGCTCAAAGCTTTGGGTACAAAAATAGCAAGCTTATTATCAAAAGAAGGTCACTTGGGTGCCACCAAGAATAGAAAAAATTTGAATCTTCACCCAAGAAAAAGAACTGACCAGTAGGGGGTACTGTAAGCCTCTATAGATTTTCCATGAAATGCAGGGCAGTATAGTAAGTGTTGTACCAGTCTTCCATAGACCTAGCTACCTGTTGTCGATCCTAATGGATTGAAAAAACTTGTATTTTTTTTTGCAGGGCAGGGGAGGGACAGTTTGTGTTCATCTCCTTACTCACATGTACAAAATTGGAATTGTTCCCTTAGCAAATAAATCCAAACTTAGTTTCACAACTAAGGACCACACACTGGTGTGTTTGCATAGCTCTGGGGAGAAATGTTTTCATTAGAATACATTGGCTTGCCTTTGGAAAATTCTAGTCAACGTGTAAGAGGGTGGACGTCCATTAATGTGCTTTATCTTCCCCAGAATCGCTCATCTTACTCATCAGGAGGGGAAATAAAAGAAGGTGAATGACTGCAGCCCCTTTGAAGGGATTGATGGGAGTTTTCTCCGTGT